>NC_073746.1:213842741-214212741 GCF_029784135.1 Toxorhynchites rutilus septentrionalis
ACGTTTTCGTTCTGGTGTAGAGGTCGTCGAAGATGCGCCACGCTCCGGAATGCCTGTCGTCGAAAATTGCGACAAAATCGCTGAATTAGCCGAGAAAGACCGGCATAGTAGCAGTCGTAGCATCGGCCAAGAGCTGGGGATAAGTCATCAAACCGTTATTAACCATTTGAAGAAGCTTGGATTCACAAAAAAACATCTTTGACCGTATCGACGCATGTGAATCGCAACAAAATCGACCCGTTTCTGAAGCGGATGGCGACTGGCGATGAAAAGTGGGTCACTTACGACAACGTGAAGCGCAAACGGTCGTGGTCGAAGCCCGCTGAAGCGGCTCAGACGGTGGCCAAGCCCTCATTAACGGCCAGGAAGGTTCTGCTGTATGTTTGGTAGGATTGTCAAGGAATAATCTATTATGAGCTGCTTCCCTATGGCCAAACGCTCAATTCGGACCTGTACTGCCAACAACTGGACCGCTTGAAGGTAGCACTCATGAAGAAGAGGCCATCTTTGATAAACAGAGGCCGCATTGTCTTCCATCAGGACAACGCCAGGCCACACACTTCTTTGGTGACGCGCCAGAACCTCCGGGAGCGCGGATGGGAGGTTCTTTTGCATCCGCCGTATAGTCCGGACCTTGCACCAAGTGACTACCACCTGTTTTTGTCCATGGCGAACGAGCTAGGTAGTCAGAAGTTAGCCACAAAAGAGGCCTGTGAAAATTGGCTATACGAGTTTTTTGCCAATAAGGAAGCGAGCTTCTATAACAGGGGTATTATGAAGTTGGCATCTCGTTGGGAACAAGTCATCGAACAAACTAATTTTATGAACAAATGAAAATTCAAAAAACATACCGCAGGACTTTTTTGACAGCCTAATATATTTCAGATACAAACAAATATGTAGTTACTATACATCCACTCCATGCCAAACCGATATACTGATTCTCAGATTTTCGTGAAAAGTGGCAATTTTGTTTCTTCACCACAAAACATTAGACCCGTATTTTTCTATTTTTACATTAGGGTAACCATTTCTATTTCAGGGTTGTCCAAAAAATCAACCCGTAAACCTAGTGTAAAACTCAAGCCATTATTGCACCGTTATTTTGAAAAAATCTTTATATTCTGTATGCAACACAAAAAAGACGGGTGGGTAATGTCGGGGACATAACCGGAGTGACGTAGGACTATACAAAGGGGACAGCTTTTGTTAAATATATATTTTAAATATATTGTTTTATTTTCTTCTCCTACGTGAATACCTACCTATCTACCTGAAAAATGGATTAGTTTACTGTTTACTCTTTATGAACATGTTGATGGTTCTGAAAAGAACCTTTGGTGTTGTGTTTTTGTTATCACTCGATATTCCTATCTTGTTCGGTTAAACCTTCCTGTTTAGCTATTGCGTTTGCCACTCGCCACAGCTTTCACGGATGGAAAATTTCTTCCCATCCAGCTTTGTGACATGTTGTACAGTAAATTACATTCAATGCGACGTGCCGAAGTGCCACTCAGTGTCGCATTGGAGGCGATTTTAACCTGTAATTGAACATTTGCGATGATAGTGGTACAGTGTCGACTTTCAATGTGGGGTCACAATTTGGATCTCTATGTTTACAAAAATGTCCAACTAAATAAGTCGCATTACATGTCCGTCCGATTAGCTAAATGTCGAACTAATAGTAAATTACTGTATTTTCAATCTGGAAACAATTTAAGAATTGGTGGAAATTGAATAATCAGGAAAGTCCACAACAATCAATAAGCTCAGAATAACTGCCAAATTCACATACTCATCAGATCCTGGCAAACAAATTATGAAAAAATCAATTTGTGTTTTATTATTATTTTGGATAATGTTTTAGAAAGCATTGAACTGTATTTCCTAAACTCTTTTTTGGAAGGTTTAATGGCCCTGAAAAGCGCCTTGTTTTATGGAATGGTTCCAATTTAGAAAACTTAGTACTCGTGGTTTTGAAAAAAAACCATTTCGAACGCCCTCGATGCCGCATTGTTCTGGATTTGTCACCAAAGCAGTTTGTATAAAGAACAAATTTTTTTCTTCTGCTAACTGCTGCCGTTTTGCGATTGCGTTTGCGTCTGCCTGTTGTTGTCTTGATGTCCACCGAACCAAAGCGCGAGCAGTTTTGCCAGCCAACTCGATCACTTCGGCAGCCGAAACTCTATAACGGCGGCTAGGTGGACTGGTGCACTGGTAATAACGCGCTCGGCCTAGCTACCCTTGCGGAGCAATTGGCAAATACACCTACGGGAAACTGCAGTCCAACACGGTTCGAGCGGGATTTTGCCTTTCCCTTCACTTTTCCTCCTTTGCCATGTCCAGACATGGCTGCTTGTGTTAAGGCTGATTTAGACGATGCCAGTCAGCGCTCTAGTTGAAGTATCCAGTGAACAGAGAACAGACACTCTGTTCAAGTTACTTGTACCAGTATCGAACAAGTAATTGGCCTCGAACTTGAACAGAGTGTCTGTTCTCTGTTCACTGGATACTTCAACTAGAGCGCTGACTGGCATCGTCTAAATCAGCCTTTAGTTTGTTGATGTGATGTGATGCGAAACGATGTGGTGTATGGTTTGGATGAGAATGATCGTCTGGCTCGCTCGAGAATTACGCATGTGTGAGACTGCGACCAATGTTTCGTTCATTTTTTTCTTTTTCCTTTCCAATCGTGCTTCATTCTATTTCGCTGCTGCTCTGGTTGCCCGTTTTGGTCGGTACGATTTGAGGAGCACAAAATGGACCAATCAAAAATGGGCACAAAGTGCATTTTGACAATGCTTGATATTTCACATTTATTCAATTATTCATCTCAAGAAAAATGAAATATCATTCGTTATGATAGATGCGTAGATATATTTCCTATCAATTGATGCAAAAACCTTTGCGATCTATTGAGAAATGCTCGAGTTATAAGCGTTCCAAATCTTGCATTTTTTCCTACTTGTTCAGTGCCTAGATTTCCATTTCACCCCCTATATCTTTCGGTTAGACGTAGTCCTACGTCAAGAAATGTAATCTGTATCTACAGATTCTTGGTTTAAAAAAGTCTAAAAAATCTGTATAAATACAGATTATTATGTAGATATGGTAACCCTGTTCGAAAGGCATCTATCAGTGCTTTCTTACTGGCTGCTGTTAAGGGGGGAACCCGGTCGGAAAAGCGAATAAAATCAAATTTTAGGTTTTTGCATTTTTGGGAAGCTTACACTTTCAGAAATGTTGTTCTTAAAGGGTTTTTCGATATTTGATTTTGTTGGAAAGTTACAGCCAAAAGTATGAAGTCACCTCAAGGGACATAGAATTACTGTACGAATTTTTAAATGCGTCTTTCTCGAAACCATGTTTTCTCAACTGGTGGTATCGATCCTCCTTGAACCCATTAAAACACGTGCTTTATCATCTTGGCTCAGGAAACACACCTCATTCGGTCCCAGAATCGAAGCTACCTGCTCAAGCATATAGGGGCCCGTGAATTTATTTAGGAATAAAAATGGAATTTTGTTACGTAAAGCCCCCCTCCCTCCTACTCGCGTTACGTAATTTGAGCACGACGCCAAAGTTGTTATCCGGGGGTAGCTCATTTTGCACCCAAACAACAGAGTAATTTCGAATGCAAATCAATCACTGAAATCAAATATAATATCTGTTTACCTCTTCCAGAGTATATTAACAGTCGTTCAATTTCTGTTCTTGCTTATTATTTTCAACATTTGACAGATTCCTGCGTAACAGAGTGTCTCGAATAGCTACATTGGTTCTAGGAATAGGGTTGCCAATAAGTATTAATTGGGTTTCAGTTAAATTATGAAAATTTAAGCACTGGTTCATTTTACCACCCCTGTCCATTATATCTGCATATCCCCTATATGTAGAAACAGGAGCGATGGGTCCAAAATTAATTTGTTTTCGTTTCACGAACATATAACATAACACGGACACACACAACTGCCCTTGAGATATTCAAAAAAGAGTGTTCACTCCCGACAATACGTGCTATACAACTTGATCGATAATTCTGAAGAGTCATTGTTGTATGATATGCAATTGATGCGGAGTTTGATTCACCTTTTGGTGTTTAGCACGTGTGAGCACTCTACACCATAACTTAAATAGTCCCCACTGAATTCAAAACACTATTTGCACCCACCTTCGGTCAAATCAATAGGGATTTTTGTACAAGTGAGCACAATTGATGAATAAAGTCGTGATTAAAATGCAATGTACAATTTTACAAACATTGTAGCTCCATACAATAAATCGTTTTGTCAGTGGAATTTATTAATAGAAAGCATTACATGATTATTTTTTCTATAAAACCTTGTTTTCACATGATGTATATATGGAGCACCGTATTTTTTATCATAACACCACTATTAATATCCACCCACTAATCGATAAACGCTTCATTCGACAAGATAAAAGCACTAAAAGTAATTTTGAACTAAGAGCTAACAAGGGTGCTAAATAATAGTTGACTAGCACAAAACATTGCGTTTTGCCAAGATGAAACCCTATTCAGATAAATATAGTTTTAAGTGATAATTTGAAGCCTGGCATTGTGGTTTTTTTTACTCAGAGTCAAAGAGGGCCTTGCATGAATGAAGAAAAACAGCGCATTCATGCATAATGTGGAAAAAAAATCAATATTTTTGCGATGACTGGCCAACTTGCTGAAAATCAGGAGTTCCCGAAATGGCCAGGAATGTACTTTATCATGAAGGTTGATGAATTATTGTGAAGTTAGAGTTACTTACAGTTACATAACTCTCGTGATTTCTTATATCGGCAATGGACCAAGGTAGCATCGAAGCGGAGAACCTCGGATCCACAGATGCTGAGCCTCGCCATGTCAGGGTAGTGAGACGAGTTTTCATAATAAGGGATTCCACTTTGAATTTTAAAAAAACAGACAATATCGAAACACTTTATGATGACGAATTTGATGCTAGTGCAATTTTACTGCATTGAACATTTCCTTTGTGGCATCATTATTCGGAGTTTTCTAAAAGCTTCCACAAATTTTGTAATAAACTTTTCACTTGATTTCACTATTTTGAAAACATATTCCACTTGTGATCAACTTATAGGCAACACACAGTGCACAGCAAACAAAATCACAAAGAAAAGTAGCACTATTCAAGACTGCTTCAGCTTCTATCTCACTTCACAAAATATAATCGATTTTCATTCCAGTGGAAATCGTTTTGCTGCCTGTGCTAACTTGGACAGGTAGTCTCACCTCAAAAGCGCGATGGGAAAGTTAAACCATGTTTCAAACGAACAAACGCCCGTTAAGATTGAAGATGATAGTTGTTTTTCTCATTATAACAAGTTTTATTAACCGATAAACCGAGCCGTGTAATAGTGCTGAATTTGAATTTTCAACGATAATATTTTTCATCCGAGCGAAGGGACGTGCGTTGCCGCGATGTAAACTAAGCGCAGAATGAGAGATGCACAAAACAAAAATGTCTAACTTCTGAAGCATTTGTATGTAGACGAATTTGTACGTGAAACGAATAACAGAAAAATATACGCCAGAGTAATTCTCTCTGTATGCTGGAACACCTTTTAGCTCCGATTATGCTGTCGGACGGCCCTCTCTCCCGTTCTCTCATTCTCTTTATGCTCAAACATGAATTCATAACAGTATCATTTTAAAGGGCTTAGCCAATACACAAACTATGCGGGGAAATTTGTTTCATAGTTGAAATGATAGGTAGCGCACGGAATATTGTGGATCAGGGATGCCAGATGTGAAGACATGTTTATAGTGTCAAAGATCTACACTGTGAAGATATTTGATTTAATGTGAAGACATTTCAAGGTAAGATTTTTTATTATTTCGTGAACATACCAATCATTGAACGTCTCGAAAATAAAGTAAATCAATCTGGACTTACTTACGAATTTTTTACATCAATCGGTTTGATGCAAAAAACTCGTAAATTTATTACAATGAAGAAAATAATATATTTGTTCAAACTAAGTACCGAACAATTGAAAAACGTGTTATCAAAGCGAAAATCCCGCGTTCCGGTTGGTCATTTGATGCAAGCAAGATGTGCTCCCAGTTGCCCATTGAATACGAATACGGAATTGTGCAATGAAACATGCGTTTGGGTTGATTTTCTGCTGTGCTAAATCTCCTATTTTGATTGGCCCAATTTGCGATACCCAAGTTTCGCCTTCTAAAAGAAGCAAGCGATAATTAATTGATTTCATGAGAAAACATTTCAAGGTAAGTCTTTTTAATTATTTCGTAAAAATGCCAATCATTGAATGTCTCGAAAATAAATTAAATCAATCTAGACTTACTTAAATGTTTTTGCATAAATCGGTTTCATTCAAACAAAATTTCTTGTGTCTCAACTATGTCGAAAACATGGGCATGAAAGGTTTAAGGCATTCAAAGATGGCCGAGAAAAGATGAACGATTTGCCACGTCAAGAACGACTATCCATCTCTTTAACTGATGAGAATGGCAAACTGAAAGCAATGGTGCTTGGAAATCGTCATTTGAGTTTAAGAGAGCTAGCCCGTTAATTGAATATCTCACACAAGAACTTTCATCATATTTTGACTGATGTTTAGGGCATGTGATAAGTCGCAGTATGACCAATGCCAAAAGAGCTCAATTTTTATTTAAAACTTTCATCGAAATCAAGTGGCTGAAGACATGCTTGAACGATCAAATTCTGATCTCACGTTCATCCAACGTGTAATTACTAGCGACGAGTCATGGGTGTGACTTTTACCTATTTCCAAAACTCAATAACCATTTCGTGGGACCCGTTTTGACAGCATTGAAGACGGAAAAACAAATTCGCTGCGTGAACTGAAGGCACTTTCTGAATACAACTATAAAAAGTGTTCCAACAAGATTTTTTAAGCTTATGTTATAAACGGCTCAAAACTGATTTTTTTAAGGCACCACTCAGTGTCTCATTGGAGGCAATTTTGACCTGTAATTGAACATTAACGATGAGAGTGGTACAGTGTCGTCGTCTGGTGGCGTCTTTTAATGTGGGGCCTTATTTTGGGCCCCGAACTCGATGTTTACAATGTTTACAATGTCCAATAAAACGTGTCGCATTACCGGCCTGTCCAAGGGGAAATTTACCATTAAATGTAAATTACTGTATAATGACGCGAGGGCGAAATGGAGCTTCAACCTGCCACCCGCGCCCCACCCATATGTTCTCACGTCAGTATACACTTCGCCGCAATCTTTTAAAATGGTCTTCATCACTTCCTCAATGGCAGCGACAAAATTTGTTCCTTGATTGAAGAAAAATTTCAGCAGAAAACCTCTACGGCAAGCAAATATTCGAATCGCTATCAAAAATGATTGACTAGGAGGACTGTGTGTGACCTCGAGGTGGATTGCTTTCGTGGTCAGGCACGTGAACAAGGCAACCCATCGTTTCTCCAATCGACGCACAACTGGAACAATAATTGGTCCAAAAAATCTACACCTGTGAAGCTGAAAGGACGTTGATTTGACGTAACTTTTTGCGCTGGTAATGAAGACAGTCTTGGAATTACCGGTCTGCAACGTTTTATCTTAACCCAAACACAAGCCTTCATCACATTACTCAATTCCATGCGAATGTTCTATATTTAAAAGCTTTGCCTCAATTCATTTACTACTGTTTCGCGCCCAGCGTGTCCTAATTTATGAGGGTAATGATCAGTCAATTTATGTGTGACAAGGTGACTTTTCGGAAGTACAATCGGAAAAAGAAGCTCGAATGGAATGAACTCAACGGGTTTTGTTCGCCCTTCCATACGAATGATTTCAAATTCGTCCATAATCGGAAAGAGCTTAAATAAACTGCTGCTCCTTTTTTTCATAGAACTACTGCAATCATCCTGACGGATTTTGGTGAAAACTCGAACCTTATCTTGAAATCGTTCTGCTTGGTCCATTTTCCAGAAGATTCTTTCCACAATCTGATATTCTCCCCTTGTAAATGATTTCTGAATTGATGGTAATCCTTTAAGCGACATCACTTTAATTTTGGATGTAGCTGGAACTATTTCAATTGGTTTGCCTTAACGTTTCGCACGAATGTTGTTGAATGCTAAGATAATTTTGGCTTGGCTCGGAGTACGCACGAAAATTTGATTGTACGATAACTGACGAAGAAAAACAAATAATTTTGTTCAATAGAAGCTGGCGAATTCGAACGAAGCAAGGGGGGAGCAATGTAACCACACCAATACAACTCAATGTGGTTGTTTACTTTCACTTTTGCATACAAGTCGTACGACCACTTTTCCGCAACCACTATCACCGCCGCCTAAATCGATACACATACGCGAATGTTTTAATCAGCACGTTCCTTTCAGAAATCCTTGAAGCGTTCATAAGTGGTTCTTGAATCTCAATCGTATGTAGTAGAAACGTTGCTCGCATTTCCTCCTGTACAACCGATGTTTTTCGTAACTGCTGCGGCCAGTTCATATGTGGTTCATATAAAAATTTTGGTCCCCGGAACCAAGGACTTTGCTGTCCAATGTGCTCTCCAACCTTCCACTCCGTTAGATGGTTCCCCATATTGCCTTTGCCTCTTACCCAATTCCATTGCGAAGGCTTCGATCGACCGATGATCTCTCTAAAGTGCGATTCACATACAGCATCCACGTCACGATCACGTTTCGTCCCGTCACGTTGCGTCAATTATCTTTCCAAGCAGTTCTTATGCAAACATTCACATACACCGGCAACAGCAACTTCGACTTGCCGTTGCTGGTGTATGTGAATGCCTCAATAGGTATTGCATGGAAGAATAATTGACACAAAGTGACGTGACGGGACGTGAACATGACGTGGATGTTGTATATGAATAGCGCTTAATTCGAAACGCAACAAAGTTCTTATATTTTCGTTGTTAGAAAATGATCCAAGAATAGACGGCACTTGAACCAGTTCAATACAATGCTTCTTTTAAGGAGTGAATCGAAAAGTAACTTTAAACTTTCATCAACCCAAAATTAACAATAAATACGAATAAAAATAAGCAAACAGCAGAGTTTATTTCAGAGTAATCTACAAAAATAGCATAACATCATGAATTTCAGACAAAAAGTTAGTTTCAACAACGGGATAGATCTCAGTTTTTGAAAGATGAAAAAAACAGGAAGTGGGTTATATCTATGGTATAACCGCAATGGTGACGTAGGACTATCGTTGATTTAGTGATCATTTGTTTGAAGTTGAATCTGAATCCATTCTGAATGAAAGAATAAATGAATATTTGGGGGACTTCGAAAACGAGAGCGTTACGTTGGAGGTACAAGGTTTTATGCATCCAATATTGGATATGAAAATATCCTACTGATGGGGAAGAATAATCTTCAGAAGCTTTCCTGCTAATTGCACTTGATTGAAAAATAACAGAACCAAATGTATTTGGTCGCAGAAAAACATAAAAAATCATTAAAATAAACTCTTTCGCTTGCATGTTATTTTCAATGCCAAGGGGAACTGGCAGATTATTTTGCAGCAACGATCACTTATTTCCGGATTCTTCCAGCAAACGTAAAGAGTTGCGCGCGTGTATGCGTGTGTGTGTGTGTGTGTGTGTATGGCAATTGCTCCGATGCCTCAAGCAGAACCTGGTATTCTCTCGGTCGTCTTCTCTTCTTTTTCTGATGGATCGGCTTTTCTGCGCTCCTTCACAGTCCCAAACAAACTGAATGCCTTTCAGGTTAGGTCAGGCCAGGTAATGAATCCCTTGATCCCTCACCATCCAGCTCGTTCAACTCGTTCAGTAACGATGATGTCTTGTCGATGTCCTCACGAAAAATGAATGCGTTTCAGAACATCGCTTAAGTATGCTTTTTGTCCGTGACTGAATCGAAAGAAGGTGTGGTTTACGATGGCAATATGGAAGGCAAACTAGAGGCGAATGAACTCTTTGAGTTTGCAACTTTCGGCGACTGAGCAATAATTGATTAAAAATTATATGATTTTCGCGATGCGAAACATTTTCCATTGCGCGCGCAAACTGTATTCGATACGAAAATATCCTACTGATGGGGGAGAATAATCTTCAGAAGCTTTCCTGCTAATCAATTACACTTGATTGAAAAATCACAAAACCAAATGTATTCGATCGCAGCAGCAACTTTGTGGATAGAAAACATTAAAAGAAACTCTTTCGCTTGAATGTAATTTTCAATTCCAAGGGGCAGTGTTTGGATTTCGATCAAAATTGAATGATACACAATGTGTCATGCAAGTAAACTCTCACGAACATATAACCAAATATGAGAGGATCATTCAGATACTTGTATGAATGTCAGTAATCACTTGTGTTACACTAAATGATTAAACTAAGAGAGGAACGAAGACTGTTGATTGCATATCCGATCTGTATCAAACATCGCATACCATTTTCGAAGCCTGCATACAAGTTTGAACCGCATATATCGTCCCATTTTACTATAGCGAAGCCCACTGCACAGAAAAGTGCAAAGCAATAAATGATACAAGAAAAATTACGTTATCATTCAGTCATCATTTGCGGAGAGCAACGAATGGGAAAAGAGATAAAACGCGAGAGTTTTTGCTTCTCACTGGAGCGGTGTTGCTAGTAAAACTATGCGGTCTATATTTATTTATTATTCGACAAATCAACGGGTATACAGAACCCAAATGACGCTTACGTACTAAATTATAATAAAAAACTTAATAACTAAACGGAGTATTTGTGATCGAAGAGATGTATCTCTTTCTAAGTGATGTGCGTGATATCCCGAGGTCAAAATAAATACTGTGTCTATTGAACTATCGACACATACTCGACATTGGCTCGTAGTATCCGTAATTCGTGCGTGAAAACGGTATCTGGAGGAAGTTATGAGATCTCAGATTCCTTTGCTGGATATTAAAGTTCACAAGTTGTAAAAGCTCTGAACAGTCTATGTGCGACAGTATCAAGTCGGAAATGAAACATATTCTGGCAAGGTTGCGGCGATTACACAAAGAATCAAGCCCGATGAGTCTGCAGCGATGTTCGTAACTGGGAAGGTTGCTGGGATCACTCCAAGGTAGATTTCGTAGAGCAAATTTAACAAATTTGCGCTGGATAGCTTCTAGCCGCAGAATGCTGTTTTGATAGTATGGTGACCAAACAATTGATGCATACTCGAGTATCGAACGAACGAGGGAACAATATACGGCCTTTATGCAGTGTATGTCCCTGAAGTGTTTTGTTGCACGAAACATAAATCCGAGCATTTTGGATGATTTCATCGTTATATATGCAATGTGCTCACGAAATGTAAGCCTAGAGTCGAGCATAACTCCTAGGTCCTTGACACAATTGACTCGTTGTAATATACAGCCCTGCAACTTGTAATTGAAGTGGACTGTAGTGCGTTTACGCGAGAATGAAATAATTGAGCATTTGGTGGGGTTTATAATCATTCTATTTTTGTCACACCAAGCAGCAAATGCATCGATTTGCGACTGTAGAAATGCTGCATCATTTTCACTATTAATTAAATAGTACAATTTAAAGTCGTCTGCGTAAGACAATTTTTGACAATCCAAAACAAAATTGATGTCGTTCAGAAATAGCAGGAAAATGTATGGTCCTAAGTGACTTCCTTGGGGAACACCCGAAGTAACACTGAAGGTCTTGGAAATAGTGTCACCAATTTTAACAGACATCTGTCGATTTACCAGATAGGATTGCAACCATTTAAGAAAGGAGCCGTTGAAACCGAGACGATTAAGTTTGGCAATTATTAACTGGTGATTGATGGTATCGAAAGCCGCCGAAAAATTGGTGTAAACTGCATCTATTTGATAACGCGACTGTAGAGCACGAGCAATAAATGATGTGTAAACAACTAGGTTTGTAGTTGTTGATCGCTTCGAAATAAATCCATGTTGTTGTTCAGCTATATAGCTCTTGCATGTGTAGGAGATGTAATCCAAGACGATGAGCTCTAGTAGCTTAGATATTGCACATAAGCAAGCGATCCCTCTGTAGTTCTGCACTTCTTTCTTGCTGCCTTTCTTAAAAACCGGGAAAACATAAGCCTTTTTCCATATATCTGGAAATATGCCAGAATCTACGGAGAGATTGAAAAGGAGACTCAGTGGGTAAGACAAACTATCGGTACACTTTTTCAAAACAATGGAGGGGACTCCGTCTGGTCCAGGGTTGGAAGAACGTTTCAGCTTATGGCAGGCGTCTTTGACGATGTTCTGGTTAATTATAGGTGGTGATCCAAACGTTGCAAGATGAGGTATATTAGCGGTTGCGGAGACAATTTGCTCATGATTAAGACATTCCTTGACGAAAACACTCTTGAATTGACACCGGAACAGCTCACAGATACTTTCTCTGCTGGAAGCTACTACATTTCCACGTGTCATCACAGTCGGTAGACCGGACTCTCTCTTTTGGTTGTTGACAAATTCCCAAAATCTCTTGGGGTTACATTTTAAAGTGGATTGCACGCGGTTCTGATAACTGGCAAATAAAACTTTGTTAAGACGTTTGTAATTGCTGTTGGCCAGCGCGTAACGGGTTTTCCAATAATACGAGCGAAATCTAGTGAAATTTCTCAAAGCGGATCTCTTCGCTGCTTTCAAATGTTTCAGATTACGATTTGACCACGGAGGTTGCTGAATATTATGGATTCTTTTCTTCGGGACAAACTGGTCAATTGCATAGAGCAACACATTCGATAAAGCAAGAGAGCCAGATTCAACATCACATGCATCTAAAATGGCGTTCCAATCAATGTTCAGAAAAAATCTATTCATTGATAGAAAGTCAGCCTTGTTGAAGTTGTAATGGACCGAAATGAGCTCAGTATTGGTGAAGCATAAGTCAAGTATGCGGTTGTTTGCATTGATGATTCCATTCAATTGACATAGTCCAGCGAAGCTAAAACTGTCGAGTAGACACTCGGTCTGGCGGTGCATAGTCGAATGCAGGATATCAGGGTGATAATAATTCGATGTGTTGAGGATCCATTTAATGCCTGGTAGATTATAGTCACCCAGCAAGATATTGTCTTTAGGTTTCATTTGTTCAGTAATCCAAATTAACGATGAAATATGTTGTTCAATCACAGATGAATCATTTGTGAGGTCAGGTGGAACGTATGCAACTCCGATGAAGATAGTGTGGAGGCTCAGCGACACAGTCACCCAGATCTGCTCAATCTTAGGCCCATTAGGGGGAAGCAATTCACGAGAATGAATTCTTGAATGAATGGCCAGAAGGACTCCACCTCCATGAAGTTTATTACTGTTCATCGTAGATCGATCCAGTCGGTAGACATTGTAAAGTGGACCGAAAATCTGCTTAGACAGTGTGTTGCTATTAAGCCATGTTTCAGTGAGTGCAATGAAGTCGTAAGAAGCATCAGAACTAGCTTGAAGATAGTCAGAAATAGTGGAATTCATACCACCGACATTTTGGTAATAGATAACCAATTCGTGAATCATACCAGCGATGCTCGCACTAATCGGTTGCGATCTGCCTGAGGGCTCAAGTGATTGTGTTGTTGTGACGACAGAGCTACCTAGTTCAATTTCTGAGGAGCTTTCGGTGTAGGAGGAAGGCATAAAAAAACGGCCTGACTCGACTGAGCGTTCTGTTGTGCGACTGATTGTAGTTGCTGGTCAGAGCCAGCAGTATCCTTGCGAGAGGGTAAAAGTTGCACTGCATTAGTTGATGATTTACGATTTGAGAAAGGTGATATTGACACACCTCTGGGCCAGAAGTTTTTAGAACAAATTACGCTTACTATCGAATCTGGAACGCTTAGCTTGAACGAAATGAAAGTTAACGGAATATCATCATCCCTATTTTGACGGATTAACTTATGGCACCGAATTTTCGAAGCTTCAACGCTGCATCTCTTCGAAATATAAAGAGCAATATTTCCAGTTGTCTCTGTTGGTAGGAATCGTGTCAAATAAAACCAATCAGATCGTTTAGCGACCGGAGCAACGGAGAGCGTGGGGAGTGTAGCGGTAGGTGTACTGTTGCTGATACAGACAGCGTCGGTGTTACTAGAATGCTGGATACTTGCGTTGTTTCGTGATCCGGACCCATTGTCCATGCAGGAATTAATTCCAGAGGTTAGCGTGTTGATAGTAGTGGCTGTCCGTTGTTGGTTAAGATCTGCATCTGGTATCGGTGAAGAACGAATCAGTTGTGTAGTATCTCGACCGGCTTCGGCCGGACATATACAAGAGGGCACATTACCTGTGAAACTAGATGAGGAGGCCGGCACAGGTGCGCCTATCTCTGGATTACTAGTGGAGTAGGTTGCAAGAGGCTGTGATGATGTTACTACTGCATTAACGATGGTAGGATGATGTTCAACTATAGAATCTAGTAGGGGTTCTCGCTGGTCAATTGTTGAGATGTTATGTCTCCTATCTATTTCTGAGACTGTAAATGATGCTGCGATCATCGGTGGGTTGAAATCAGACGCATCTACTGACGCATCAACTCTCGTTCTTTTGCCGATCCTAGAAGTTGCTATATGAGTTGAAGAGCAACTACTGGTCCTGTTTCTCTTTTTATTGCTGGTTTTCTCCACAAGTTGATCATCATCGGCGACGAATGAATCGAAAATTTTGCTAAATTCGATATTGTTGATTTGGTCTTCGAAATTGCTTACAACATTTGTAGCGCTAATTTTTGGAGAGTGATGGCAACAACTAGAACGCGGCAGATTTTGCCCATAAGCTCGACACAGAGAGCGAGTCACCTCTATCTGCGACATAACGAGCCGGACAATAGACGCAAGGCGATCAGAGATTAACTGCAGTGTCGGTGAATTCCGGTCAGCAGAATCTTTCGAATCAAGACATAACGGGCAGAGCCACACAGCACTAGAACAATCGCGGATGATTTTATGTTGGTTCCCCGAAATGCCAGCGCACTTGAGATGGAACGATTTCTCACATTTCCAGCATCCAATTTTACTGCTGCGTGCGGACGCTGTGAAGCACGGGTTTGCTTCGCACCTTTTAGCCATATTCGCAACTCAAAATCGCAGACACACGAGTATAAAGGAAAACTTTTACTCTATTATCCTCAACTCGAGAACGATAATGGCAGAGTATTCCGCTTGTAGCAGTGCAGATTAGAATCCACGAAATAAGAGATCTACCGATTCTAGGGCACAGATTCAACTTAACTCCGTAGTCAACTTGTTCGCGGATGATATGTTGATAAAATTAAACCAAATTTTTATCGATAAGATAAAGTTTACGCGATAAAAATATGAAAATCAGAGAACGTTAGAGAAAAACGACCGAACTTGTTATTGTTTTAGTCTCAATTGAATATACATATTTCAAGGGATAGCGGCGTTAAAAATGGAAAATATAATCTGACTACCCTCCCTTAGCCTCTATCGAGTTAAATAATAATATAGTTTGCACTCTCTGAGACTTAAAAATCAGGATCTGCTACATTAGCTGAATATGAATCTTTCGCTTTGCGTGGTCCGTACGATCCTGCTGTTTCATGATGCATGGAGAGGTCGCTATGCATATGTTAAAGGCAAAGAAGAAAATAAGCTTTCTGACCAAAAGCGTATATGATAGCTTTCCTTGCATGCTGGTGTGCAATAAAGTGCGAGCCGATGCAGAGTTGTCTCGTTCTCTTTTGTGTCGTGATTTGCAACACATAACAACAAAAGAATACCGCTGGGGGAAATGTTTCCTGAAAGATCATATTTGAACGAACAAAAGCGATTTTTTCAATGAGTGGATCATTTGGCAAACACTGCCAAGGGGAACTGGCAGATTGTTTTGCGGTAACAATGACATCTTTCCGGATTCTTCTCGATTGATCTCGAAGTCCACCACTCGTTTAAAAAAAGAAGTTCCGTACGTATATATGTGTGTGGCGGCTGCTTCGATGTCTCAAACGGAACCGTTTTTCGATGCTGCTATTCTCTCGGTCGTCTTCTATTCTTCTGATGGATCGGCTTTTCTGCGCTTCCTCACAATTCCAAACTAACTGAATGCGTTTCAAGTCAGGCCAGGTAATGAATCTCTTGATCCCTCGCCGTCCAGCTCGTTCAACTCGTTCAGTAGCGATGTTGTCTTGTCGATGTCCTCACGAAAAATGAGTGCGTTTCACCACCAGAATATCGCTTAAGTATGCTTTTTGTCCGTGATTGAATAGAAAGAAGGTGTGGTTTACGATGGTAATTTGAAAGGCAAACTGGAGGGGAATGAGCTCTCTGAGTTTGAAACTTTCAGCGACTGAGCAATAATCGATTGAGAATTATGTTTTCGCGATGCGAAACATTTTCCGTTGCGCGCGCATCCAATATTGGAAACGAACATATCCTACTGATGGGGAAGAATACTCTTCAGAACCTTTGCTGCCAATCACACTTGATTGAAAAATCACATAACCGAATGTATTTGGTCGCAGTGTTATATGTTATATGTAAGCACCTGTTAATTCCACTTGATTGAAAAATCCCAAAACCAAATGTATTTGGTCGCAGTGTTATATGGATAGAAAACATTAAAATAAACTCTTTCGCATGAATGTATTTTTCAATTCCCAGGGGAACTGGCAGACTATTTTTCAGCAACAATAACATCTTCCCAGATAATCTCCGATACTCGAAGCCCACCAGTGGTTAATGCTAACTCGATAAGCACCTGTTAATTGCACTTGATTTAAAAATCACAGAACCAAATGTATTTGATCGCAGTGTTATATATTTGAAAACATTTAAAAAAAACTCTTTCTCATGGATGTATTTTTCTATTCCCAGGGGAACTGGCAGATTATTTTTCAGCAACGATAATAATTTTCCGGAATCTTCTCGATGCTGGATGGCATTTAAACGGAAGAAGTTCCGCACGTATATATATGTGTGTTGTGGCGGCCGCTTCGATATCTCAAATGGAACCGTTTTTCGGTGCTGATAATTTCTCGGTCGTCTTCTCTTCTTCTGATGGATCGGCTTTTCTGCGCTCCCTTACAGTTCCAAACAAATTGTATGTGTTTCAAGTTAGGTTAGGCCGGATAATGAATCACTTGATCCCTCGCCGTCCAGCTCGTCCAGCTCGTTCCGCTCGTTCAGCTCGTTCAATAACGATGTTGCCTTGTCGATGTCGTCACGAAAAATGAATGCGTTTCACCACCAGAATATCGCTCAAGTATGCTTTTTGTGCGTGATTGAATCGAGAGAAGGTGTGGTTTACGATGGCAATTTGGAAGGCAAACTTTCGGCGACTGAGCAATAATCAATTGAAAATTATATTATTTTCGCGATGCGAAACATTTTCCGTTGCGCGCGCATACAATATTGGATACGAAAATTTTCTACTGATGGGGAAGAATAATTTCAGAAGCTTTCCTGTTAATTGCGATTGATTGAAAAATCACAAAACCAAATGTATTTGGTTGTAGTGTCATATGGATAGAAAACATTAGAATAAACTCTTTCGCATCAATGTATTTTTCAATTCCCAGGGGAACTGGCAGATTATTATTCAGCAACGATTAGATTTTTCCCGATTTTCCTCGATACTCGAAGCCCACCAGTGGGTAATGCTAACTCGATAACCACCTGTTAATGGCACTTAATTGAAAAATATATGGTCGCAATGTTACATGGATAAAAAACATTAAAATGAACTCTTTCGCATGAATGTATTTTTCAGTTCCCAGGGGAACTGGCAGATTATTTTTCAGCAACGATTGAATCTTTCCGGAATTTTCTCGATGCTGAATGGCATCCAAACGAAGAGTTCCGCGCGTGTATGTGTGTGTGTGGCGGCTGATCCGATCTCTTCCCGGGGAACCATTTGCGGCATCACTCTCCTCCTGATGGATTCCCTTCTGGCCTAAGGTGCACAAACAGGCTCTTGGTGACACCGTTCATTCGCGCTTTTATGATAAACGAAGAGCTTCACCATAACAGCGACAACATGCTCCAATCGCTGTTCAACTAGAACTGAGTGGATTTCCGAGTGGCGCTCGCTTATATACCGATTGGTGATTTCAATAGCCTGTTTTGAAGGCAATTTTAAGACTATTGAAACAAGTTTTTGGATCAAAAAGTAACAAGTATATAACGCGTAGACATTTTATCTTTCGAATGAAGTGTTCATCATACCATTTCGTTCAGTTGTTTAGAAGCTATTAATGCTCAAAATCTCGGTCTCCGGTGTAACGCTTTCGTTTTTGAAACTTTGATTTTACACCCCGGTATAGAAATGAAAGACGCAGTCCTACGTCAAAAATGTAAACAACACAGTCTGGATCTGAACACCATTCAAGTGAGTAAAACATGTTTGGAGAATGAGAAAACAAAAGCTCATCTATGCCCATATTGATCCAATGTCTCTACCGGATTCAAAACTATTCGCACATCATCAAACCACAGGAACTCACGATTCCATTCATCCGACTCAGTGAAATGATATTTTGTTGTTGAGTCTCAAAATGTGTACACACTTACGCCACTCATTCTCCGACTGCGGTAGGCTGCGAGCGTTTGATTTCACTTGTAGGAAGCGGCCTGTTCAGTGTTGATCGAGTAGTGAATGCGTGTTGTGAAACTGGTTGGCACGCGTGTCAGAGTTTATCTTCGTGAGGGGCGTATGTGCAAGAGTAAAAATAACTATCGCATCAATGATCGTCATCATCGTCATGTTACCTTCCGGTGTTAGAATTTGTTTATGTTGAACGAGGAAAGGACGGATTGACCATCATGTCTACCGAGTGAACGAAGTGATGTTTGTAATGTAATCAATTTGAGTTTTATCAATATTGCTTACTTATCAGCATCAGACATATCCTTTCGTATGATCAAAGTACTGCAATGTCTTCTACGAATACTAACGATTTTTATTGTCAAATTGTCTGTATGTTTAACTGATAAATACGCAGAGCAAAAGATAGCACATGCTAATAAAAGCAATGCTTTCCTGAGTGTGAGGAATGCTAATTAATGACGAGAGCTAGTTCAGTGTGTGCTATGAATAATTGATATTGAGCTTCTTCGTGTATTTTTGTGGTAGTTCGGTGTTTCACCAACATGTGTGCAGTCTAAACGAGTTGAAGTAATTTAGATGTTAAATCCTCACTGCTGCTGACATTAGCACTTTTTTGCTTCAACATTCAACAATGTGTATAGAGTGACTTAATCAGTCGTCGTCTCAGGACGTTGTTCAGAAATGATTTACGCCTCGAGTTGCGCTTCTACAGTTCTGCTTGTGTTAGTGCTTATCTATAGTGAGAAATAACGCTGACACAAACAACTTCAAGTGGAGAAAGAAAAGAAATATCACACATCAAGTGATAAAGTTCCTTATCAGCGGAAAAATACGAATAATTCAGTTTCGTCTTCAATGCTGCTTCTAGTCGTTGTCGCCATCGGGCAGAGTTGTTGGTGTTCGCAGTAGACGATATAAGTTGCAGTGCTATATTTGGAATATGTGAGTAGCGACAAAGTAACACACCTCAATTGGTTTCGAATCTACAGTGAAGAAATTAAGATTAGTTCGCGAAAAAGCTGCCATTTTTCACAGTGTTTTAGATGAATTTTAAATTCGACGCAAACTGCATCTTTTATCGTGATAATGGCTGCATGGAAAACTTAGTCGCTTGAGAGAGGTTAACTTCATGGTGGACTTTCCAACGGTTATTCGGAACAGTAAGACAGTCGCATATCTTGGTGGTAAACTGACCGAAACTCCACGGAGAGAAAGTTTTATACTGAGTGGATAAAAAAATTGGATTATATCACATAAGGCTGATAGTACAACGTTGGTTGATCACGAGGCATATAGAGGTAAAGAAAATTCAGTTCGAAATATTAGATCACATTTTTGAACATTTTTATCACCAATTACTCGCAATGGTCTGATTATTGCTCATGAACTGTGATTCATAGATTACGTATCACCCTTTCCTCAATGGTAAGCTGGAGAGTGGAAATCTCGATCGCAATGCTGGATGACAAAGACATATAACCACATAATCAGTACCGAAAGACGCGAAATTCGCTTCACTGGGTGTGGTATAGTACAGTGGTGGCGAAAATAATAAAGATACAACCGATGTATGTTCTTCATTCCCGATTTGCATGCTAGGTTTATATCTTGGATGCTGTAATACTACATGGGCTGAAAAGTCCCGGGATTTTCAATGAAAACAATCGTGTTTTGGGCAAAGCTGTATTTAATTCTCAACATAGTTTCCTTCGTTTCCTTGGTATAGCGAGTTTTCTATTGGACTCGGGAGTGTGGTAATGAATCCACGTTTCATCCATTGTCACAAAACATCGAAAGAAGTCCACTCGATTCAGCTTCAACAATGCCAAACCGGCTGTTGAATCATCAACGCGCCGCGGTTTTTGGTCGACGGTCGACGGCGCGGATAGCTTTTCCATGCCCAAAATGTCGTGCAAAATGTATCCCACCCATCATTTTGAAATGCCTACGGCCTCAACTAACTCGCGTAACTTCACTTTATGATCGTTCAAAATGATTCACTAAACTAAACCGATAAATTGTTGATTCACTAAACCACCGATAAATTGTTGTTCTCGAAAGGGCAGAAGTGGAATAACATTTCGTCAACCACTAACGCTATTTATCTATTTTTTTATTTACCTATTTATAGCCAACCGGCTTAATCTATGTCCTAATAATATTTAAATTGGTTAAAATTACGTTTAATAAATCAAAATCAAAGCCCTCAGCAATTCTATTAAACATTCCAAGTAGATTGGATATCGCGTAATTTTTATTCCGGACCGGTATACGCAGGAAATTTCGGTTCCACAGACTTTTTGGACGCACCTGTAGGTGGAATGGACTGAGCAATGCCGAACACTCTGTTTTTGCCGTCACATCCAGGGGTACGACTAAAACGTCAAATCCCTCATATTGCCAGTGTACCCAATATTGCTGCGGTTTACTGACATTTTGGTTCAATCAATTACTGTTGTTTACAACTCGGTCCGGTTATAGAGTCGAATAGTGGCTAACTTTAAACTCCATGTTAAATGTGAACACCTCCATGTGAAACCGAAATATGAAAATCGCTCATGCAGTTAAAATAAAGCAGCGCATTTTACGATTTCAATCCTCGTAAATGATATGTTGATAAACAAATGACGCCATATTGAATTTGATTTTGGGTAGCCTATATTCAATTGATGTCTAACCCCTGGTCACATCATGCACTAACATAGCACGGGCGGCATTACGACGAAGAGCTAAGGTATCTAGATTGATTAGATGGCATCTACTTTCGTCGCTCCACGGTAAACGTCGAAAAGAAAAGCGCACAAACCTTCACTGTACAGCTTCAATTCTGTCGACACCGTTTTGGTAGTGTAGGCACCGAACGCACCAGCGCGCAGTACAAGGATTTCAAGCAATAGATGTCATTGAAATCTTTACCGATTAGAAACAAAAAACCCAGACTTCTAGATGCTTTGCCAACAATACACGAAATGTGCTGCTGGAACAATAGTTTACTGTCAAGAAGCACGCCTAGATCGTCGATACAGTTAATTCTTTCGATGGAAGTACCAAAGAGTTTATAACCGAACAAGATCGGTTCCTTTTTTCTTGAATAGGTAATAATGGCATATTTACTTGGGTTCACTTTCATGCGATTATTACTACACCATTCGGCAAAGCTGGCCAACTGTTGCTCAAGTAGGCCGGCATCGGCAATCGAGTTGACTTGAAAGTAAATTTTCACATCGTCGGTAAAACCTTCCGTTATATAGGCCGTAAAATACAACAGATTGGTTACAGTTGATCTCTTACACATAAAACCATGTTGGTCATCTACAATGTATTGCTGCCAGAAACTGAAGATCGACTCCAAGACAACCAGATCAAGCCGTTTGGCAACTGAGCTTAGGGCGGGCATTCCTCTGTAGTTGTCGATTTGAGTTTTCGCACTCTGTACATAAACAGGAAACAAAAACGTCGACTTCCAGAAGGTTGGAAATTTTCCACTTTTCAACGACAAGCGTAAAATGCGACAAAGAGGAATCATCAGATTAGTAGTGCATTTCTTCAACAAAATAGACGGAATTCCATCAGGATCAAAGGAGCAAGATGTTACGACGGTACAAGACGGTACGTTTTCAGACGGTACGTTTTCAGCAGCAGACATATTATGATTACATCCACCTCCTCCGAGAATACGCTTCCAAATTTATCAGCAAAAAGGTTAGATATCGCTTGTGTGTCAGAACTCCAATGCCCATCGTAGTAGGTAAACCATACTCATTTCTTCGCTCGTTTACAAACATCCAAAACGACTTAGTAGTTTCCGCCGCATGTTGATAATATAACTTCGATAACACGATTGGCTCATTCGCTTATAAGCATGGATTAGTCGCCCATAATAGTTCGTTCGCTTCGGTACATGCCTGTCCATAACACAGTTCACGATATTGGAGAACATTTTAACGGTTTTAACTAGTGGAGCAGCTGCTGCTGAAATAGCTGGAGATGAGTCAGCATTGCTAACGAAACAGAGGTCCAGAATTCTCTCGTTGTTGTTCTCGACGTGGTTTATCTGTTGGCGCAGGCTGGTGCTGTATGAATCTAACAGGGAGACTGTGCTCGTCGGAAACGTTGAATGATTGGCATCCAGGTTCAGAAATCCAAACCTCGAGGGTTTCCTTCTAACTCCAGGTAAATTCAAATCCCCGATTATCACAATTTCATCCATCGGGTTGAATCTAAAGCGCACTGTTGCGATTGAATCCGTGTGAACGGTCAACAAAGCTACATCACGGACGCCGTCTGGTGGAAAATAACTGCACACAGGAAAAGCGAGTGATCAAGCACCTTAATTTCGACCCACACTTGTTCAATGCTTAGCCAAGAGTCATTTGGAACGATGCGGGGTTTTAATTTCCGGCAGATGGCAAGCAGTACTCCACCACCAGAATTTTTCGTACTGTTGATCTGACAGTGATCGTAGCGAAAAACATCGTAGTTCTTGTCAAATACCAGAGTGGATGTAGTACCATCATTGAACCATTTTTCGGTGCAATAACATTGATAAGAACTGACCATCAAATTATCTTCAATGGTACTGTGCTCCCGTGGCCGAGTGGTTAGCGTCATAACTAACATGCCGGGTGTTCGGGTTCGATTCCCGTTCTGGTCGGGGGAATTTTTTTTTTTTTTTTTAATTCGTTTATTTTTACAGGCTCAGTTACTTAAGTTTAAAGGAGCCGAATTCTTAAATATAATTTTAAAACTATATATATAAACAATTTTCTTACATCTATGGTTAGTAAGGTGGAAAACCGATTACTCGCGGTGTACTCGAGTTTAGGAGGGTGACAAATTTTTAGGAGAAGGATGGGATATAAGGAAATTGTAACAATGTTGATGAACACTCAATTTATAAATCTATTCGTATATCTATAGTGTATTTACATTTCAACTTATTCTACTATTTATAGCAAGGGGACGAATTACCCGCAAAGGAAGGAAAGGAGGGTATAAGGATGTAGGGGCTATCACACACGAAGATCTATAGCTTTAAGGAAAACATATATATGGGACATGTAATCAAGGTCTAACCGAGCCAACACATCTCTCACCGGCACATTGGGCTGTCTTCCTCGGGCCCGAAGGGAGTTTTTTAAATTCGATCTGGCGACCAGATACACCTCGCACGACCAAACAATGTGCTCGATGTCGTGATAACCTTGGCCACAAACGCAGAGATTGCTGCTGGCAAGATTGAAACGGAAGAGTAGTGCATCTAACGAACAGTGATTGGACATGAGTCGGGAGAAGGTGCGAATAAAGTCCCGACTCAAGTCCAGACTTTTGAACCACGGTTTGAGGCTAACCTTAGGGATAATCGAGTGAAACCACCGGCCCAATTCGTCTTCATTCCACTTGCGTTGCCAGTTAGCGATGGTATTTTTGCGGACTAAAGAATAAAATTCATTGAAGGCGATTTGACGCTGATAAATATCGCCTTCAATTGCACCTACCTTTGCTAATGAGTCAGCCCTCTCATTACCCGGAATGGAGCAATGTGAAGGGACCCAGATAAAGGTAATAACATAACAGCGTCTGGATAAAGCACTCAAAATTTCTCGTATTCTCTCAAGGAAGTACGGCGAGTGCTTTTCCGGCCTCACTGAACGGATAGCTTCGACAGAGCTAAGACTATCCGTTACAATGTAATAGTGTTCAACAGGTCGTGAGGCGACGCTGTCCAGCGCCCAATGAATTGCTGCCAATTCAGCAATATACACTGAGCAAGGATTCTGAAGACTGTGTGAGGTGCTAAAAAATTCGTTGAACACTCCAAATCCTGTGGACTCGTTTATAGTGGACTCATCAGTAAAGTACATATTATCACAATTGATACCCCCATACTTTTCATCGAAGATCGTTGGAGCGATCCTCGATCGTTGGTAATCTGAATATCCATGGATATCTTGCTTCATGGACAGATCAAAATGCACAGAGGAATTGATGTAGTCAGGGAAACAAACACGGTTGGGAATATACGAAGAAGGATCAACCTGCATGGAGATGAATTCATGATATGAACTCATGAATCCGGAGTGAAAATTTAGCTCGATCAGCTGCTCAAAATTTCCGATCACCAATGGGTTCATGACCTTACACCGGATGAAGAACCGAAGAGATAATTTTTTTTTTTTTTTTTTTTTGTCCAGTTCATTTATTTGTAAGGCTCAATCGCATAAGCTTTGCGGAGCCGCTAATTCAAGGTTTGTTTATACAAAGTTTCAACTAATTTCTATGTTTAGTAGGATTCGACCGAATACTCGCGGTTTACTCGAGGTTAAAAGGGCAACATTTTTGTGGGACGGGTCAGGTTGGGGATATGGATATGAGGTATCGTTGTCTCAACCGAGGGTTGCCGCACGCACTGTAGCATTGTGCATAATGACCAGGGATAGCATCTGGTGTTCGACTAGCTGTCGAGGGTGGGCGACGGTGAGATGGGGGGACAAGACAAACAAACTAATAACGAAAAAGAAAAACACAAAAGCATTAAATACTTATACTAGACCGTTTCACAAACATATAGATCAACTGCATATAGCAGATGTCGCGAGTTCCAACCGAAGAGATAATAAATTGAAGCGATCTTTTAGTGGGAGTAGACCTGCCAAAACCTCGAGACTCATGGTATGCGTTGAGGGCATACATCCCAACGCGATACGGAGACAAAGATACTGAATTCGCTCGAGTTTAATGAGGTGTGTTTTGGCAGCTGATTGAAAACAGAAACTGCCATACTCCATCACTGAGAGAATAGTTGTTCGATACAACATTATAAGATCTTCTGGGTGGGCTCCCCACCAGGTGCCGGTAATTGTACGGAGAAAGTTTATTCTTTGTTGGCATTTTTTACTCAGATACCTAATATGGGCCCCCCAAGTACATTTGGAGTCGAACCAGACCCCAAGATACTTGAATGACATAGCATGAGTGATCGGTTTACTTAAAAGTTGAAGCTTTGGTTTTGCTGGTCTATGCTTCCTAGAAAAAACCACCATCTCTGTTTTCTCCGTGGAGAATTCGATCCCTAGCCCAATGGCCCAGGTTGAAAAATTGTTCAAAGTATCTTGTAAGGGTCCTTGCAGGTCGGATTCGTTTGGTCCTACGACAGACACCACTCCATCATCTGCAAGTTGTCTTAGGCTGCAATTTTGTGTAAGGCAATTGTCGATGTCGCTTACATAGAAGTTGTACAAAAGGGGGCTTAAACATGAGCCCTGGGGGAGGCCCATGTAAGAGACCCGACTTACTGCCGAATCTCCGTGAGAAAAGTTCAAATGTTTCTCACAAAGCAAGTTATATAACATATTATTCAATAGAGGCGGCAGACCCCGAGAGTGTAATTTGTCCGACAAAACCTCTATTGAAACAGAATCGAAGGCCCCCTTTATGTCCAAGAATACTGAAGCCATTTGTTTTTTTTCGGCGTAAGCCATTTGAATTTCTGAAGAAAGCAACGCAAGACAATCATTCGTCCCCTTGCCCCTGCGGAACCCATATTGTGTATCTGAGAGTAGGCCATTCGTTTCAACCCATCGATCAAGGCGAAACAAGATCATTTTCTCCAACAATTTCCGTATACAAGACAGCATTGCTATTGGGCGGTACGAATTGAAGTTGGACGCGGGTTTTCCGGGTTTTTGAATAGCTATAACTCGTACTTGTCTCCAATCATCTGGAACAATATTATTCTCCAGAAACCGATTGAATAAATTCAACAAGCGATGTTTCGCCACATCAGGGAGGTTTTTCAGCAAGTTGAACTTAATTCTATCCGATCCCGGAGCAGAATTGTTACATGAGAGCAGAGCAAGAGAGAATTCTACCATCGAAAACTCGGAATCAAGATCGCACCTACCTTGTGGTATATCTCGAACAATTTTTTGCACAGGAGCGGAATCAGGACAAACCTTCCGTGCAAAATTAAAAATCCATCGATGTGAATATTCTTCGCTTTCATTCGTTGAAGAGCGATTTCTCATGTTTCGCGCCACTTTCCATAATTTTTTCATTGACGTTTCTCGTGACAAACCTCCCACGAAATTTCGCCAATAAGCACGTTTTTTTCCCTTTGATCAAATTTTTGAACTGATTCTCAAGGGCTAAATACATTCGAAAATTTTCAGTGGTTCCACGTTTCCGAAAAGCTTTAAATGCATTCGATTTTTCTACATAAAGCTTGGAACATTGGCTATCCCACCATAGATTGGGAGGCCTTCGGGAAATGGTGGAACCTGGGATGGGTTTCGTTTGAGCGCGAACCGCGCTGTCATAGATCAAACGAGAAAGGAAGTTATACTCCTCCAATGGAGGTAAACCATCTCTGGAATTGATGGCTAGAGCAATCGCGTCCGCATATTTTTTCCAGTCAATGTGTCTTGTGAGGTCATATGCCATATTTATAGATTCAGAAGAATTCGACCCAATGGTGATGGAAATTTTGATTGGCAAGTGATCACTACCGTTGGGGTTCTGGATTACATTCCACTTGCAATCTAACGATAGGGAATTCGAGCAAAGCGAGAGGTCAAGAGCACTTGGGTTAGCAGGAGGTTTAGGTACACGTGTTGTTTCCCCAGTGTTCAAAACAGTCATATTGAAGCTGTTACAAAGGTCATATATCAACAATGAACGATTGTCGTCGTACTGTTCTCCCCAGGCAGTTCCGTGAGAGTTGAAGTCTCCCAAGATCAATCGTGGCTCAGGAAGGAGTGAGCACATGTCATCAAGTTGTTTGCGGCTAACCGCAGCTCTCGGAGGCCAATACAAGCTGACAATACAGAGGTCTTTGCCTCTGATGTTTGCATGACAAGCAACAGCTTCGATCCCTCCAATAGGTGGAAGGTCAATTCTAAAAAATGAGTGGCACTTATTGATCCCCAAAAGCACCCCTCCGTATCTATCATCACGGTCCAAGCGTATAATATTAAAATCGTGGAAAGAGATATCATCTCGCGAAGAAAGCCAAGTTTCGGACAGAGCAAAAACATCACAATCGTAGTTATGAATTAAAAATTTGAATGTATCCAATTTAGGGATAAGACTACGACAATTCCACTGTAAAACAGTGATATCTCCGACCTCTCTATTTGAATTAGACATCAAGAGAGATAATCATTGCAAGGAGGGGCCATGTTTGCATCAATTGTTGCAAAATTGTCTTTAATACTGGAAGCATTGAGATGACAAGGGTTCTGATGGAGACGGAAACATTAAAACACTTGAAGATTTGGTCCAAAAGGTCAGACAACTTTATAAATCCCGATTGGGAAGTTGAACTGGACGGAATAACAGGGACAGTTGGGGTTTTTGATGTCCCCTCGAGTGCTGGGCCATTCGAAGGTGAATTATTCCTACGGAAACCAGGAGGAACCTGATTTTGCTTGTCCGCTGCATTCGATTTTTTAGGCATGCTAACAGGGGGTATCACCGGAGGGGCTTGTCCTTGAACTTTGGGAGTGGTCACATTTTTGCGCCGGGGATTCCCTTGGAAAATGAACGGTGTGCCCCCGTTAGCATGGTCCGCTTCTATTTCGTCAACGGGCAACGTGGCGAAGACATTTTGTGTGTTGATTGGTTGTTGTTGTTGGGCCAGTGGAGAAGCGCCCTTTAAAATATCCGCAAAAGTGCGTTTCGAGCGTTTCTTCAAAGAGCGCTTCTGTTTCTCCCAGCGACTCTTGTAATTTTCACAAACTGAGAGCTCGTGTGGGGATCCCCCGCAATATGGACATTTATGCTCAGTCGCACTGCAGGATTTCCCCTCATGTTGCTCTCCGCAAGTGGCACAGCGCTCCTTGTTGGCACAATAATCCGAAGTGTGACCAACTGACTTGCATTTGTTGCAAGTCATGGGCTTTGGCACGAAGAGTCGCACAGGTAGTCTCAATTTGTCCACCATAACGTAGTCAGGGAGGGCGGTACCAGCAAAGGTGACTCGAAACGAGTCGGACGGCGTAAATTTAGTTTGGTCCCCATCATGGGAAAGTTTCCCGAGTTGGCGACAGTCCAAGATTTTCACTTCCATTGAGAGGAGCTTCTTGAACTTGCCTTTTCCTTCTGCTTTTATTTGTTCGCTCGTCAGACCCGTTTCAGTTATCACCCCCTCAATTTCTACGTTATGGGAGGGTATAAATGTTCGATATTCGAGAGTGAAATGTTGATCAGCAACAATCTCGTTTGCGTGTTTCCGTTCATTCACGACAACTCGCAATTTGTTCGGTCTAACCCTGCGAATTTCAGATACAGAAGTGTATCTGGCCAGATCTTTCATGATCTGAATCACGTTAAGGTTTTTTCCTTTCGGTTTTGGCCGGAGGAAAACAACCCAAGGGCCAGTTCCAGGTGCATCTTCTGGATAAACTCTGACACGTGGAGCGGAGACAACAGAGGGGGAAGACGAGGACGAGGACGAGGACGAGGATGAGGATGAGGACGAGGACGAGGATTGGGTTGGATCGGAAGCATCAGAAGGGGGAAGCGAAATCGATGATGGGAGAGGGGGAGTGGAAGTAACAGTGGGTTGAGAAGGGAGGCTTGCAATTTTCTTAGAGGGGGGCTTGGTAGGATGAGCGGATTCGTCCCCAGAAGAATTATCTTCCTTATGAGGGACTCGTTTATGTTTTTTTCCCAGATCTTGTATGAGATTCATTATCGGAGATCTCCATCTCTGGAGATCCTCCACTATTCTCCATTCAAAAAAATGTCTGTCTTATTTCTAAATTATTATTGATTTTAACAATAATCTTAAAAAAAATAACAACAACAAAAATTATGATAATAATATCAAACAATGAACAAATTACTTGAATAATAATATTAATAATAAATATGTGTACCTTAATATATAAGTTGTTCCAATAATGCGCTCTACTGCCCTAATCAGGGAGAGACAGAGCTACGCGCTACGGAGACAACACAATAGCGCAAGAATAGCTTACGCAGCCACGTGATGATGAATCCCGTTTGGGACAGTCACGCGATGGCGATCCCGTTATGCCGAATCAGTTCAACAGCCGCAATCCGGCTCGCTACAAGAGAGCTGCTTCCTTTGTTCCTTCGTTCCACTTCACAAATGGTCAGGTCGAAAGCGGACAGCAATGACCTTCACTCGTACACGGTTCACTCGTACCAATAGCACAATAGCAAAAGTGGCAACGCACAATACCGACACTGAACTTTACTCGTCAAGAGTTGGATAGCGAATGGGGGGAATTTTTCGTCAAAGAAATTTCCTCCGACTTGCACTGTGATCACGCGTATTCTAGAGCTTGCCACTCAGAATGCATTCAAGGCGTGTTATTTGGCATAGAAATCTCAACTAAGTACTAATAAAAATGACGCAAGTAATACTACGTTGAGACGGCGAAGTTCCTCTAGGAACGTTAGTGCCATTGAAGAAGAAGAAGGTACTGTTAATGCCACCAACGTTTTCGGTTCAGGATCAGGCGTTTTTCCCATAAAAAGAACAATATTTGGTCAAAATACGATACTCCTCCTTTTCCATTTTCTATATGAATGCTCAGTTAGTGACGCTTAACCCTTTCATTACGGAAGTGTGCTCCGCCGAAGTGTTACCCCTGAACGGAGCACTGCGCCGAAAAGTATGCACATCACGCTGGTGTGATCGAAGAGCGGTGTGAATTTCATGTCGTCTAAAGACGACGCTCGTACACACAGGACGTCGCGCGGATGTCGTCTATAGACAACGCTCGTAACGAAAGGGTTAAATAACTGTAGTTTGGGAACAAATAAACGAAATGTCATGAAACTTCACACATAAGCTAGTGACAGTTGACCCTCTCGAAATGAATCTTGTTCATTTTTTAGTGGCGCCCTCTGTTGAGAAATCCCGGGACGTTTCAGCCTATGTAGCCCATTGCTTGTTTGCGATCCGTGTGCACGCTATTCAATGATCTAATAGAGTTTTCTTTGTATCAGTGACTACTAGATATTTTCATGAAGACTAGTGTTTCACGGGTGACGAAAGGAATAAATACACTGCGGTCAATGTCCTGGAAAAAAGGTAATGAAGATGGTCGAGTTTCGAGCGACCTAGCATGCGCTGCCATAACTATTTCGCAAATAATGACGTCAGTCGTTGTGTTTATCTTTGATTGCCCACCGCATCCGTGTAAAAATGCTATTTTCAGGGAGTAATCTATCAATTAAAAACGTTCATTTTTATAGAACTCCCGCTGACTATGATGCTAATGTGATAGCGTGGAGTGAATATTACTGAAATCACGTCGAAAAAGACGGACAAAAGTGATATTTCCATGCGGCATTTTCACTCCCCCACGTTCATAGAAACAAACGAAGTTTCATTATTTTACCGTTATGAAGTTGATTTTTCGAAGGCTCTCAGTGTCGGTGTGTATGTTGTGCGATAATAATCGCCAATTAATCATAATTTCACCGAAAATGTTACTGTTTTCGAGAACTAAGCAAACGACTGCTTCTGGACCTTTTTACCACATGAATAATCGAAATAAACCACGATATAATTGTCATCTGTTAAAAAACAACCAGTTGAATGATTTCATGACAATTTTGGCTCAAATTATCATGCAACCGTGAGTACTCTCAACATTGTTCTGTTTCTTCCATATACATTCCATATTGAATGCAAATAATTACGACACGATATTTTGTATGCCAATACAGATACACTTCGCTTACTGCTCCACCTCTATATGTACCTCATTGCACTGCGGTAAAACAAACATTCACATGATCAACATAGCTTCATTTCTCGACAAACATATAAAAAAATATATATAAAAATAAAAAAAATATCGGAATTAGAAAAATGTGCGCGTATAGCATGTATTTATTATTTTTGTCATCACTGTATATTATTTCTGTCTGTTCAATTTTCATCGCTGCTCACCAAATACAAACATCCACCAACAATGTATACAATATGACTTACGTGACATAATTTGTTCTGTGGAGGATTTTTTATGCGAAGAAGACAATTGAATGTTTGACTCCCTAATAGAATCTGTTACGGAAAGTACAGGAGTGTTTTATCTAAAGGGGTAGTGGGGATAAAGTGGCCAGTTGTAAAGAGTCTCATGACTTTTGAGTCACTGTGTATATCAGTAAAACTGAGAGATGAGAAAATTTCAACTACGACTTCAGTGAAATCGGCCCAGCTTATTTCAGACATGTACCTAATAATGGTTTAAACAAATTTGAACAAAACACAACGCATAAATCTATCCCATTAAGCATGATATGTTCGAGTGTCCACTTCAATCCCATAAGATTGAAATGTTCGGTTCTACAATTTATTTCTTAATATGAAAAATGTACTATTTGTAATTGTTATAGTAAAACCGTTTGCTGAACAACAATAAGTTGAGCTACAATATTCTTCGAAAAACGGGGATTGTAGCGGTATGTGGAAAGCAGGAAACTGGCATATTCCTTACAGTCACCACTTTATACCCACTTTCCCTACATAAATTGCACTTTATATTTAACTTGAATCGTAATTTTCATTGTGCCACATTTCGCACACAACATTTGAACAACTGTTCAATTACAAATAGAACCGACAATCAGTGTACTACTTATATACTGCTCGAATATATCATGCAATGATATATCCATATTCCAAACATATTTAAGAATTTCTTGTAGAGACACACTATTCGTTAGACTATGCCAATAAACAATAACATTCCATTCTACAACTGGGAGGAACAGAACTAGAACACTCCAACGTTATCTTTCCGGAAATAAAGTTTTCTGTTTGGTATAACATCTCGTGCCCCCATATGCATGTGTTCATTTCACCGTCTTGCATTATCACTTGCCCAGTCCCTCTTGACACTGCACAGAAACTATGAATGAATAATGTTGATAGAGCCACATGGAACTGCACTTCGACGATAGTAATGGCGTATGGAGAGGCGCTAGTGTGAACTAATTGATGTAGATTAATTTTAATTAATCGTAACGGATGGTCAAAGATTAATAACTGAGAATTGAATAACATGTGTACTGAACAGTAGTAATATGCATTGAAAGTGTAATTTGAGAGCCATTGTTATCGTTTGAATTACTTTTTATATTACCAAGAAATGTTCATCTTTTGGAATGATCCAATTCAATTTCTGATACCAGGTTCTGAAGAGAAACATAGGGCCCTATTATAGAAATAGCTATCGGTGCAGCGCTAGTGATAAATATATGCTATCCCAACAAATGAAATTTTAGTTTGGTACGAGATTATCTCGATTTAAAAAATACGAGATTTTGCTCGGTGTAATAGTGACAGTGATTGTATCGAATCATCGATTCGATTTCTATAATCGGGCCCATAATATCCAAGTGAGAGCGCACTGCATCTATAGACACAACTGGTATCAGAAGGGAAAATGTATGGACGGTAAGACGGGTGAGGTCTAACTATAAAGTTGATGTGAAAGGTTGTGCAGCAGGCCAGGGTTCGATTCATGTTCTGGCCGGGGGATTTTTCGTCAAAGAAAATTCTTCCGACTTGCACTGTGGTCACGCGTATTCTAGAGCTTGCCACTCCAGAGTACATTCAAGGCGTGTTATTCGATTTGAAATCTCAACCAAGTACTACTAATAAAAATGACGCAAGTAGTACTACGTTGAGAAGGCAAAAGTTCCACTGGAACGTTAGTGCCATCCAAGAAGAAGAAGCATCTGGAATTGCGATTAAAACAACGATCCGAGCCATGTCAAAGCAGGCAAAAAAGAGAGGAGTGTAAATGATATAGGTCGCTTCCAGCCATCAGTCTTTGGCATTGTTTGTGTTGCGCAAAACTTAGATTTTTTTCATTTCCTGTAGGGGAAGTGGGGGCATAGTGGTCGCCCTAAAGAATATGCCCATTTCCAGCGTCCACATACCGCAACAGTTCCCGTTTTTCTAAGAATATTATAGTTCAACTCATTGTTGTTCGAGATAGCATACGGCTTTTACTATAAAAAATCAAAATAGTACATTTAAGGAGGTAAAGGTGAAGGTAAAGTGGTCACCTAATGGGGGCGAAGTGGTCACTCGCACATATCAAGCATATCACATATCAAGATTTATGCGTTTTTTCGTCCAAATTAGTTCAACCCATATTCGATATAGTGGGGGCATGTATGAAATAAGCTTGGTCTATTCACCTAGAGTCTCAATTTAAATTTTCTCATGCATACAAAAACGTTGTAAGAAACACAGAACGTTCCGCATAATGAGACTTGGTTTAGTTGGAGTGGCATATTTTTCCAGGGTCAACCACAAAAGGAACCTCTTCAAGAAAAGAATGTAATGAGGTATATTTGCTTTAGTAAACAGAACATTGTAAGTAGTTATGCAACTATGACCACTTTGCCCCCGAACATCAAAGTAATTTCAATGCTAATTAATCGCTGAGATTGAACAAAATATCTGTTCACCTCTCCTAGAATATGTTAACAGTCGTCCAAACTGATTGAATAAACTAAATTTCACGAGAACGACGTACAGTGGGGGTAATATGGACAGGGTGTTGATTATAAATTTCATATTTATGCTAATGAGAACCCCTTCTACATGTTATTCTATAATATTTAAGTCACTCTATGACAATGAATTCTGATCATAAGTGTATAAGAGAGAAAAACTGAAAATAATATATGATTCCGCGTATGGATATAATTATTGCGGCGTCGATATTAATCATTTTGAGTGCTTTAATATCAAAATTCAATTCGCTGATGGTTATATTCGAGCGTGAAAGTTAAGAGAGAAGCGATGTTAATCATATACGGATATGTAAATTTATTATTAAGTGACAAATTTATGTTATTGAAATAATTGTACTGGTGGGTTGAAACGGACAGTTGCCAGTGGGAGTGAGATGAACTATGAAAAGTATGTTTATTCAATTCCTAAGGAATGTCCTGCGTCTATAAACGAAAATCAAATCGCGAAAGGTGGACTGGAACTAGAGCTAGCTGGAACCAAAAGAAAAATAGCTAAAGGTTTGTCCGTTTATACTGCTGAAAAGTACAATATCAATCCTAGGTGGATTAATTCGATTTTCGATAATTTAACAGATTTTCGTGATGAGAAAAATGTTCTACTTTTTGGTCTGTTTTAATTTCAGTGAAAAAACATTGAAAAACACTTTTCTGTAAAACATTTTTAATTGTAAAACATATTTCCAAAAACATTGTAAGAAACTGCATTCATATTTTAGGAAACATGATTTTGAAGGACACAATTGAAATTTTTCAGAACATGTCCATAACTCATAACTAATTATTTGAAATAAGATATTATGGTATGCGATGAGTGCGATGAGCGATGAGATTCCGTAGGTCACTGCTGGTGCATCGCCGCGGAACGTTTTGCGATAACCTTTAGCGTTTCTCAGGCGGTTTATGATCCCGAAACAGAATCGTCGTCATCGTCTTTTCGATGTCCAAGGTTTGGAAATGTCTGATGATTTTTTTTCGTTGGAGAAAAGTGTGGCTTGCATCGTTAGTTACGACAACCCGTCGTCACTGAGTTCAACATTATTGTTATGAAAGGTGTCAGAAGACACAGAATTTTTAAGAATTAATATTAATATTTTATTTTTGTGTAGAAAATATAGTGTTTTGTGAATAATTATTTCTTGGATTATTCTTTCTCAACACAAAGGTGTAAACATATACTACTTGATCGAAATAGGTTTACATAGAAAAGTGATAGAAATAATGTTAAGATATGGTAAAAATGGGTTTATAAACATGACAGTTATTCCGATAGCATGTCTCTGGTATAACTTTTTTGGAAGGACACTCCATTTTTGTGAAATGAAATCTTTTCAATGACAATAATAATAATAAGCTCGATAGCCTAAAAAATATGTGGTCCGTAATGGCAACTAACCTGTAGACGCGAACAATTCACAAAGCGATAAAAAGTCAATTTGAAAATTGCCAAATTAATTATCAGCATTGACATGTAGTGAAAGGTGGTTCTAATCTGACTGCTGGTTCTGAATCGTCCAATTGTCTTTTAGACGGCGAAAAAATTACAAAACTAGGCAATTTCGATTGTTTATGGTTTGCTCATGAAAACAGGCTATGTAAATTTAACTTACCTGTTGCCTGTAGTACACGGCATGTCGTTATTTTAACAAAGTCGGGGTGATCCTAAACCGATCCTCTGTTTTTGCTCCGTAGTTACTGAACGCATTCACTCAAGCGTTTACCATCAAAGGTTCACTCAAACCTGGCTCATCGGTTTGCCTGCTCACTACCGGGGGAATGCATTCAATTGTGCTATTAAATACTTTTGAATAACTTGCGTCCGCCATGCCTGTTAAAGTTTGTTTTTGCGTCTGTGTATGGACGTTCGTGGACGTTTGTGTTTGCGCATTGACTGTTGACCGTTGACGTTGGGGTTGGATTCGTTTCCATTTCCGTTGTGACATTACGCTTTTTTCTCTGCGGTTCTTTCTGTTACGCTTATTTCATGTGCGATTTTTCTAGTCACGCGTAGAAGTTTTCTATCGTTACAGGTCATTTATAGCCAGTTTCAGTAAACCGGTACTCATAACAAAATTCGTTTTCCGTTCGTCAGTTATTTTAACGTATTATCTACTTAATTGGGGGTGTATGTCATTTACGACCAATTGGGGGTAAATTCATTGAGGGTTGGTTCAGGACCATGGAGGCTCGGCTTAGGAGCACCATTTTTCAAATTGTCGAAAAAACAACTTCCGATTTTTCCTCAATTTTCCCTATTTTTCACACTCATGAACCATACCGTCCAGTAGAAAACATAAATAGGCATAGTAGAGGCTTAGTATACGATTCAAAGCCGAAGTCGCCGAAAAAGAAGCATTTTATGTCATGAATGGCCATTGCGATTTAGAGGGTCGGGTCAGGACCACCTTCCCCTGAGTTTTAAGCCATGTTTACAATAGTTCATAATGAGCGCTCTCGTGATTTGCGATTTTTCCACCAACAAATCAGAACGAAGCGCGCGTTCACTTATGCTAGTGTAAAAAAGAATTATCCAACTTTTTGTTATAAAATAGCGTTTCTTTGACGAATGTTATACTTATGACAGACATACAGCTGTACTAGCGTTGTACTTCGAAAATTGTATGTCTGTCACCATGTACAGCGCTAGAACCATGCAAGCAACTCGGTACAATCGCTGTACCTGTACCGACCTATTTTACCGCTGTACATGGCTACAGTTGTACTGTGCGCAGCGCCATAGACGGTTAGTGGTGGGTAGCATGAACAAGCAGAATCAAATCACTTGATAAACGTTCTTTTCATTGACTTTCTCTTAAGTTAATAACTCAGATTGGAAACTTGTTTGTTGTGTTTGATAGTTTAGACACTAAATAAAAACCTTTTTCATTGAAATATGTGGTGGAAATTGGAAAAATATCTGATTGTCAGTTTGACATACGGTACAATGTACAACCAAAGTATGTCTGTCATGGTACGATGGTACCTGTACAACGCTGTACACGTACAACGCAAGTACAGCTGTATGTCTGTCCCTGGTATTACTTTACTGCAGTGTTGCCACAAGTGCAGATTTATCTCGAAAGGTACAAATTTATTTCGATGTTTTTGGTACAGATTGTATACGCAGATGAGATTTCAATCATTCGGACCTGAAGGCTGCTGCATTGTTAAATCACAGGAGCTTTTCTGGTTTAACTAGCATAAATGTAGTATTAAAAAGGATTTTAGGTAGAAAGGAAGAAAGAATGACACCACGTGTCCCTACTATATCACCTTATATTTGTGCGCACCGTGGCACTGCACAGATCAGACAGTTAGTACAAGTCTTTTTAGATGGGTGGAACGATATATCGAAATGTTCGTTCATCCCTATATTGATGAGGTGCTTCAGCGAATGAGATTTTAGAAACTTTCAAAATATCTTCTGGTTACAACAATTTGTCACAGTTCTGTTAGTTTTTGTTCTTGATTGTTAGTTGTTAATTTATATAGTAAGGAATCATTTTCACCAACGAAAGCGGGGCTTTTGGGATCCAGATTTGTAAGGCTCAATCGCAGAAGCTTTGCGGGGCTGCTAATTCAGTGTCGTTTAAATTATTTAATTATAAATCTATGGTTAGTAGGATTCGACCGATTACTCGCGGTTCACTCGAGGTTAAGGGGGCAACAATTTCGTGGGACTGGTCAGGATTGGGATATGGGAATTGGTAAAGTTGTCTCAACCGGGAGCTGCTACACGCACTGTAGCGTTGTGCATTAGAACCAGGGAAGCTGTCTTATATCATGGACAGACTATCGTTGTACGTGTATAGCGTTGTATAGGTACCATCGTAGCATGACAGACATACTTTGGATGTACATTGTATCGCATGTCAAACTGACAATCAGTAATTTGACCAATTTTCATCTCATATTTCAATGAAAAAGGTTTTTATATAGCGTCTAAACTATCAAACACAACAAACAAGTTTCCAATCTAAGTAATTAGCTCAAGAGAAAGTCAATGAAAAGTATGTTCACCAAGTGTTTTGATTCGGTTTGTTCATGCTACCCACCACTAACCGTCTATGGCGCTACGCACAGTACAACTATAGCCATGTACAACTGTGAAACAGGACGGTATAGATACAGCGATTGTACCGAGATGCTTGCATGGTTCTAGTTCTGTACATGGTGACAGACATACAATAGTACAACGCTAGTACAGTTGTGTGTCTTTCATAAGTATTAGCGTGCATTGTTCTGCCAAACAACTGTCAATATCTTTCACATCAAAGTTATAAAGAAGGGGGCTTAGACATGAGCTTTGGAGCAGACCCATAAAACTATCCAGAAGTGGTGTATGTGAGAGATGTTTGTCCAAAGTTCGATCGCAGGACTTGGGCATAGATCCATTGACCTGGTGGACTACAACGCCCCTGACTAACATCAGAATACGCGCAGTTCGAGGGGTTTCTTGCTACTGGGACTCTCCGAGAACACACTGTAGATAGTCATATTGTATTTTATTGAATTTGGCGGAATTCTAAGAATGAGATTATGTGATTTTCTAAAATCTATTTGCATACGTATGTGATACTCACCCTTTCAATATTTATCAACTGGACGGAACTCTGGCGTGTTGGAAGGAATCTAGTACTTAGGCACATTCTGCACGTTGTTGGTGTCATACTACTCTGTGGCCTTTGTTTCGTAATGGATAAATGTATGCCAAATCCGACCAAAAAATGCGGAACATGCTTCAACATGTGTGCTTTGTTTCCTCTTCCGATTGCCGTATAAAACTCGATTGACGTAGGTTTCGTCATCCATCGCCATGCAATTGAACTTCATTCTGAACTTCATTCCCCTGAACACGTTTATTACGTTGGTGACATCTAGCTACTTTTAACAATGTTACGTCGATGTGCGAGTAGTTCGGTTTTTCGCGATGCGCGAGCGAAATCTTGAGGCGTTGCTTCTCATGCTTGAACGCCATATTAAATGTCCAAATAGAAATAGCTACTTCAATCTGCACGCACATACCTACAAAATTTTGGGTGTTCATGTTTTTCAAATGCACGATTAAAATAAATGCGCCAAGAAATGAGCTTTGGTGATATTGTTCATATTGGGTTGGGGAAAAAGAAATATCGTATTTCTGATCGAAATTTGACGCTTTATTTAACATACTTAAAATTATCCAATTTAAGTCAAATATGTGCCGTTTTGTTCGCAAACTTGTTGCCATTTAGAAGGCAACTTCATTAGTGTGACGCCGAGCGTTGTCCTGGTGGAAAACAACACCATTCCTATTGATCATTTCTGGCCGCTTCTGGTCAATCGCCTGCTTCAAACGGTCAAGCTGCTCACAGTAGAGAACCGAGTTGAGGGTCTGGACATAGTTGAGCAGCTCATAGTGGATGATTCCCTTCCAATCCCACCAAACACACAGCAAAACCTTCCAGGTCGTCAATCCGGGCTTGGCGATGGTTTGTGCCGGCTCACCGCGCTTCGACCACGACTTTTTTCGCTTTAGGTTGTCGTAGGTGATCCACATTTCATCACCAGTCACCATCTTCTTCAACAATGGGTCGAGTTTGTTCCGTTTCAGCAGTGCATCGCAGGCGTTGATTCGGTCTAAAAGATTTTTTGCGTCAATCATGTGGCACCCATACATCCAGCTTTTTTGGAATCCGATCTTCTGCAAATGGTTCCAAACGGTTTTATGGTCTATACCCAGTTCCTGGCCAATCGAGTGAGTGCTCACATGCCGGTCTACTTGGATGATTTCAATCGGTTTCCACGATGATTGGCCTACCAGTACGGGGTGTATCTTCGACAGCCACTGCACCAGAACGAAATCGATCAAACCAACGCTGTGCTGTGCGAATCGTTACAGTATCGGGTCCATAAACTACACGAATTTTTTCGCCCGCCTTCGTTGCAGTTTTACCTCGCAGGTAAAAACGTAAAATATGGCGAATTTCTTGCTTGGTGGACTCCATCTTTGACGTGCTATAACTTGAGACTGAAAAGGACAATCACAACACTGTCAAAACGACACTTGTAGCAAAGATTGTCGTCTTTAAATAGCCGTATAGTATAACCCGATGCGATAAGTACAATACAAGATATGTTTAAGTGTTGCCATATATTGACAATATACGACATTTCTTTTTCCCCATAATGAAAAGCACCATTTGAAAAGTGAACGAAAATTACTCCAAGCGGTTTGAGGTGCCTCAAAAGTTATCTTTGTTTGCAACAGGTGACGAATCGCGTGTCCATGCGTATGAACCGGGAACTACCCAACATGCAACTATATGGGTGTTTCAAGATTAGGCAACCCAACTAAACTCGTTCGCGCTCAAAGCGTTCAGAAACAAATGGTCGCCTGTTTTCGCACCTTTGACATTAAGCTTTGTGTTATGTGAATATAAGTGAAAATCCCTACTTATTTCAATTATAACATTACGTGTTTATTATTCATGATTTCATTGTTCTTTTCTTGGAATCAGAGGATATTTACATGTTCTACGGAATTTTTTTGATTTATTTTAATCTCATGTTTTCGCATTCTATCAATCGGATCACATTCTGGAGGTTTTGACATATGTCGCCATACATAAGTTGACCCAGTTCGAAAGAATATTATAAGTGTTGTAATTGGAAATCATACAACTATTGATTAAATTTGTATGTGATTCCTCGGATACGTTTGTAGTTTGTAGACATGAGCTTGCTACACCAAACGTATTTCAATCTGATGAATGCCTCATAACCGGCAGTAGATTGAAATCACATAAACGTAACTCCGGCAACATAATGTAACTTTAAAATACATGGTTAGCGAAATAAGTCGAATATGCACCGAAACCCCATTTTTTGGGCTCTAACGCATCAGAGGTGTATATCAATGAAGTCATTGTCATTAAAATTTCCTTTCTTGTACATTGGTATTTTCAACTTATGTGCGATACATACAGACAAATACCTTGAAAAAATCCCAAACGATGTCATAAACGTTGTTCGCGGCCTACAGAATATTTCTCACTTCCGTTAGATCAAGTATACGTTATTAAATCGAGAAGGCATTAGCATTGAACATGTTTTACCCCGATAGCAATCCGATGAGTCATTGAGGCTTACGGCTATTAGTGATACTCATACTTTCTACGTTCGGACGAGTTTCGTCTTGCACTATGCGTATTTGCTATGCTTTCCCGTATGACATAAGCATTCGAAAACTAGTAAATCGTCTTCATTCTGATGATACGATGTAATTTTCTGTTCCATTTGTCGTCTGTGTTGTGTGCATGTTGTGTTTTAGAAAGCTGAATTGCAACGACTGACCACATTCTGCCGTGTCTGCATGTTACTCATCGCGTCAGCGACACCATTCACGTACATTTGCACGTCTGGCTCGTGAACTGTAGAGGAGTATATCTAGAAACTTGTTATTTACACCAATTTAAATTGATGCAGTCAAGTTCACCTGTTTGGAAAATACAAACTCATAGTGAACACGACTTCACGCGACGAAGAGATAATTAAATTTTTCTAGTTGTTATCCGCGTTTATGAAGATACTTTCGTGATGGGAAGCCTTTATGAGTATGTGATAATATGCAAATCAGCTGCTATTACGACCGAATGGATGTGAGTAGATATATTATATTTATCACTATTTCATATACCATCCTCGTAACAGACTCAGTTACTACTGGGAGGGAATCTTTCTACAGACAATTGATCGAATTTGATTAAAGGGTGTGCTGTAGAAATTTAATTTTTAGGAATTATATCTTCAGCTTTCGCTTATAATCAGATAAGAGTGTATAGATTACGTTGGCCATGCTTCACTGTCAATTTTTCGTAAATTTGGAAAAATGTCGTCGAACGAAAAAGAGCGTCGTGAATTAATCCTGCGCACTCATTTCGAGAATCCGGAGTTGTCACATCGGGACATCGGTAAGATGCTGGGAATCGTCCAATTCACGGTCAGCAGAGTACTAAAACGATACTTCGAGAACCTAACCATCGACCGGAAGGTGAAGAACGGCAAAAATTGATGCTCCGTCAGTGAAAAAGATCACAAGCGCGTAGTTAAGCAGTTTAGACGTGATCCGAGAAGTTCGGTCCGGGATGTCGCCAATTAGCTGAATTTGTCAAGTTCATTCGTCCAGCGGACCAAGCAGCGGGAGGGCCTGCGTACATACAAGGTTCAGAAGGCTCCTAACCGCGACGAAAGGCAAAACATGGTGGGGAAGACGCGAGCCCGGAAGCTGTACACCGAAATGCTGACGAAGCCGCATTGCCTGGTAATGGACGACGAAACCTACGTCAAAGCGGACTTTCGTCAGCTGCCGGGCCTGTTGTTCTTCTCCGCAGAGGACAAATTCAGCGTTCCGGAGGAGATTCGCAAGCAGAAACTATCCAAGTTTGCCAAAAAGTACATGGTGTGGCAAGCGATATGCTCTTGCGGAAAGCGTAGCGCCCCCTTCGTGATGACCGGCTCGGTAAACGGGCAGGTTTACCTTAAGGAGTGCCTACAGAAGCGCTTACTACCACTATTGAAGCAGCACAAGGGCCCGACCATCTTCTGGCCGGATCTCGCTTCGTGCCACTATTCAAAGGACGTGTTGGAGTGGTACGAAGCCAACGGGGTCACCTTCGTGCCAAAGGAAATGAACCCGCCCAACGCGCCGGAGCTTCGCCCAATAGAGAAATATTGGGCGATTATGAAGCAGGCCCTCCGGAAGAACCCAAAAGTTGTCAAATCGGAGGCGGACTTCAAGAGAAAATGGATTTCTGTTTAAAAAAAACTACAACCTGACGTTGTACAGAACCTTACGGACGGGGTAAAGAGAAAGGTGCGAGCATACGGGCTTGGGCTCGAAGTATGAATAAAAAGAAAATGCCAAAAGTTGTTTAATAGTTTTTATTTTACTGTCTAAAATTTTCAAAAGGATCGGTCTACTGGGCGAATTTCTACAGCGTTTTTCCCGTGATGCAATTTGATAAGACACACCCTTTATTTATTCTGAGTATGAGGAGGTATTTCTGAGGTACGTTTTAGTCGAAACCGATTGCGTTATACTTTGGGAAAATGTACCTATCCAGCCATTCCATGCCAAACCGATATAGTGATTCTCAGATGTTCGTCAAAAGTGGTAGTTTTGTTCTTCATCGCAAAACATTAGACCCATATTTTTTTATTTTTTTTAGTAGGGTGACCATTTCCATTTTAGGGTTGTCCGAATCAATGTGGAATCAACTTTTTCCTGTTTTTTCCAAAAAATGTCTTTTTTTCAAAAATTCATAACTTTTGAACTACTAGACCGATTCAGATGATCGACATATCAAATTAAAGCCAGTCACCAATTTATAGTTTACATGGTTTCGGGACCAAGGATGCTATATTTTTTAATTTTTTTTTCTCAAAAGCTGAATTTTTACATAACATATCCAAAAATCAGAGATGTGTTATTTTTCGTTTTTAAGTTATGATTTAACATATTTTCAGTCTTCGTTCAATATTTCTATACGACTAGACTGGGTGTATGCGACTAGAATTCAATTAATTAGCAAATGTGTCAAAGGCTAGCTAATTGGCTTATATAATATCGATCACTTGAATCAGTCCAGTAGTTCAAAAGTAATAAATTTTTGAAAAAAGTCATTTTTGGAAAGAAAGTGAAAAATGATTTTTTGGACCATCGGTTAACCTTGAAAAATCATAATTTAAAAACGAAAAAAAACGCCTCTCTGGTTTCGACATATGTTATGTGGAAATAATCAGCTTTTCAGAAAAAATATAAAAAAATATAGCGCTCTTGGTCCCGAGACTATGAAAACAATAAAAAAACGAATACAATCAATAATAACGAGAACAGAATTCGAATTTTCTGCAGGTGTAGTATTTTTTCAAAAAAGATTGATTGGCTTTTATTCCGTATGTCGATCATCTGAATCGGTCGAGTAGTTCAAAAGTTATGAATTTTTGAAAATGTAATTTTTGGAAAAAAGAGGAAAAAGTTGATTTTTCGGACAACCCCAAAATGGAAATGGTCACCCTAATGAAAAAAAAGACGGGTGGGTAATGTCGGGGACATAACCGGAGTGACGTAGGACTATACAAAGGGGACAGCTTTTGTTAAATATATATTTTAAATAATTTGTTTTATTTTCTTCTCCTACGTAAATACCTACCTATCTACCTGAAAAATGGATTAGTTTACTGTTTACTCTTTATGAACATGTTGATGGTTCTGAAAAGAACCTTTGGTGTTGTGTTTTTGTTATCACTCGATATTCCTATCTTGTTCGGTTAAACCTTCCTGTTTAGCTATTGCGTTTGCCACTCGCCACAGCTTTCACAGTTAGAAATTTTTTCCCATCCAGCTTGTGACATGTTGTTCAGTAAATTAAATTTAATGCGACGTGACGGAGAAACACTTTGCCACTTACTAAAAAGTTGCCTTGATGAGCGCCGAACCAAAGCTGCTCTGTTCTTGATGCAGGTTTTCTGATTGTCGTGAGCAGCTTTGCAAGCCAACTCGAGCACACCGACGGCCGAAACTCTATAATCGCTGTTAGGTATACTGGTGGTCCGGCACGGCACCACATGGGTTTACGGTTTGAAAGAAAATAAGATATTTTTTTGGGGTCCGCGTGTTTTATACTCTAGCGGTACACACTCACAGGATGGAGACAAATCGGCAGACTCAGCCAGAGGGGCGAGTCCAATGAGACGAACGAATGAGCGTTAAAAGGGAGCGATGGCAAAGTTTAAAGCCTTTTAAAAACAAAGAAAGAAAGAAAGAAAAATACATTCATTACGATTTGTTCGCTCGTTGGATTCACATGCAGGCTAAAAAGGGTCCTTTTCAGGATCACAAAATTATCTTCAATCTAAAGAGTTTATTGTTTTGTTATCACTCGATCTCCCCATCTTGTTCGGCTAAACCTTCCTGTTTAGCGATTTGTTGCCACTCGCCACAGCTTTCACAGTTGGAAAATTTCTTCCCATCCAGCTTTGTGACATGTTGTACAGTAAATTACATTCAATGCGACGTGCCGAAGCGCCACTCAGTGTCGCATTGGAGGCGATTTTAACCTGTAATTGAACATTTGCGATGACAGTGGTACAGTGTCAACTTTCAATGTGGGGTCATAATTTGGATCTCTATGTTTACAAAAATGTCCAACTAAATAAGTCGCATTACATGTCCGTCCAATTAGCTAAATGTCGAATAATAGTAAATTACTGTACTTTCAATCTGGAAACAATTTAATAATTCGTGAAAATGGAATAATCAGGAAAGTCCCCAACTATCAATAAGCTCAGAACAACTGCCAAATTCACATACTCATCAGATCCTGGCAAACAAATTATGAAAAAATCTATTTGTGTTTTATTATTATTTTGGATATTATTTTAGAAAGCATTGAACTGTATTTCGTAAACTCTTTTTTGAAAGGTTTAATGGCCCTGATAAGCGCCGTGTTTTATGGAATGGTTCCAATTTAGAAAACTTAGTACTCGTGGTTTTGAAAAAAACCATTTCGAACGCCCTCGATGCCGCCTTGTTCTGGATTTGCCACCAAAGCAGTTTGTATAAAGAACAAACTTTTGACGTAGGACTACGTCTAACCGGAAGATATAGGGGGTGAAATGGAAATCTAGGCACTGAAAAAGTAGGAAAAAATGCAAGATTTGGAACGCTTATAACTCGAGCATTTCTCAATAGATCGCAAAGGTTTTTGCATCAATTGATAGGAAATATATCTACGCATCTATCATAACGAATAACATTTAATTTTTCTTGAGATAAATAATTGAATAATTGTGAAATATCAAGCATTCTCAAAATTCACTATGTGCCCATTTTTGATTGGTTCATTTTGTGCTCCTCAAATCGTACCGACCAAAACGGGCAACCAGAGCAGCAGCAAAATAGAATGAAGCACGATTGGAAAGGAAAAAGAAAAAAATGAACGAAACATTGGTCGCAGTGTCACACATGCGTAATTCTCGAGCCAGCCAGTCAGCTTAAAAATCCCCGCTCCGCTGCCGTAACGACATTCTTTGTGTGGACACCGACTGGACAACATCGTTGCTGGACGAGCAGGACGGCGAGGGATCGAGTGCCTTTCTCAAGGCAAGAGGGCGGAGGTGGTAGCGCTGGAGTAGAATAGAGTAGAGTTTTCAAAGGGCCTTTCTCAAGGCTAGAGACGAATGAACTGCAAAAGTTTAAAGTCTCTATAATTCAAGACCTTCCTTCCGTAACGATCATTCTCATTCAAACCGTACACCACATCGGTTCGCATCACAACACATCAACAAACCAACCCAAGCAGCCATGTCTGGACATGGTAAAGGAGGAAAAGTGAAGGGAAAGGCAAAATCCCGCTCGAACCGTGTTGATCTGGAGTTCCCCTCAAGGGTAGCTAGGCCGAGCGCGTTAGTACCAGTGCACCAGTCCACCTAGCCGGCGTTATATAGTTTCGGCCGCCGAAGTGATCGAGTTGGCTGGTAAAGCTGCTCGCGACGATAAGAAAAACCGCATTCAGAACAGAACACATCAAGCCAACAACAGGCAGTTGCAGCGAGTGGCGAGTGGCAAACGCAATCGCAAAACGGCATCAGGTAGCAGAAGAAAAAAGTTTGTTCTTTATACAAACTGCTTTGGTGGCAAATCCAGAACAAGGCGGCATCGAGGGCGTTCGAAATGGTTTTTTTCAAAACCACGAGTACTAAGTTTTCTAAATTCCATTCCATAAAACAAGGCGCTTTTCAGGGCCATTAAACCTTCCAAAAAAGAGTTTAGGAAATACAGTTCAATGCTTTCTAAAACATTATCCAAAATAATAATAAAACACAAATTGATTTTTTCATAATTTGTTTGCCAGGATCTGATGAGTATGTGAATTTGGCAGTTGTTCTGAGCTTATTGATAGTTGGGGACTTTCCTGATTATTCAATTTTCACCAATTCTTAAATTATTTCCAGATTGAGAGTACAGTAATTTACAATTAGTTCGAAATTTAGCTAATTGGACGGACATGTAATGCGACTTTTTTAGTTGGACATTTTTGTAAACATAGAGATCCAAATTATGACCCCACATTGAAAGTCGACACTGTAACACTGTCATCGCAAATGTTCAATTACAGGTTAAAATCGCCTCAAATGCGATACTGAGTGGCGCTTCCGCACGTCGCATTGAATGTAATTTACTGTACAACATGTCATAAAGCTGGATGGGAAGAAATTTTCCAACTGTGAAAGCTGTGGCGAGTGGCAACAAATCGCTAAACAGGAAGGTTTAGCCGAACAAGATGGGGATATCGAGTGATAACAAAACAATAAACTCTTTAGATTGAAGATAATTTTGTGATCCTGAAAAGAACCCTTTTTAGCCTGTATGTGAATCCAACGAGCGAACAAATCGTAATGAATGTATTTTTTTGCCATCGCTGCCTTTTAACGGTCATTCGTTCGTCTCGTTGGACTCGCCCCTTTGGCTGAGTCTGCCGATTTGTCTCTATCCTGTGAGTGTGTACCGCTCGAGTATAAAACACGCGGACCCCAAAAAAATATCTCATTTTCTTTCAAACCGTAAACCAGTGCGGTTGTACGGCATCGTTTAACATCGCATCGCATCACATCATAAAAAGAAAACAAGCAGCAACGTGGACGTGTGGACGTAACAAAGGAGGACAAGTTAAGGGAAAGGCAAAGTCTCACTCGAACCGTGCAGGTCTCCAGTTCCCTGTTGATCGCATTCACTGATTGCTCCGCAAGGGTAACTAGGCCGAACGGATTGGTGCCGGAGCACCAGTATACCTAACAGCGATTATAGAGTCTCGGTCGTCGGAGTGCTCGAGTTGGCTTGCAAAGCTGCTCACGACAATCAGAAAACCCGCATCAAGAACAGAGCAGCTTCGGTTCGGCGCTCATCAAGGCAACAATTAGTTTCAATGAGTGGCAAAGTGTTTCTCCGGCACGTCGCATTAAATGTAATTTACTGAACAACATGTCACAAGCTGGATGGGAAGAAATTTTCCAAGCTGTGGCGAGTGGCAAACGCAATAGCTAAACAGGAAGGTTTAACCGAACAAGATGGAAATATCGAGTGATAACAAAAACACAACACCAAAGGTTCTTCTCATAACCATCAACATATTCATAAAGAGTAAACAGTAAACTAATCCATTTTTCAGGTAGATAGGTAGGTATTCACGTAGGAGAAGAAAATAAAACAATACATTTAAAATATATATTTAACAAAAGCTGTCCCCTTTGTATAGTCCTACGTCACTCCGGTTATGTCCCCGACATTACCCACCCGTCTTTTTTCTTCTGCTACCTGATGCCGTTTTGCGATTGCGTTTGCCACTCGCCACTCGCTGCAACTGCCTGTTGTCTTGATGTCCACCGAACCGAATGTGTTCTGTTCCGAATGCGGGTTTTTTTATCGTCGCGAGCAGCGAGCAGCTAACTCGATCACTTCGGCGGCCGAAACTATATAACGCCGGCTAGGTGGACTGGTGCACTGGTACTAACGCGCTTGGCCTAGCTACCCTTGCGGGGAACTTCAGATCAACACGGTTCGAGCGGGATTTTGTCTTTCCCTTCACTTTTCCTCCTTTACCATGTCCAGACATGGCTGCTTGGGTTGGTTTGTTGATGTGTTGTGATGCGAACCGATGTGGTGTACGGTTTGAATGAGAATTATCGTTACAGCAGCGGAGCGGGGATTTTTAAGCTGACTGGCTGGCTCGAGAATTACGCATGTGTGAGACTGCGACCAATGTTTCGTTAATTTTTTTCTTTTTCCTTTCCAATCGCGCTTCATTCTATTTCACTGCTGCTCTGGTTGCCCGTTTTGGTCGGTACGATTTGAGGAGCACAAAATGGACCAATCAAAAATGGGCACATAGTGCATTTTGACAATGCTTGATATTTCACAATTATTCAATTATTTATCTCAAGAAAAACGAAATGTTATTTGTTATGATAGATGCGTAGATATATTTCCTATCAATTGATGCAAAAACCTTTGCGATCTATTGAGAAATGCTCGAGTTATAAACGTTCCAAATCTTGCATTTTTTCCTACTTGTTCAGTGCCTAGATTTCCATTTCACCCCCTATATCTTCCGGTTAGACGTAGTCCTACGTCAAAAATAAAAAAAATACAGGTCAAATGTTTTGCGATAAAGAAGAAAACTACAAATTTTCACGGAAATCTGAGAACCACTATATCGGGTTGGCATGGAATGGCTGTATATGTAATATGTAAAGCCATCCTCGAGGCATATATTGTTTACTTGTTTATTTCGTTATAACTTACAGTACTGGCAGAAATAAAGTGTTCATGTTGATTTTGATTTTACTGGCGTATTGTATTCGTTAACTTTTTTTATTTGCAGTAATGCAACATTAATGTAATATGACGAAACGATCGTCTCCGATTAGCTTTTACTCGGAAAAATAAAAATAAAATGCATTAGAACCCCGATTATCCGCGGAATGGTCGGGCAAGGTCACCGCGTATAACGAAAATCGCGGTTAACGCAACAAAGGGCTAAAAATGAGGTGCAAACACGAAAAAAAGATATTTCAGCATGAAAATTATTTTTCATCATAAATTATACACTCTGTCCAATTTCTATAAGACCAGGTGATGATCCTGTTTCTTTGTGTCATTGTAAACAAACAATGCTTCAATTTTTATTCTAGTGTGTAGGTATTGGTGTCTACCATACACTGCATGATTTTCATATGTGTGTGTGCAAGCACTGAGCGTAAACGAATGTTTTTTGTATTTTCAACTGTGAAGTTTCTGTAAGACCAGTTACATTTTCCGTTGTTTTAGTTGTTTTAATCAATTAAATCTGACAAATGCCGAAGGGAAAAGTCCTCACGGAGAGAGAAGAAAGACAAATCGATGAATTACACCAAGAAAATGTTGGTATCAGAGAAATTTCTCGTCGGATTGGACGATCCCATCAAGTAGTGCTCAATTATTTGGCGAATCCTCAAGGATACGGTAAGGAGAGAGCTCCACGTAAATTCGAGCTCTCTGATGTGGTTCTTCTGACGTTAAATATACTTTATTCTAAGCATTCAACAATGTATGAATGTATCTTGTTGAAAATTAACTGTTTATGTTGCAACGAAATAGAATCAGGGTGGTCTTATAGAAGTTGGACAGAGTGTAGGTTGACCAAACGTACCGTTTTTAACGGGACAGTACCGTTTTTTCTAATATTTTTTTATTGTCCCGTCTTTTTATCAATCTGTACCGTATTTTGAGTATAAAAAGAAAAAATTATGTCTTGTTGCACTCCGCGATCTGTTCGAAACCCCGTGCCGCAAATTATGGTTGCCTTCTACCAGAGATCGGATAGTGACCTCTCAGACATTATTCAGCTTTGTTGCAAGAAACAATGTTGCTGAAATTGTTTTTATTTTTGATCATATCATTAGAATCCTTCAACGTGAAAGGAGAGATGTATTTTTGACTAGCGAGGTGCAAACTATTCTTAAAACTTTAGTCAATTCAGGTTAAACATAGTATGCTAAATTTATTAAAACTATGAAAAAATGTTCGATACTGCGTTGGAATACATTGAATAACGGAAGGCTAGTCTAGGAGAAAGATAATAGAATGTATGGATTGTTACTAAATTTCTAAATGGTCAGATGTTCGAAGAAGCAGTAGTAAAAATTGTAGGGGGTTGTATCTAGGACACTACCGCATATTTTCGACGTAGAACTTCTCAATTATATTATGCAATCCACTTGTTTACCACTTCGAATATTATTTTAGAATGCATCGAAATTTTTGTAATAGATTATGATCTTCGTTACAAGTAAATTTGATGACCATTCTTTTACGTTTGATATAACGCCTAGGACTACCAAAATATGTGAACGGAAGAATTGTCAAACGATCATTGTATTTTACATTTCCCTCTGAAATTATTGCACATCTCATGTTTACGTAGTTCTCGAACCGCGAAAGTTCATTCACCTCTAGTATCTGAAATGACGATTTTCCTAGGCTTCTCAGTTTAAAAGTACGTTTTAGGGAAACATATTCCGGTTTGCACAACGACAAGCTAGTACAAAAGTATTCAACACCAAAAAAAAACCATCGACTTTCATGTATTTGCAAAACGGATTCCCCCAGGCACATTAATTTAAAAGTCCGTGTTAGGGAAACATAACTCAGTGGGAAAAATACCCCCGACTTGCATGTTTTAACAAAGCGGATTACCCAAGACACATTGGTTTTGAAGTCCGTGTTAGGGAAACACAGCTTGGTGGGAACGAAAATACCCCCGACTTGCATGTATATTTGCAAAGCGGGGAAATCGTAAATCGGGCCAATCAAAACTTGGCAGTTAGGTCATTTAGATAACGCTTCAATTGTTCATCTCATGAAAAATAATATTTATTAATTGTGATAGACGCATAGAAATATTTCCTATCAATTGATGCAAACATCTTTCCGGTCTGTTAAGAGATGTTCGAGTTATAAGCATTCGAAATACGGGTAGGGTTAGCACACAAATCGGCAGAACAAGTGTATGGGAAAAAAGGAAGTTCTTCCAGTTTTCATGGATTTAAACCATTTATAGATTAGCGAATTGTGATGTATAGCATATCAAACAAATCTTAGACAATTTCCGATTCGATGGGTGTGCAAATCATGAGAATTCGTTCACAGTGAAAAAAGTCATTTACGTTAACTTTATTTCATAAAAACGTGACCTGTTTTCTGATTTGACACCCTTCCTGAAAGACGTAGTTCTATGTCAAAAAAATCCAGTTCAAATAAATGAACATTTTTTGTTTGATAAGTGGACAATGATTGAATAATTTATAGTTTATGAGATAAAAATGTGTAACAAAGAATTCGTGTTTGAAAATAGTTATTAACGTTAACTTTATTTCATAAAAACGTGACCTGTTTTCTGATTTGACACCCTTCCTGAAAGACGTAGTTCTATGTCAAAAAAATCCAGTTCAAATAAATGAACATTTTTTGTTTGATAAGTGGACAATGATTGAATAATTTATAGTTTATGAGATAAAAATGTGTAACAAAGAATACGTGTAGGTTGCAAATCGGAAGGTGCAGATGTTCACAGAGATGGAAAACAAATTTTTAGAGTGTAAGAATTCGTGAAGCTAACGAATTATGGATCAATTCCACGCCAATAAAGCCGGCCGTAGATATTTTACAATTTTTCATTTGAGTTGGTGGGAGGTACCAAAATCATTATTTTAATTATGAGATGATCAATTTTAATAACGACTGATTTTGCATAAGGGCAAGTCTAGAATCATTGACTTTTCTTTGCTAAAATAATAATTCGGTATATAAAAAAGGTCTATAAAAAATATAATGTACAGCAAAGTTGTTGGAAAATCAATGGATTATTTTGGAAAAATAACATGGGGACATGTTTTGAGTTATCAAAATTTTCAATATTGAACTCAATTTTTGAGTAAGATTTTTTAACGTTGTATTCTGAGCCTCCTCTTCTGCATCCCTTTAGGTTAGCATGAAATATGTTTGGAGCTCAAAGCACCATCTAAAACACTTAGACCACTCTCGACGAAATACCCAATAAAGCACACGCGAGAGCCAGTTGTCAAAAGCAACACCGCACTTTGACGCCACTTTTAACCCGGAAACAATCCTCGAATTCACGGAAATTTAATGATCGATCGGAAAAAGTCACCAATAAGTCCCCTGAATTAACAATAAACTCTTTTTTGACAATTTACATTTAGTAACGCATAAAACAACGAAATGTGCGTGTCATGCATAAATGTATAAGCACTCTCGTCAGACGGCATGAAAGTCGACCCGGTGCTCCCATTCTTCCTATGTATCATGCAAAATTTCTGTAAAACCTAACAACATCAGGAAAATTGTGCTTCCAATTTTCGTTCTACATAAAATAAACGGTCGCGTCAAAATCGTCTGTTATGGCGTGGAATTTCTCTATATTTTGTATCTACCTGGTGAAAGTATTTTTCTGCCATGAACAAAAAAGTCACGACTCAATGTTGAAACCATGAAAGTTATAATAATTGTGAAACAGAACTTCGACCTGGAATGTGACAAATTTAATGATAAAACTAAAAAAAGGTATTCCTTCGTTATATTTAACTTTTAAAAAACATTCTTTCTTTGTAGGAAACAAAGCAGGTGCATCTAAGAATGCTTGAATATTTTGTTTTTTTTTTTTGGCTTACGCGTTTCGTTTTTTTACCTGAACTATTTGGTCAGCCTAATCATAACAGAAATCATTACTCTATCCATCTGTGATATCGTGTACACCAGTGATCAAACAATGTAAAGTAATTGCCAAAACAAAAGAGCACTACCCTGTCCATGTTTGTATAGGAGACGTAAACGACAAAATGAACAAAATCGACTTTTTCGCTGTTTTGCATTCTACACAATGCATTACGTTTGCTCAACATGCAAACAAACATTTTTTGTACGAAAACATTTGAGCAATTTTGAAAAAACCTTTCCGAAAAATCGCTGTTTGTCCGCATTACAGACGTAGTTCCATACAGCTTTCATACATCGTTCGAAAATCAACAATTGTCAGTATTATGTGCTATAAGCTAAATCTACATTTGAATCACATTCTTTGTAGAATCCAAACATGTCTATCACGATAGTGTCTTATTACATAGTGTTTCCTAATAGATGAATATAATAAACGCTGCTTATATAATTACTATTTTCTGTATACGATGAACAAAGAGAAGCAATTGTGTTTTTTAATGTTATAATTACCTAAATTGCTGCATTTGAATCTTCAAGTAGATAATGAAACAATCAGATCAGTAGTAAAATTAAAATAATATAGGTTCTTAGCATTATAACTCCTCGGATTCAACATTAAATTATTCCGCATACTCAGCATTAACTCATGCCGTTGGTGTAAGTCACTCCACCATCTTTATGCGATTGATCGTGATATCGGTAAATCATGTTGCTAAAATTACCAACATTGCAGATTGCCTTTACAAATTCAATTAATTGAAAAAACACGAACCTGCTGTTCTCATCATATCCCAGAGTATTCTTCAGGAAAAAGTACTATCATAGACTCGCAACAAATCAAGAGCACCATTTCCAGACAATTCACTAAAGTTCTTCCAAACCTTTTTGATTTTATCCGATAACAACTGAAACGACCGACGGAAACGTTTTGACTATTATCGGAATTATAAATACTAACGCTACAAACAGAGCAATCTGTTTTACGTCAAGCTATGCGGACAAATGTTCATTGAAACGATTGGTTGTCCGTATAAATAGACGCAAGCGTTTTCCAAATGGAAAAAATATGTTATAATCCGCAAAATCACCTAGGCCCTCTTTTTGCTGATAATATCCTTCAACTGGACAGATCATTTCATCGGAAATTTGCATGGTTATGCTTGTAGGCCAAAAAATATCAAAAATTCGTTTTCCCAACACTAATGGTGTTGTCTATTACGTCTCCTATGTAATCATGGGCAGTATGGGACAAAAGTACGCATTTGCCATTTTGTATTGAAATAGGTTTTTGTTTAACTACAAACAAAACTTGAGAAATTCTTGTACTACGTTTCGAAGGTAATATATAGTTACAATTTGGTAAGCTAATTGAATTTTATTTGCTTTTATTTCAAGAGTTATTGGACAACATCAGTTAGGTGCGCACCTTTGCCCCGCACTACTCTATAATGGTTCACAGATTTTCGTCAAAAGTGGTTGCTTTGTTCTTTATCGCAAAATATTAGACCCGTTAGATTAGGGTGCTCATTCCTAATATGGGAATGGTGTTCCGAAAAATTCATTTTTGCCCTTTTTTCCAAAAATGATTTTTTTTTTGAAAATTCATAATCTTTGAACTACTGAACCGATTAAGATGATCGATATATCAAATAAAAAACAATTATTTTGTATTTTTAGATAAAAATATTACGCTTGCAAGAAAATAGATATTGTTTCCGTAATTATTGATTGTATCCGTTTTTTTATTGTTTTCATGGTTTGGAGTAGAAAAAAATGGGCACCCTAATAAAAAAATTTAAAAATACGGGTCTAATATTTTACGATAAAGAACAAAATTATCACTTCTGATGAAAAACTGCGAACCATAATGTCGATTTTGCATGGAACGGCTGTATACATATCATTTATGAAATTAGTCAAGAGCCACTACAAAATACTAATATATTGTGTAATGATATAATGTTAATAGCTAGCATGTACTTGGTTCACTCGGGCTGCAAAGAGAACGAAGTTTTGCGTGTCTAGCAGCTACATAATTTTGTTTTTTTTGTTTCATAAAGATTGTGAAACTAAAATTGACGAATATGTGTGCGTACAGTCTCTTCATTATTGCGAACATCTTCGTTATTGCGAAAAACTTAGTTATAAAGCCCGAAATTTAGGAGGCAATAGCACTCTTGGTTACATTTTTATACTTGGTTCACTTTGGCTGAACTTTTTTATCAAATTTTCTTCGATCATTCAATTTTAGAACCAGAAAGTGAAAGTCATTCGTGTGATAAAATCGAAACCCGGAATACTTATGTTTAAGTATAGCCACGATCCAGATGGTCCTTTCTTTGGTTTAAACTTGGTCAAACCAAAATGGAACTTTACACCCAAATGAGTACAGTAATTCTAGTGTGAAATACAACGGCAATCAACATTACATTTTTCTCAACCATATTTTTTTCAATATTATTATTGTAGTAAAGATTCGGACTAAAAATACATCCAACAACACCGAACTGAAAACCGTAATCTTTTCATTCAGCCAAAGTGTACTGAGTGCATGCGAACCAAAACTAAAAGTTTTTTTTTCTATTCTTATGTGTTATTTTACAGATAATCACAATCTCTGTGTTTTGAAGATATCCTGTTTGTGATACTTGTGCGATTAAATAGTAGATTTGATCATCCACGGTTAATTAACGGGAGTCCAAACTTCTAATTGAAATATCTCAAAATAATGTTTTTGGCGCTTGGTTCGTTTTGGCAGAACCCCGACCATTTGAAAGCAGTAACTTTTTGCATAGCTTATTTTTACATATATATTTTGGCAAAAAAACATAATGGATTTATTTTTCATCCACAGATCGACATCAAAATGACCATGGGCAACATGCGACCGCTGAAGATTACCACCGTCGGCGACGGAATGGTTGGTAAAACGTGCCTATTAATTACGTACACTCAGAACGAATTCCCCAGTGAATATGTTCCAACAGTTTTCGATAACCACGCCTGCAACATCAACGTGGACGAAAAAGAATATGCCCTCACTTTATGGGACACTGCTGGTCAAGAGGATTATGAAAGACTACGACCGCTCAGCTATCCAAACGTCAGTAGCCGTAACTGAATGTTTATTTGAAGGCCACCCTTTTGCTTATCATTTATTCGTTTTACAGACCGATTGTTTTCTCATATGTTACTCCATATCTAGCAAAACATCTTTCGATAATGTGCTTTCAAAATGGTACCCCGAGATAAGACATTTTGCACCAAATGTTCCAATAGTGCTCGTAGGTGAGATAACAAACTAAAAATCAGCTAAAATGAGTATACAATCTATTTTTTTGTTTCTTCGCAAGGTACAAAAAGCGACTTGAGAGTACAAGGATCAGAAAAGTTTGTCACTACTGCGGAGGGAAAGAAACTAAAGCACAAAATCAAAGCCTATTCCTTGGTCGAATGTTCCGCAAAGAAAAAGCTGAACCTCGGAGATGTGTTCGACGAAGCTGTCCGAGCGGTGGAAAAAAAGCCACATACCAAACCGCGGGTTTGCACCATACTGTAGTATCATTCGATGCTTTAGATTTTATTTTGTTATAGATTATTATTGCAAGACTGAGGCCAGTGATGATAGGAGATATTCTGTAAGGACAGATACTCCAGGGTTATCCTCTCCTCAATTTGAAATTACTGTAGATCAAGTTATCTTTGAGCTTACCCTGAAATGAAAAAGAAGAAAAGTATTTATATATTTCCTACCAATGAAGTATTGTGTATATTGAAATAGTAAAATCTAGCAAAAGGATGATAAAATTTATCCAAATATTGCAGATATTTTCATATTCGTTAGCTAGTCATACTAATTTTGTAAAAAAAATTATTGGAAAAATATTGTAAAATATAGTGAACATAAGTACATTGGTTGCCTTACCCAACGAACAAATGTATTGAGATGACACAACAGTTAACGAACAAACTAAAGGGTCATTTATATGCGTTTGGTTTTCAATTTGCTAAAAAAAATATAATTGTTTGTCGAAAACCACCCAGAAAACAGCAAAATGCTAAACAATTCTTTCACCCCGGGTGCAAAAGCTTCACTCGACGCCACTGACCGCACCCATCGCAGAACCAAGGCGCGTAGAAGTATATCCTAAGGTGGGCCAACCTGCTAAAACCACTCTCCAGCCATCCTGGTTTTGTAAACAAGACACAATACGGTTGTACCCAAGATTTTCTGATTTTCGAGCATCAATATCGTAACATTTCATATAGATTAGAGATGTGCCATCCGCTCATGAGCTGTTCCGAAGAATCGACTCTTTGAAGTGAGTTGACGCGGAACAGCTCGCAAAAAAAATTAAACAGCTCTTCAGCTCACTTTGATGATGATGAAGGAGAGAAAAGAGCTGTAGAATTGAAGAGAGTGTGTGAGCTGTAAGATTCAAATGAACTGACCGTCTCTCGCTCTTCGTGTTAAGACATCAGTTTAGTTTCATTTGTCCCTCGTCTTTTCAACTGTTATATTCGCGTTGACGGCATTGAGCTTTGTTTACCAGTTTAGGGGGCGCCAAAAATAATAATTGGCTCTCAGGCAGAATGAACACGTTTTTAAAATTCAAATTATTAATGAAAATTAACTTCTGTGTATCAAATGAGTATTCTATTTCAATGAAAAACACTTTGTTTGCAGGCGGTGCAAAAATCTCATAAGATTTTTTTTTTTGAAGAAAACTTTCTATTGTAATGTAAAGCCTCAGTAAAAATGTCGGAAATGTTGTACTCGCCGAGTCTGTTGTAAATAATAGTCTGGAATACGTGTTTCAAGTAATTAATAATATGGTGTGAACAATTTCATTTGAATTTTAACATTTTCAAACTGGCTTCGTGGCTATCGAGTTTGGGACCCAAATTGAAAGTCGGCACTGACAACTGAGCTGAAGAGCTGTTCATAAAGAACAGCTCATTTAGATGAGCTGATATGATCAGAGCTGTTCACCATGATGAGCTGATTTGCACACCTCTAATATAGATGCATGATGTTGACGTTTTACCTCACGGACTTCCAGACTGAGTTGCCAGATATGCAAGCGCACATTTAATTTTTGTTAGTCTTTTTTGCGATTGCAATTAAAATTTATAAACTACTGAAATTGTAGGAATCATAAATGGAAGCTGTTGGTTTGGAAAACCGATACTCTGAATAGCAAAATACGGTACTTTTCACGATACAAATCAAAACTTCAAAGTAAACTGACAATGTGATGGTGAGAGAGTGGATGAAACTTAAAAACGTTTTAGGATTTTTTTAACGTTGAACTGGGTCATTCTTTGCGCTAGTGAGCGGGTTGTGTGTTTCTTCACACTCCGCTATAAAATTTGGAGAATGAGAAGATCTGGGCAAACTCACCGCGATTAACGAAAATCGCGGATGACCCATTAAAGGACAAAAAAATGCAAACACGAAAAGAGATGTTTCAACATAAAAACTATGTTCTATCAATACAGAAATCAATCAACTATCCATCTATAAGGTCGTGTACACCAGTGGCTAAATAATGTAAAAGCCATGACCACAACAAAAGAGCATGGGCCTACCACTCACTAACAAATTCCGGAAAGGCCTATTGATTTACTATGGAACTCGCAGTCACGAATAATCCGCAGGGCGGATCATCCGCTCGCGGATAATCGAGGTTCTACTGTCATAGTCTCATTTATGGAATAAAAACATTTGCTTGCAGATAAAATAACTTGCATATATTTTCGCAAACTAAAATAATCTGGCATCTCTGAAACTGAAAGGAACAGTCTGTATTTGTGAAACGAGTATTATGATGTATTTTTGAGAAGAAAAACCGAATTCTGAAGTGTAAATTATGAATGAAAATTAACTTTTACGAATCAAATTAGTATTCTATGTGAATGCAAATCACTTTTTTTCTGCAAGTGGTGAGAAAATCCCATACAAAAATATGTCTGAAATTGACGTTATATTATAATAATACATTTTAGTAGGAATATCTGAAAATTCAGAGGAAAGTTAAGGTTAGGACTACGCGCTTCAACTAATTAAATAATACCAAGTAGATATTTTCATTCAAATTTTACCAATTGAAAATTGCCTTTTAGCCTTCTAATCTGATAGAGTTTGGATCCCAAACTCGAATGTCGCCACTAGCCATCGCGGATATTTTCGTTGTCTCGGGTTGAGGGCGATATTGACCGTGTAAGGTGGAAAAATATTGATTGAGGTTAGATCAGATGTTGAAAGCCTAGCTGTCACGATATTGAAGACACTTATTGTCAATCCGGTTGATCGTGTAAGGTGCCCATAAGGTTACATTGGCTCGGAGTACGCACGAAAACTTGATTGTGCATAACTGACGAAAAGAAACAATTTTGTTCGATAGAAGCTGGCGAATTCGAACGAAGCAAGTGGGGAGCAATGTAACCACACCAATACAACTCTATGTAGTTGTTTACTTCTCACGATTGTCTGCGTTTCGTGCAGCCCAATGAGGTACATATTGAGGTGGAGCAGTAGACGAAGTATATCTGTATTGGCAAGCAAAATATCGTGTCGTAATTATTTGCATTCAATATGGAATGTATATGGAAAAAACAAAACAATGTTCAAAGTACTCACGGTTGCATGATAATTTGAGCCGAAATGCTCATGAAATTATTCAACTGTTTGTTTTTAACAGATGCCAATTGTATTGTGGCTTATTTCGATTATTTATGTAGTAAAAACGTCCAGAGAGCACTCGTATACTTAGATCTCGAAAGCAGTAACATTTTCGGTGAAATTTTTATTAATTGTCCATTATTTTCTCACAACATACACACCGACACTGAAAGCCTTCAAAACAACAACTTCGTAACGTTAAAATAATGAAAGTTCGTTTGTTTCTATGAACGTGGGGGAGTGAATATGGCACATGGAAATATCACTTTTATCCGTCTTTTTCGACGTGATTTCACAAATATTCACTGCACGCTGTCACATTAGCTTCATATTCAGCGGGAACTCTTATAAAATGTACGTTTTTAATTGATAAAACACTTGCTGAAAATCGCATTTTCACATGGATGTGGTAGGTAATCAAATATAAACACAACGACTGACGTCACTATTTGAGAAATAGTTATGGTGGCTTGAAAAACCACCATCTTCATTACCTTTTTTCCAGGACATTGCGTGCAGCCTAAGAAGCTATCACCGTGGCCTAAGTTCTTCTTCTATAGGAGCATTGTACCACTACGATCATTAAGCCGGATTTAGACGTTGTAAGTTACTCGGTTACGAGTAACGTCAAGGGTCAATCAATCCCAAAGTACGTAGAATAGAAGGTAGTCTCCTCCCTGCTTTGTTCAAGTAGTGGTAGGCAAAGAAAAAAAGCAAAAAATTGTAATAAACCATCGATTGAATTCATATAAATTCGAACATTTTTGAATTTTTTTAAATTGTAACAAAAGAACTGTCTCAAAATATGTTTCCAGGGGATGAAACAACAGTTAATCATTTTAAAATTAAAAACAGTGAAATTATCGCATCTGTATTATAAAAATAACGCAAAAAACGATGAACAAATGTGTGGAGAGGTTATATCGAAGCAGTGTCGTTCCCGCAATTTGATAATATGATGAAAGATGAACACTGCTGATTTTTTTGTCTTTCATTGAAGCATCCATCATGAATCATCGCGACGCTTTCATTGGTCTCAGTTTGGAGTGTTCAGCCGTAGTGGGGACCGTAGTGGGGGTTCAGCCACTTAAGGGACCAAATTGGCGTTTCTGGAAAACGAGAAAAACATTTTCCCCACCCGGATCATCTTCCGAAGTGATTGCAGATAAATATTTTGCACTTTCGCAAGAAGTGAATGTATAAATTTGGAATTTCGTGTGAAACCATTGAAACGGAACGTTTTGGAAGATCCAAGAAGCAAATGCATGGAACAGCTGAAAACATCTCCGATTAGTTTATCTCATCACAATTTATATAAAAAACACACTTACCTCCAGTACGAAGACGTCTTCTTTGCTGATTATAGGTTAAAACAGTATCCCCAAAAGAATCCGGCGAAAAATGAAGCGAACAAACAAATATGTTTCGCGTATCGAACGAGCTTTTGTATTCGAAAAAGTTTAACCATTTCCGTCTCAACAATTTGTTGGTCGGAAAATGGTGGAAAGTTATCCGATTTTCTTCAAAATTTTTCAGCTCCGGCATCGCGGGACGTTGCACTTCGACATATTGCTGGAGTAAACAAACACTGTTCAATATGGAATCGATAAAAAATCACATCAAACCTTACCTGCAGTGAAAATGCGGTACACTATCGTGATTATCGTCGGCTCGACCAACGATTTGGTCACTTTTTACGATTTTTTGAACTTTTCAAAACAAGAAATATTGCAAAAACTTCCGAACATCGAACAAATTGAGGATTGTTTATTACTATCTTCTTTGTGTGCGCGCTCCGTGTGTATACACAGGTAATATCACTTACCTTCTATTCTACGTACTTTGAATCAATCCGAAGAATTACGAACGCACCCATACCACGAAATTTGACATTTGATTTGTATGTATGGAGCTACTCGTTCGTTTAAAAACAAAAAAAAACTTTGAAGTAGATCGGCTGCATTGCATTGTCAAATGCTCCCTCAATGTCAAGAAAAACTGTAAGTGAGATTTCTTTAGCATCAAAAGACTAGAAAAGAAAAAGACTATTTTTGAAAGTAACGTTTTAGTTGATTTATTTGCTTGGTAGGCAAATCGAGATTTTTTCAAAGATCTTCGGGGCTGTCCACATACCACGTGGACAACTTTAGGGGGGTAGGGGGTACGAAAATGTCCATGTTTGTCCATGGTGAGGGGGGTGAGAGTTCAGATAATGTCCACGTGGACACGTTAAACAAAATTTTTTTAAAAGCGCATTCAGATATGTTTTCAAAAATAAACGAAATCTGTTCTGCAGTTTTAAGAATGTTTGAACTTTTCGCTCATTCATCCATGGAATGGTTATTTCGAATATTTTTCCAAATCAGCGAACTTCTCCGCTCAAATATGTATTCTAAATGAAACTCACATAAACGGTGAGCGATCAAGTTTCAATTGGAAGCAGAGGATCATTGTTTTCAACTTCTAAGCTACGTCATTTGAGCATAAACTGACCTCCTTGTTCTAGGTCCAAGTCTACGGAGAGTAAATTTGACATTGCGAACTGTTGATACATTTTTATCTGCAGAGTACATGTGGGGTGTTGATAACATGATGAAATGACCGGAATATTTGAAGAATTATCTAAATAATTTGGAAGGACTTAGGGAAACGAGTGCTACCCAAATCTCTGCACCTGCACTTGTGTAATAGAAGAACCAGATTCAGTCCACGTTTTCTAAGTACCCTCGTTCCCGAATATTTCCCGAATTTTAAGACGATATCTTTAATGTAGCTGAGTTAGGCATGCTCAGCACCGGAATGCGGTTTTTTTTGTGGATCACTTTTTACTACAGAACGAAAGATTGGGATGTTACAAGTGAGTTTTCCGTTAATTAGTACATGTTATTACAACATTCGGGTTTTTTTTCAAGAGTCTTTGAATCCGGGATTAGATTACATATTTTGCACCACAGCCAAGAGAAAACTGCTATCGATTAGATCAATGGCATAGTGTAAATCACAAGCCATAAGGCTTCGTATATTGAAATTGAATTTGACAATTCCACGTTTTATGGAATTAACCGCATCGAAAATATTTTTGTTTCAAATTGGAGCATTTCAAGCATCTAAAATATTGTTTTATTTGTTCTAATTTTCGCTTCATTATCTGAACTACTATCTTGCTGTCAAAGTTCAGTAAAGAAGTATGCCGAAATCCATTGGTTGCTACTCCATTGTAATGCTTTCGACAGTTTTTTCTTAACAGTATCTTGATTAGCTTCATTCAAAACAACATTCAATTGTGCTAAATCATTTCAGAAGTCTCCAAAAAAACTATGTTCGATAGACACTTGTTTCTCGGAGATTTTCTGCAGGCGAATGATTCTATTGCCAAATAAGTTTCTTCTGGTGTTATTTCATGCGTCATTGATTATAGTTTATTGATTCAGCTGTGATTTTACGATTACAAATTTTTTTTTGCTAGATTGTGCAGTTCTACTGCCGTACCGTTTTAATCATTAGAAAAGCGGATATACATTTGTCGTTGGTTTTCTCGAATGTTCTCGAAAAGCGATTTTAAAGGAGTAATATTTTGGGTATAATACCAGTTATCATAGTGGAATTATTACATAAATGATTAAATAGATTTTCATACGCATTAGAACAAACGAGATGGAAAAGAATGAATTTTTGTTTTAGCAACTTTAATCCACCATTTCATACAGTTGCCATTACCGAGCTTTTCCTGCAGCCAACTATTTCACATATTTTCAAACTCTAGGATATATTGGTAGGAAGAGGTGCAATCAATAGAAAACAACTGCAACTACTAATAAAGCCTATTCGCATTTTTTTTCTTTTCAAAAAGGATTTAGGATTATGATCCGAATAAAACTATTTCAATGTTGCAGACTCCGGATGTGAAGAAGTTTGCCTTGCAACGATAGTAAGATGCGCTGTCTGAGTCAAGAATTGTATAGTGTAATTGTGCCTCACGAGCACTCCGAGAGAAATCTGGATATTCAATTCAGAATGGTCGCTAGGAATCTGTCATTAAAACAAGTGTTCAATGCGAAAAAACCAAAACAAAGGACATCTTTTTTTTCCTTCAATGGTTTTATCTTGTTTTTTTCATCATTATAAAAACACAAAAAAATTAGACTAATTTAAAATCGAATGTAGACACAATGCAATTATTTTGACGTAGGACTACGTCTTTCATTTCTATACCGGGGTGTAAAATCAAAGTTTCGAAAACGAAAGCGTTACGCCGGAGACCGAGATTTTGAGCGTTAATAGCTCCTAAACAACTGAACGAAATGGTATGATAAACACTTCATTCGAAAGATAAAATGTCTACGCGTTATATACTTGTAACTTTTTGATCCAAAAACTTGTTTCAATAGTCTTAAAATTGCTTTCAAAACAGGCTATTGAAATCACCAATCGGTATATAAGCGAGCGGCGCTCGGAAATCCACTCAGTTCTAATTGAACAGCGATTGGAGCATGTTGTCGCTGTTGCGGTGAAGCTCTTTATTTATCATGAAAGCGCGGATGAACGGTGTCACCAAGAGCCTGTTTGTGCACCCTAGGCCAGAAGGGAATCTATCAGGAGGAGAGTGATGCCACAAACGGTTCCCTGGGAAGACATCGCTACACACACATACACGCGCGGCTATTAACAGGTGGTTATCGAGTTGGCATTAACCACTGGTGGGCTTCCAGTATCGAGGAAAATGTGGAAATATCTAATCGTTACTGAAAATAATCTGCCAGTTCCTTTGGGAATTTTCAAAATATATTCATGTGAAAGAGTTTAATTGAATGTTTTCTATCCATGTAACACTGTGACCAAATATGTTTCAATCAAGTGCTATTAACAGGTGGTTATCGAGTTGGCATTAACCACTGGTGGGCTTCCAGTATCGAGGAAAATATGGAAATATCTAATCGTTACTGAAAATAATCTGCCAGTTCCTTTGGGAATTTTCAAAATATATTCATGTGAAAGAGTTTAATTGAACGTTTTCTATCCATGTAACACTGTGACCAAATACATTTGGTTTTGTGGTTTTTCAATCAATCGCAATTAACAGGATAGCTTCAGAAGATTATTCTTCCCCATCAGTAGGATATTTCCGTATCCAATATTGTATGCGCCCGCAATCGATTATTGCTCAGTCGCCGAAAGTTCCAAGCTCAGAGAGTTCATTCCCCTCTAGTTTGCCTTCCAAATTGCCATCGTAAACCACACCTTCTCTCGATTCAATCACACACAAAAAGCATACTTAGGCGATATTCTGGTGGTGAGACACATTCATTTTTCGTGAGGACATCGACAAGACAACATCGTTGCCTAACGTGCTGGAGGAGGTGGACGGCGAAGGATCGACACATACACGCGCAGAACTCTTTCCGTTAGGATGCCATTCAGCATCGAGAAAGTTCCGGAAAGATCTAATCATTGCTGGAAAATAATCTGGCAGTTCCTTTGGGAATTTTCAAAATATATTCATGTGAAAGAGTTTAATTGAAGTTTTCTATCCATGTTACACTGTGACCAAATATGTTTCAATCAAGTGCTATTAACAGGTGGTTATCGAGTTGGCATTAACCACTGGTGGGCTTCCAGTATCGAGGAAAATGTGGAAATATCTAATCGTTACTGAATATAATCTGCCAGTTCCTTTGGGAATTTTCAAAATATATTCATGTGAAAGAGTTTAATTGAATGTTTTCTATCCATGTTACACTGTGACCAAATATGTTTCAATCAAGTGCTATTAACAGGTGGTTATCGAGTTGGCATTAACCACTGGTGGGCTTCCAGTATCGAGGAAAATGTGGAAATAACTAATCGTTACTGAAAATAATCTGCCAGTTCCTTTGGGAATTTTCAAAATATATTCATGTGAAAGAGTTTAATTGAATGTTTTCTATCCATGTAACACTGTGACCAAATACATTTGGTTTTGTGGTTTTTCAATCAATCGCAATTAACAGGATAGCTTCAGAAGATTATTCTTCCCCATCAGTAGGATATTTCCGTATCCAATATTGTATGCGCCCGCAATCGAAAGTTCCGAGCTCAGAGAGTTCATTCCCCTCTAGTTTGCCTTCCAAATTGCCATCGTAAACCACACCTTCTCTCGATTCAATCACACACAAAAAGCATACTTAAGCGATATTCTGGTGGTGAGACACATTCATTTTTCGTGAGGACATCGACAAGACAACATCGTTGCCTAACGTGCTGGAGGAGGTGGACGGCGAAGGATCGACACATACACGCGCAGAACTCTTTCCGTTAGGATGCCATTCAGCATCAGGAAAGTTCCGGAAAGATCTAATCATTGCTGGAAAATAATCTGCCAGTTCCTTTGGGAATTTTCAAAATATATTCATGTGAAAGAGTTTAATTGAATGTTTTCTATCCATGTTACACTGTGACCAAATATGTTTCAATCAAGTGCTATTAACAGGTGGTTATCGAGTTGGCATTAACCACTGGTGGGCTTCCAGTATCGAGGAAAATGTGGAAATATCTAATCGTTACTGAAAATAATCTGCCAGTTCCTTGGGGAATTTTCAAAATATATTCATGTGAAAGAGTTTAATTGAATGTTTTCTATCCATGTAACACTGTGACCAAATACATTTGGTTTTGTGGTTTTTCAATCAATCGCAATTAACAGGATAGCTTCAGAAGATTATTCTTCCCCATCAGTAGGATATTTCCGTATCCAATATTGTATGCGCCCGCAAGCGATTATTGCTCAGTCGCCGAAAGTTCCGAGCTCAGAGAGTTCATTCCCCTCTAGTTTGCCTTCCAAATTGCCATCGTAAACCACACCTTCTCTCGATTCAATCACACACAAAAAGCATACTTAAGCGATATTCTGGTGGTGAGACACATTCATTTTTCGTGAGGACATCGACAAGACAACATCGTTGCCTAACGTGCTGGAGGAGGTGGACGGCAAAGGATCGACACATACACGCGAAGAACTCTTTCCGTTAGGATGCCATTCAGCATCGGGAAAGTTCCGGAAAGATCTAATCATTGCTGGAAAATAATCTGCCAGTTCCTCTGGGAATTTTCAAAATATATTCATGTGAAAGAGTTTAATTGAATGTTTTCTATCCATGTAACACTGTGACCAAATATGTTTCAATCAAGTGCTATTAACAGGTGGTTATCGAGTTGGCATTAACCACTGGTGGGCTTCCAGTATCGAGGAAAATGTGGAAATAACTAATCGTTACTGAAAATAATCTGCCAGTTCCTCTGGGAATTTTCAAAATATATTCATGTGAAAGAGTTTAATTGAATGTTTTCTATCCATGTTACACTGTGACCAAATATGTTTCAATCAAGTGCTATTAACAGGTGGTTATCGAGTTGGCATTAACCACTGGTGGGCTTCCAGTATCGAGGAAAATGTGGAAATAACTAATCGTTACTGAAAATAATCTGCCAGTTCCTTTGGGAATTTTCAAAATATATTCATGTGAAAGAGTTTAATTGAATGTTTTCTATCCATGTAACACTGTGACCAAATACATTTGGTTTTGTGGTTTTTCAATCAATCGCAATTAACAGGATAGCTTCAGAAGATTATTCTTCCCCATCAGTAGGATATTTCCGTATCCAATATTGTATGCGCCCGCAATCGAAAGTTCCGAGCTCAGAGAGTTCATTCCCCTCTAGTTTGCCTTCCAAATTGCCATCGTAAACCACACCTTCTCTCGATTCAATCACACACAAAAAGCATACTTAAGCGATATTCTGGTGGTGAGACACATTCATTTTTCGTGAGGACATCGACAAGACAACATCGTTGCCTAACGTGCTGGAGGAGGTGGACGGCGAAGGATCGACACATACACGCGCAGAACTCTTTCCGTTAGGATGCCATTCAGCATCAGGAAAGTTCCGGAAAGATCTAATCATTGCTGGAAAATAATCTGCCAGTTCCTTTGGGAATTTTCAAAATATATTCATGTGAAAGAGTTTAATTGAATGTTTTCTATCCATGTTACACTGTGACCAAATATGTTTCAATCAAGTGCTATTAACAGGTGGTTATCGAGTTGGCATTAACCACTGGTGGGCTTCCAGTATCGAGGAAAATGTGGAAATATCTAATCGTTACTGAAAATAATCTGCCAGTTCCTTGGGGAATTTTCAAAATATATTCATGTGAAAGAGTTTAATTGAATGTTTTCTATCCATGTAACACTGTGACCAAATACATTTGGTTTTGTGGTTTTTCAATCAATCGCAATTAACAGGATAGCTTCAGAAGATTATTCTTCCCCATCAGTAGGATATTTCCGTATCCAATATTGTATGCGCCCGCAAGCGATTATTGCTCAGTCGCCGAAAGTTCCGAGCTCAGAGAGTTCATTCCCCTCTAGTTTGCCTTCCAAATTGCCATCGTAAACCACACCTTCTCTCGATTCAATCACACACAAAAAGCATACTTAAGCGATATTCTGGTGGTGAGACACATTCATTTTTCGTGAGGACATCGACAAGACAACATCGTTGCCTAACGTGCTGGAGGAGGTGGACGGCAAAGGATCGACACATACACGCGAAGAACTCTTTCCGTTAGGATGCCATTCAGCATCGGGAAAGTTCCGGAAAGATCTAATCATTGCTGGAAAATAATCTGCCAGTTCCTCTGGGAATTTTCAAAATATATTCATGTGAAAGAGTTTAATTGAATGTTTTCTATCCATGTAACACTGTGACCAAATATGTTTCAATCAAGTGCTATTAACAGGTGGTTATCGAGTTGGCATTAACCACTGGTGGGCTTCCAGTATCGAGGAAAATGTGGAAATAACTAATCGTTACTGAAAATAATCTGCCAGTTCCTCTGGGAATTTTCAAAATATATTCATGTGAAAGAGTTTAATTGAATGTTTTCTATCCATGTAACACTGTGACCAAATATGTTTCAATCAAGTGCTATTAACAGATGGTTATCGAGTTAGCATTAACCACTGGTGGGCTTCCAGTATCGAGGAAAATGTGGAAATATCTAATCGTTACTGAAAATAATCTGCCAGTTCCTCTGGGAATTTAAAATTACATTCATGTGAAAGAGTTTATTTTAATGTTTTCTATCCAAGAAACACTGTGACCAAATACATTTGGTTTTGTGATTTTTCAATCAATCGCAATTAACAGGATAGCTTCTGAAGATTATTCTTTCCCATCAGTAGGATATTTCCGTATCCAATATTGGATGCATAAAACCTTGTGGCTCCAACGTAACGCTCTCGTTTTCGAAGTTCTCCAAATATTCATTCATTCAGAATGAATTCAGATTCAACTTCAAACAAATGATCTCTAAATCAACGATAGTCCTACGTCACTCTTGCGGTTATACCATAGATATAACCCACTTCCTGTTTTTTTTCCAATTAAAATATATGGAAGAATGTCCACGTGGACAACAGGGGAAGGGTATAGTCAATGTCCACGCTTGTCCACTGAAGTTTAAAGTCTCTCTAATTCAATACCTTCCTTCCTTCCTTGTATCGTCCCAGAGACGAATGAACTCTCAGAGTTTAAAGTCTCTCTAATTCAATACCTTCCTTCCTTTCTTGTATCGTTCTCTTTATCAAATAAACCATTGCTGCGCTAACAACTCTGTACCTCATCAGGTTATGGGCCCAGCGAGCAGGTTACCATAGTAACGGAAGTTTGTTTGAAAGTGTGCGCGTCGCGAGTAGATTCGTTTGCGAGTGAAAATTTTTCTTTTCGGATCGTATAAAATGGATGACCACGTACAAAGAGTGTATCTTTTCGACGGGAGAAATTTCTCAAATTGGAGCTTCAGGATGGAAGTGTACCTGGAAGAAATGTGTATACGTCATTGCGTCGAGAAGAAGCTGGAAGAGGAAGATTTTTTCGGAGAAAATGAAGCGGACACGGTTGCTGTGAAAGCGGAGAAGGAGGCGAAGCGAAATCGACGGAAGCAGGAGGACGCCAAGTGTAAAGCAATACTGATCCGCAAGATTGCCGATTCGCAGCTGGAATACATCCGCGGAAAAACATCCCCACGAGACATCTGGTTGACGCTGCAGAACACGTTCGAGCGGAGAGGAGTTTTGGGAATTTTCTTTCTTCTGAAACAGTTGGCCGGGACGAAGTACGACGATCGTCGGCCAATGGAAGAGCACATTTTGGAGTTCGAGAAGATTGTTCGCGAATTGGAGTCAGCGTACATCAAATTCCACGAATCCATTATAGTGTTCTTTTTGCTGCAGTCGATGCCGAAATCCTACGAGCAGCTCATCACCGTGCTGGAAACGTTGCCAGTGGAACAATGTTCGTTGAAGTTCGTCAAAACGAGGCTGCTGAGCGAAAATGTTAAGAGACAGCATTTCGTCGTGAAGCAGGAAGTTGGCACTGCGTTTGCGGGAAAGAGCAGGAACTTCAATTTCAAGTGTCACTCTTGCGGAAAACCAGGACACAAGCGTGCGAACTGCCCAGAACAAGTGAAGCAGGAACGATTGTCGATGAAACCGGAAAAGCAGCAAAAGAAGCAGAGTAAAGCCCATTCAACGGAAACCGACAGTGACATCGCCTTCATGACGAGCGAATCAAAGTCGGGTAGCGGTGATTTCCAGTGAGTACTGGACAGCGGGGCGTCCGAACACATGATGAGTACCAGAAGCTATCTTAAAAATGTTCGGCCGCTCGACACGCCTGTGACGATAAACGTGGCAAAAAGTGGGGTTACCCTCACTAGTGCTCTAGCTGGTGAAGTTGAAATGTTCTCGACTGTTGGAAGCAAAAAGTTGAGCTGTACGGTGCACAACGTTCTCTACGTGCCGGGACTGTATACGAACTTATTCTCGGTGAAACGGATTACGGAACGTGGCATGGAGGTAACTTTCGGAAGCAATAGTGCGCGGATTATGAAGCAGTCGAAAGTGGTCTGTACAGCCAGTCGCAGAGGGCGCCTGTACGAGCTGGACGTGGAACTGAAGCATCCGGAATCGGCGATGACAGGAAGTGTGGAAAACAGCCTACCGTTGTGGCACCGGCGTTTCGGGCACATCGGGAATACGAATCTGCTGAAGCTCATCCGAAGTGGAATGGTCGAAGGCATCGACTTGGACAGAAGCGAGAAGCCGGAATCCGAAATTTGCGGCTCGTGCATGGTGGGAAAACAAAACAGGTTGCCGTTTGAAGAAGCCGATTCGCCTCGTTCGTCTCGTCCGTTGGAGCTGATACATTCGGATGTTTGCGGTCCATTCACACCATGCTCATGGGATAATCAGAAGCTGTTCATCGTTCATCGATGACTACACACACTTCACCGCGGTGTACACGCTGAAGGCGAAAAGTGACGTGCTGGACGCATTCCGGAAGTTTGCTGCCATGGCCACGGCGAGATTCGGAAGCAGCATTGCCAGACTTCGCAGTGACAACGGTGGTGAGTACATTAACGCCGAATTCATTGATTTTTGTGAGCACACCGGAATCGTCATGGAACCCACCGTTCCATACACACCGCAGCAGAACGGTGTTGCCGAACGAATGAATAGGACGATTATGGAGGGAGCGAGGGCGATGCTGGACGATGCAGGTTTTAAGCGTTTGATGTGGAGCGAAGCGGTGTTGGCTGCGGTATATCTGATCAACCGAAGTCCTACGTCCGCCTTGCAGGAATCGAAAACGCCGTACGAGATGTGGTTCGGGCACAAACCAAATGTGTCCAAGCTGCGAGTCTTCGGAAGCAAAGTCTACAGTCATGTGCCGAAAGAGAAGAGAACCAAGCTGGATGCTAAAAGCCAAGTGTGTTTCTTGGTAGGCTACGCAGTCAACGGCTATCGTTTGTGGGACCCTGTTCGTCGCAAGGTCATTGTGTCTCGAGATGTGGCTGTGGAAGAAACTAAACGGAAACGTGAGTATACGGAAATCTACACCGAAGATCATTTAGTATCGGACCAGCTACCCGAGCAGCTGCCTGAACCAGTTGCGGTGGAAGTTCCAGTCTTTGAAGATGTTCGAGTGCAACGAAGCGATCGTGAACGGAATCTGCCCACCCGATTCGGCGGCAGGGCTACGACTACCAGGAAACTTACGCTCCGGTGGTCCGGATGTCGACTGTGCGGACCTTACTGGCGGTTGCGGCGCAGCGGAATCTACATCTGCACCAGATGGACGTGCGCACTGCCTTCCTCAACGGACGACTGGAAGAAACGGTCTACATGCGGCTGCCTCCTGGATTTTAGAGGGGAAGTTTGGTCTGCCGACTGAACAAATCTCTATACGGCTTGAAGCAGGCACCACGCAGCTGGAACGAGCGAGCGGTTCAACGAGTTCATACTCAAGCTGGAATTCCGTCGTTCTCAGTACGATAGTTGCCTGTACACGAAGAACGAGAACGGCGTGCAGGTCTATCTGGTGCTTTACGTGGACGATATAATCCTGGCTTCGAACGGTCTGGAAGAGATTGGAAAAGTTAAACAGAAACTATCGAAGGAATTCGAGATGGATGACATGAACGAGCTTCACAGCTTTCTCGGAATCAAGTTCGAACGAAATCATCAAACGGGTAAATTAATAATTAATCAGTCTAAATACGTTTTTGATCTCTTGAAGCGATTCGGCATGGAAGGATGCAAGCCTGCATCAACCCCAATGGAGTCGATTCTGCAGCTGGAAAAGATAAAAGATAGCGACGTCCCGACTAAGCATCCGTACCGAGAGTTAATAGGATGTCTGACCTACTTGATGGTATCAACGCGGCCTGATATCAGTGTGGCCATGAATTATCTGAGTCGCTTCCAAAACGGCGCCACCGAAGTCCACTGGGTCCATCTGAAGCGGATTCTTCGGTACTTGCAAGGTACGAAGCACTTCAGCCTGTAGTATCAACGGAGTCCAGGAGCAGATCCTTTGGTTGGATTCGCCGACGCCGACTGGGGAAATGATATCCTCGATCGCCGATCAACCTCGGGATACATTTTTCAAATGTTCGGGAACACTGTCTGTTGGATCACCCGGAAGCAAGACACCGTTTCACTGTCGTTGACCGAAGCAGAGTACATTGCTCTTAGCCAAGCAGCATGTGAAGCCATATGGTTGAGGAACTTGCCAGGAGAATTCGACGTTGTTCTGAGTGCACCGCTGGTAATACACGAAAACAATCAGTCATGCATTCGTATTGCCGAGGAACCACGCGACCAAAAGAGGATGAAGCATTTAGACATCAGGTACAACTTCATTCGCGAGTGTATCCATAATCAGCACATCCAAGTGCGGTACATACCAACGGGGCAACAACTTGCGGACTTCTTCACCAAAGGCCTTCTGGTGTGTATGTTCAAGGAACATCGAGCAACGCTGCGTCTGAGAGGAGGTGTTGAATAACAGACACGCGATCTAGATAACTAGATAAAATTTTCATTTCGACATATCCTTTACGATGCTCTTGAGTAGTAGGCTCTTTATTTTTCTGTAGCTATAAAAACGCTGTCATTAAATTGTATCGTTCTCTTTATCAAATAAACCATTGCTGCGCTAACAACTCTGTACCTCATCAATATCCTTGCATTTTTGTAACAGCACCGGATAAATCCCATCTGTTTCAGGAGATTTAAAGGGCTTTAAGGAATCCACTGCCCACTCAACCATCCATATCCATTTCTTTATCTCTATTCTCGTCTCTGATTGGCCAAGATTGAGTTGTATTGAAGACCTGTGCGTGTTCGGGAGTCAACTGGATTGAGCCTGGGAAGTCCGTTGGTGTGATCCTTAGAAAGGGGTTTACGAAGTCTTAAAACAACAGGGAAACTTCCAATCCCTTCTCTTAGATTTACGGATTTTTTTGTTATATTCTGCTAGACAGTTTTTGTAATCGGTCCAGATGTAATTTTTGCTTGGTTGAATCGTTTTCTAGACAATTTTCTAAGCTTCTCAAGTTGTTTTGTTCCAGCAGGATGCATCCTTACTTGAAGTTTTCTGCTTCAGTGGACAGTTTTCTTCAGAGGAGGATTTAATATTGGTTTCAAATTCTGATGAAACTATTTCAAGCTGTTCAGTGGAACAAATACTTTTCACTGATACAAAAATTTTCTCCTGGAATTTGGAATGATAACTATCCCAATTTGTTTTTCTCGCAGCTCTGAATTGTTCGATCAAAAGTTCACCAGAATTATAATTAAACATTATATGTTTATGACTAGCGGCCCAATTCTATGTTTTAATAAGTTTACCGCAAAGTCATTGGAATAGCTTTGCTGTTGCACTCAAACAGACTCTCGCAACTTATTTTCTTTTCTTTTATTCAATGTTTCTTTTTTAGTCCAAATATCTCTATGTCTCGAACATCTACTCTTTCTCTGCGATCAATTGTTGCTCTTCCAATTTTGACTTTGAATTTCAACTCTCTACTCTTCATTTCCTACTATCTACTCTATACTTTGTTCTCTCTTCTCTCTACTCTCTGCTCTTTATTTTAAACTTTCCACTTTCTCTCCACTCTCACTACTCTCTACTCTCTATTCTTTCTACTCTCTACTTTCTCTAATCTCTTTACTCTCTACTCTCTCTATTATCTACTCTCTACTCTCTACTCTCTCTACTCTATCTACTCTATCTACTCTATCTACTGTCTACTCTATCTACTTTCTACTCTCTCTACTCTCTCTATTCTCCTTAATCTCTACTCTCTCTACTCTCTCTACTCTCCCTACTCTCTACTATCTCTACTCTCTACTCTGTACCGTCTCTACTCTCTACTCTCTCTACTCTTCACTCTCTCTACTCTCTACTCTCTCCACTCTCTACTTTCTACTATCTCTACTCTCTACTCTCTTTACTCTCTACTCTCTCTATTCTCTACTATCTCTACTATCTCTACTATCTCTACTCTCTACTGGCCGTGGAGCTGCCGGCCTAGAATAGCACTTCGGGTCTACGTCCCTGTCCCTGTCGTAGAAGGCGACTAATCGGGTGACAACGCGAGTAAGGGCACGGTAAAGCCTATGGAGAATGCACGGGGGAAATACCGTGTACAGGAGCAACGAGAGGAGTGCCGAGCACATCAGGATCGACGCCAGTAAGATCCTGATTACGACATACTGGTATGACATGGAAAACGGACAAGACACGAAAACGGATAACATGCGATGCTAAAAGCCGACAGTCGTGCTATTCTGCTCCCTGAGTAAGGAAGGGTGACACCTACCTGAAATGGCGTGTGGGTTAATAGTACGGTTGCCCCCGTCCCGGTAACAACTTGGCAAGTCTTCGGGTACGTTCGATGCTCGTCTAGGCCTTGGCACTAGGTACTAGGCATCAGATGTCACATTCCTGACTTGCGCTGATCCGGCTCTGAACACGGTCCCCATGAAGGACCGTGTCAACCCCTGCATGGCCTCACTGCTTGCATAGATAACCATGAGATCACAAAAAGGCGACTATGTACAACGAGCGGAGATAGCGGTCCGAAGTTGGGACCCAACCAAAATGGAGACAACCTACAAAACCAACGAAGAACGAAGAGAGAGTATGATGGATACAGGTGACCAAGCCAACGCGTTCATTCGTAGTAAAAAGCTTCTGCGATCGCCAATACTCAAACAAGTGGAAACACCAGGCCCTAGCGGCAGTAATGGAGGAATACCTGAGACCCAGCAAAGTCGGGGGATCAATCCCCTGTTCCTGCCAAAGTCCAGCGGTAGTTTAACCCAGGAAGGAGGGCTGACTGGAGATAGCATCCTGAGCACGATCATGTTGAGGGTCAAAGAACTCGACACCTTCGTGCAGGACAAACCCAACGTGCATAAGGAGATCAAGACCAGGATGTCGGGTATAAGATCTCTCTTGGGACGAGCTTTGAAGGAGCACGATGGACTCGTCGAAAGGACGAAAACCGCCGAGAAGGCACTCGCAGAAGCGTTGCAAAGAGCTGGACAGGTGACGCCAAAGATTCGTCGAAACCTTTCGGAAAAAAGAAAAAAGGATTCACCAGCAGAAGAAGAAATGCTCAAAAAACGCAAGGACGATCACGACAACGATGATCATGACGATAGTGCCGCCCAGGGCGACAGCGAAGAGCTGGGTGACAGCGATGACCAGATCAGCACTGGAGCACGGTTACGAAAAGAAACAAGAAAAAACAAAGGAACGAAGAAAAAGAGAGGGAGAGAAAAGTGAAAATAGTGGAAAAAAATAAGAAAGAGAATGAAAAGTGGCAGGGGCCAAAAGACAAGAAGCCTAATCCTCGGCGGGCGAGAGACAAAGGCGATGCACTCCTCGTCGAAGCGAAGGGCAACGTATCATACGCTGATCTCTTTAAAAAAATGCGAGAGGACCCTGGCCTCAAGAAACTGGAGGAGAGCGTGGTGAAGTCCAGGCGCACCCAGAACGGCGAAATGCTGTTCGAGCTGAAGAGAGACCCAGAAATCAGGAGCTCAGCATTCAAGGATCTTGTAGAAAGGGTTCTCGGCGATGGAGCGAACGTAAGGGCCTTATCCTCCGAGGCATCGATAGAATGCAGGAACCTCAGTCTGTTCACCACCGAGATAGACCTACGTCAGAAGTTGGAGGAGGAAAACATCCTGGGCAAAGTTCCGATGAAAATCCGACTACGAAAGGCGTATCGCGGGACGCAGACCGCAACGATTCGTCTCTCAACGGACGCAGCGAACAAGTTGCTGAAGTTAGAGAGTATAAACGTCTGCTGGGCTGTGGGTCGTTTTAGAATCATTCCGCCTGTTCCCAAGCAACTGGAGCGATGTTTCAAGTGTTTAAACTTCGGCCACCTGGCGAAAGGCTGCTTGGGGCCAGATAGATCCAAACTGTGCAGGAAATGCGGAATAGAGGGACACTTTGCCAGCGACTGCAAGGGAAAACCAAGGTGTATGCTCTGCGAAAAAGAGGACAGTAATGACCATATGACGGGAGGCTTTAATTGCCCTGTGTACAAACAGGCGAGGGCAAGCCAACAGTGATGGAGATAACCCAAATTAATCTCAACCATTGTGACATCGCACAGCAACTGTTGTGGCAGTCAACAACAGAAACAAAATGTGATGTCGCAATTATCGCGGAGCCGTATCGCGTTCCCCCCGGTAACGGCAATTGGGTGACGGATAAAGTGCGAATGGCCGCCATCCAGGTCATGGGCCGATATCCCATTCAGGAGGTAGTCTCGAGATCTCGCGAAGGTTTCGTGATCACAAAGATCAACGGAATTTATATCTGCTGTTGCTACGCACCTCCCAGATGGACGATGGACCAGTTCCACTATATGCTGGATGTCCTCACCGAGGAGCTCGCCGAACGAAAATCAGTCGTTATAGGAGGAGATTTCAATGCTTGGGCAGTAGAGTGGGGAAGCAGATGCACCAACGCGAGAGGGACTAGTATACTAGAAGCTCTAGCCAAGTTGGATGTTACCCTGTGCAACGAGGGCACCACTAGTACCTTCCGCCGAGAGGGTCGAGAGTCCATCATCGATTTGACTTTCTGCAGTCCGTCGTTAATGACGAAAATGAGGTGGAGGGTATGTGAAGGATACACCCACAGTGATCATCAAGCCATCCGTTATACCATTGGCCAACGAAACTCCGTGGCAGTACGGATAAATAGGACATGCCCGCGCAGGTGGAAGACAAAAACCTTTGACAAGGACCTTTTCATCGAAGCACTACGCGTGGAAAGCGACGTCTTGAACATGAACGCGGATGAACTGACGGAAACGCTAGCAACAGCATGTGATATAACAATGCCAAGAAAAAGGGAACCCAGGTATAAGCGACCTCCAGCCTATTGGTGGAGCGAGGCACTTGGCGTGCTTCGGGCCAACTGCCTTAGCGCCAGAAGACGTTTCCAACGGTCAAGCATAGACACCAGAGAAGAGCGGAGAGTGGAATTCAGAGAGGCTAGATCCACTCTTAAACGGGCGATTAAGCGAAGCAAATCTAATTGCTTCAGGGAGTTATGTTGAGACGTGGACGTCAATCCATGGGGCAATGCTTACCGAATGGTGATGGCGAAGCTCAGGGGCCCAACGACACCTTCCGAAATGTGTCCCTAAAAATTAAAAATTATCGTGGAAGGGTTATTTCCGCAGCACGACCCAACGACCTGGCCACCCACGCCATATGGAGAGGATGAGGATAGCATCGAACGCAGAGATGTGACGAACGATGAGCTAGTTGCAGCTATCAAACGCCTCAAAACGAAGAAAGCGCCTGGCCCAGATGGAATTCCCAACGTAACTTTGAAAGCGGCAGTTCTAGCATTCCCTGATATGTTCAGGACAGCCATGCAGAAGTGTCTAGACGAATGCTACTTTCCGGATCGATGGAAGGTACAACAGCTAGTACTACTGCCCAAGCCAGGAAAGACGCCGGGTGGTCCAGCATCGTATAGACCCATATGCCTGTTGGACACTCTTGGGAAACTTTTGGAGAGAATCATCCTTAATAGGCTGACGGAATGCACGGAGGGAGTTCGTGGACTGTCCGATAATCAATTCGGATTTCGGAAAGGGAGATCCACGGTAGATGCCATTCGCATAGTGGTCGAAAGAGCCAACAGAGCATCCAAACAGAAGCTCAGAGGAAATCGATACTGCACAGTGATAACGATCGACGTTAAGAACGCGTTCAATAGTGCCAGCTGGGAGGCCATCGCGACTGCGCTCCACACGATGAAAGTCCCAGACTACCTGTGTAGAATACTGAGAAGCTACTTCGAGAACCGTGTGCTGGTGTACGAGACAAACACGGGCCAGGCGCAGATTAAAACTACGGCGGGAGTTCCGCAGGGCTCTATCCTGGGCCCATCGCTCTGGAACAGTATGTACGATGGTGTACTAAAACTGAATCTGCCCAGAGGTGTGGAAACCATTGGCTTCGCGGATGACATCGTTATTCTCGCGACAGGGGAATCTTTGGAACGGGTCGAAATGCTCGCGACCGAGTCGATAGACACGATCGGAAGGTGGATGCAAAGTGTGAAACTGCAGATAGCCCACCACAAGACGGAAATGCTGATTGTCAGCAACCGCAGGGCGGTGCAACGTGCAGAAATCACAATTGGAGAGCACTCGATAACCTCGAAGCGAGACCTAAAATACCTGGGGGTGCAGATCGACGATCGACTGAACTTCAACAGTCACGTCGACTACGCTTGTAAAAAAGCAACGAAGGCAATCAATGCACTGACACGAATCATGCCCAACAACTTTGGCCCAAGCAGCAGCAAGAGGCACCTCTTGGCTAGTGTCTCCTCATCGACACTACGTTACGGTGGTCCAGCCTGGATCGCGGCGTTAGAAACTCAGCGGAACACGAAGAGGCTGAATAGTACGTACCGGCTCATGGCGATGCGAGTCGCGAGTGCGTACAGAACCGTGTCAATAGAAGCGGTCTACGTCATAGCCAGGTTGGTCCCCATAGACATCATCTTGGCGGAGGACAGCGAGTGCTATAAGAGGAGGGGAACCAGAGGAATCCGGAAGCTAATGAGGGCGGAGTCGATGGCTAGGTGGCAGCAAGAGTGGAGTGCGGCGCAAAACGGCAGGTGGACGCACATGCTCATACCGACACTAATGGGCTGGGTGAACAGGAAACACGGAGAGGTAAATTTCCATCTAACGCAGTTTTTGTCTGGTCATGGCTGCTTCAGGCAGTATCTGCACCGGTTCGGACACGCAAGATCGCCTCTTTGTCCGGAGTGTGGAAATGTGGAGGAAACACCGGAACACATCGTATTCTAATGTCCCAGATTCACCACAGTGCGCGAGGGGCTGCCTACCCTTCATGCTGGGAACATCGTGGAGGAAATGTGTCGTGACGAGGGCACCTGGAACGCAGTAAACAGTGCAATCGTACATATCATGTCCGAGCTACAGCGTAAGTGGAGGACCGACCAGCATGCGGATAACGCCAGACCATAAGAGATGAACAATCGAGACGGCTGTAGTACCGGATAGTCCCCCCCCGAGAGCCGCCGTGACGGAGTGCGCGTCATGTCGGAGGGTACTACCTAATCGGCGCTCCGCTGGGAAGAGAAATCCTGCGAGGGTGACTGTGACGGGGCGCGCGTCAAGTTGGAGGGCGCTTCCTAATCGGTGCACGTCTCGACAGGTAACCGGATACTGCCACGGAGAAGAGCAAAAATGCCTGCCTGGCAACGCCTGATCGTGGCCTGGATGGAAGAACACCGCGAACGCTCGAAGGAGCGAGCATCAAGGATGAAACCATGATCAAAATGGTGCATACCCCACGAGAGTAGCTGTGACGGAGTGCGCGTCATGTTGGAGGGCACTACCTAATTGGCGCTCCGCTGGGAGAGAAATCCTGCGAGGGTGACTGTGACGGGGCGCGCGTCAAGTTGGAGGGCGCTTCCTAATCGGTGCACGTCTCGACAGGTAACCGGATACTGCCGCGGAGAACAGCAAAAATGCCTGCCTGGCAACGCCTGATCGTGGCCTGGATGGAGAAACACCGCGAAGGATGAAGCCATGATCAAAATGGTGTATACCCCACGAGAATAGCTGTGACGGAGTGCCAATTCCTTCTCCATATTCAACACCTTTAGCGCTTCCAGAAGTGTCTTCGGGACAATTCCAGTTCCAGAGAGAACGACTGGAACAATTCTTGGGACCTCCCTTAGCCCCCACAGTTCCTTGAGCTCCACGGCCAATGGTCGGTACTTGCAGATTTTGCGACCGTGGGTCTCCTCCAGATTCTGGTTCAGTGGAATAGCGACATCGATGATGGTGACTTTGCGGTCGCTCTTGTCGTAAACCATTATATCTGGGCGGTTGTGGTGGATCGAGAGGTCGGTCAGAACAGTGCGATCCCAGTACAGCCAGTACAGCAGTACAGTACACGTTTTGGTCAAGCCTCCCGACGAACTCTGGATACGCTTCCTCGAACATTGCGAGTATTCGAGGGCGACCGCTCATGTCCGTCTCCAAAGCAGTGCAGATGTAATAGGCGCGGATCACGAATTCGTTCATTTCGTGTGTCCACATGGTCCGTCGCCTAGTAGTACCCACAAGTGTGGACGACTGTCGTCTGACAGTCGCAACACGCCTCGTAGGCGCAGCGTTTCGTTGGTGATGTCGATGGCTGCTGTTTCCGTGTGGCGGTAGCTCTTCGGGTTGAACCCGGCTGGTGGCCCGCTCTTGCACCTCGCCCTCCAGCCGCTGGCCACTCGCTCTTACTCCCGTTCCAGGACCAGCTCCAGTTCGGGGACCCTCCTCGGGCCATCGCATTCTAAGTATTCTTCGTGAACGTAGCTCATTTTCTGGGTGTATTTCCTTTGCCCGGGAGACAGCGGGTTGGCAAGGCCTCCATGACCCGGGAGGCCTTCCCCGGGAGAGATATAGCGCTCTGACTCGCTCGCACCCCCTCACTTAGCCACTTTCGACACCCGTTCTCGGAGCCAAGACCAGGTGTGTGTTTCCAGTTCACGCCCGATCTAAAAATGTCGCCATATGATCTTCGTGGAGGCGTGAGATAGGAACATTTGAGACCAACGGGCAGGCTCCTACCCTAGTGTTGATCCCCATTTGAGAACCAAACTTCAAACTTCGAATGCCTCTCTTTTTGGCTCTTTTTTATCTCACTTCTTAACTAGGCGAACCTAGCCAGAATTTTCACCTGCCCCCGGGCTTCTGAATGCCAAAGGGGGACTAGGCTCTGCGGAATGCACGTATCTGCATGCTCGTGCTGTTTTAGTCCTGACCGAGGAATTGTCGGACAATCGCGCAGGTGCTAAGGATGACCGACTTTTGGATGCCGGCCAATTCCTTCTCGATGTTCAACACCTTTAGCGCTTCCAGAAGTGTCTTCGGGATAATTCCAGTTCCAGAGAGAACGACTGGAACAATTCTTGGGACCTCCCTTAGCCCCCACAGTTCCTTGAGCTCCACGGCCAATGGTCGGTACTTGCAGATTTTGCGACCGTGGGTCTCCTCCAGATTCTGGTTCAGTGGAATAGCGACATCGATGATGGTGACTTTGCGGTCGCTCTTGTCGTAAACCATTATATCTGGCCGGTTGTGGTGGATCGAGAGGTCGGTCAGAACAGTGCGATCCCAGTACAGCTTGAAACGGTCATTTTCCAGGACAGGTGCAGGCAGGTACCGGTAGTTTGGTACGTTGTCTTCCAGTAGAGCACATTGGAGCGCCAGTTGTCGATGAACAATACGGGCCACGTTGTTGTGGCGCTCGGTGTAGGCTGCGTTGGCCAAAACGGGACAGCCTCCCATAATGTGCTCTATGTTTTCACCTGGTTGATGGCACATCCGGCAAATGTCATCAACGTCTTGATGCCAGACGTACCGCCTGCAGTTTCTCGTCGGCATTATCCTGTCCTGGATGGCTATCATGTCGGCTTCTACTACTGAAGAGAGTTCACCACGCGTTAGCCACAGATTAGATGCGGCCTTGTCGACGTGTGGCCGGTCCAGTTGATGGGGGTGCGCACCATGCACTGCCTTCTGCTTCCAAGCTGCAATCTTCTCCTCCACTGTCTGCAGATTGCAGTTTAGTTGGTACTCCGCTTGCGCCAAGTGCAGAGCGCTGTATCCTCTGTCAGTGGCGCAGACAGCCCGGTATAGCGCGTTTTGGTTGGCGCGTTCTGCGAAGTACTCGCGCAGTTGTCGTACCTGGGCAACACACAGTGCAGAAATGTCGACGATTCCAAGTCCCCCTTCTTTGCGTGGTAGTGAAACTCTCTCCAGTGCCGATTGAGGATGGTGCATTCCGGCCTCTTTGAATGCTTTCCTCATCCTCCTCTCAAGGTCCTCTAGGTCAGTTTTGCTCCATTCGACTACACCAAAACTGAAGGTCAGCAGGGGAACCGCGAATGTGTTGATCGCGCGTACCTTGTTCCCCGCGTTGAGGAAAGTCCTCAGGACACAGTTCACTCGACTCAAGAACTTGTCTCGCAGCTCCGTCTCGATGTCGGAGTGGCGAATCCCGGTGAGCTGTCGGAATCCAAGATATTTATAGGATTCGCCACGAACCATGTCTCTTATAAACTCGCCGTCATAGACCTCGTAGCCTCCGGATTCGGTAAGTTGTCCTTTCAGCAGGTGGACACAGCGACACTTGTCGAGGCCGAACTCCATACAGATGTCCCTGCTTATGTCTTCGACAACCCGGATAGCTACACCTAGACGCTGACGTGAATCAGCGTAGACCTTGAGATCGTCCATGTAAAAGGTATGGGTCACTTCTTCGTGGGCGCCGTCGCCATACCTTATTTTATAGCCATGACCGTTTCTATTGAGCGTCCTACTGAGGGGGTTCAGTGCCAGACAAAACCAAAGCGGGCTGAAAGAGTCGCCTTGGAATATCCCCCTCTTTATCTGCAGCGTTCTAGACTGCAACACATTTTCCCCATCACTAAGGTGCAGAGACGTGCTCCACTGCCTCATCGCATGCTGCAGGAACCTAACGACGACGGGATCAATTTTGTAGAGCTCCAATACCCGGACGAGAAACGAGTGAGGTATGGAGTCATAAGCCTTCCTGTAATCGATATAGGCCATGCTTAGGTTCCGCTGGTTATAAACCGCCTGGCCGACTATGGCTGCGTCGATGATGGCCTGGTCTTTGCAGCCATGCGTATTTTTTCTACATCCTTTCTGCTCTTCTGCGATGATATGGTGTTGTTCGCAGTGGGCAGAAACTTTGGCGGTTATGATGCTGCTTAATATCTTGTATGGACTCGATAGGCACATTATCGGCCTGTACTTTGATGGGTTCAATGTGTTGCTGTCTTTCGGGAGGAGGAATGTGACGCCACGAGTGGCGAATTCAGGGAGGTTGTGTGGGTCACGTAGCACCTTGTTGAAGCACTCAGCTATCTTTTGATGTGCGACGGTCAGCTTCTTGTGCCAGAAGTTCTGAACACCATCGGGGCCCGGTGCTGCCCAGTTCCTCAGGTACCGCGAGGCTTCGCGGACATCGTTCTCTTCGACGATGATAGCTGGCATCTCTCCAATTTCACCACAACTCTCCTCCTCCCGTCTTAACCACATTTGCCCGTCGCGATGTTGTACTGGGGTCTCCCAAATACCAGCCCAGAAGTTCGTCACATCGCTAATATCTGGCAAACCTTCGCGGTAGTCGGGCTTCTCGTCGCTAATGTGGTCGTAGAACGCTTTTTCGTTATCTCTGAACATCCGATTTTGTTCCTGGCGCTTTGCAGAGTCAGAGTAACGTTTCAGCCGTTTAGTTAGGACGCTCAATTGCTGTACCAGTTTGTCGAGTTTTTCCGTCAGCTGGTGAGCTCCCAGCTGGCGAAGTTCAGTAGGTCGCACGATCACAGCAACTTGGCGACATAATTTCGCCGATCTGCTGCCTCTTTTGTACGCCATCAGTCTTCCAATTGCGGAGCGCTTGTTTAGGATCCGTTGCTCCAATCTCCTTCGCCATGGAGGCTCACGCCTTTCACGGAGATGTTGGAGCAGTCCGCCTCTTGGCCTAATACGGTATCCTAAACTTTTAGCGGTCGCCACAGCAGCACAGTAAACTTTCAGTTGCAGCTCCTCCATGTTCTCAGCATCAACCAAGTGCAGCGGAAGAACGTGCTCGTTCATGAGCTTTACTGCACTTGTCAGCCTGCGGGAATGCTGCAACTTCGGGATCCTGGGGCGCGACAATGGGTCTGTGTCGCGGAACTGTGAGATCGCCTCGTCGTAGTGGAAGACCAGATCGCGTAGTAGTGGTTGATCTGGCTGTGGGTCTTCCGGCTCAGGGGGTTGTAGTACTGTGGCCTCCACTGGTGCTGATTCGCGTGCCCCACTCGCGAATGAATTGCTCAGCCGTACTGGACTTCGTCTCGACACATCGCTTGCTCTGTTGTTCCTGGAGCTTATTTCTCTCTGCACCTGCTGCTTGATCTCGTCGATTTGCGTTTGGGAGAGCATGTTGTTGCGTACTATCGCTCTACGCCTCGCGTTCATCGCGTTCTGATCAAGCCTCCCGACGAACTCTGGATACGCTTCCTCAAACATTGTTAGTATTCGAGGGCGACCGCTCATGTCCGTCTCCAAAGCAGTGCAGATGTAATAGGCGCGGATCACGAATTCATTCATTTCGTGTGTCCACATGATCCGGCGCCTAGTGGTACCCACAAGTGTGGACGACTGTCGTCTGGCAGTCGCAACACGTCTCGTAGGCGCAGCGTTTCTTGGGTGATGTCGATGGCTGCTGTTTCCGTGTGGCGGTAGCTCTTCGGGTTGAACCCGGCTGGTGGCCCGCTCTTGCACATCGCCCTCCAGCCGCTGGCCGCTCGCTCTTACGCCCGTTCCAGGACCAGCTCCAGTTCGGGGACCCTCCTCGGGTGATCGCATTCTAATTACTCTTCGTGAACGTAGCTCCATTTTCTGGGTGTATCTCCTTTGCCCGGGAGACAGCGGGTTGGCAAGGCCTCCATGACCCGGGAGGCCTTCCCCGGGAGAGATATAGCGCTATGACTCGCTCGCACCCCCTCACTTAGCCACTTTCGACACCCGTTCTCGGATCCAAGACCAGGTGTGTGTTTCCAGTTCACGCCCGATCTAAAAATGTCGTCATATGATCTTCGTGGAGGCGTGAGATAGGAACATTTGAGACCAACAGGCAGGCTCCTACCCTATGTTGATCCCCATTTGAGAATTTTTTTTTTTTTTTTTTTTTTTATATAGAGGTGAGGAACGCTCTACCAGCTATATCTGGGAAGGGTTAACCCAGACGTCGAGTGGGGATCGCACCCACAAAAACCAAGCCCTCTACTCGTTGCCTTATTCCCCCTGGGACCACATCTAGGCGACTACTTCAGGGGGCTGCTGTGCTCATGCACTCTTCGAGTTTTCAACGCTGACTAGCGTTGTCCTTCCCTTTTTCTCAACATTTTTTCTCTCTATTCGCTTTTCATTCCACTGCGCTTATGTCCTCTTCGCAGGCATCCATTTACCCGTCGATTGCCCTCCAACTTGACGCGCAACCCGTCACAGTCACCCTCGCGGGATTTCTCACCTGTCGAGACGTGCACCGATTAGGAAGCGCCCTCCAACTTGACGCGCGCCCCGTCACAATGACCCTCGCAGGATTTCTCTTCCCAGCGGAGTGCCGATTAGGTAGTGCCCTCCTACATGACGCGCACTCCGTCACAGCTACTCTCGTGGGGTATACACCATTTTGATCACGGCTTCATCCTTCGCGGTGTTTCTCCATCCAGGCCACGATCAGGCGTTGCCAGGCAGGCATTTTTGCTGTTCTCCGCGGCAGTATCCGGTTACCTGTTGAGACGTGCACCGATTAGGAAGCGCCCTCCAACTTGACGCGCGCCCCGTCACAGTCACCCTCGCAGGATTTCTCTCCCAGCGGAGCGCCGATTAGGTAGTGCCCTCCAACATGACGCGCACTCCGTCACAGCTACTCTCGTGGGGTATGCACCATTTTGATCATGGTTTCGTCCTTGATGCTCGCTCCTTCGAAACGTTCGCAGTGTTTCTCCATCCAGGCCACTATCAGGCGTTGCCAGGCAGGCATTTTTGCTCTTCTCCGTGGCAGTATCCGGTTACCTGTCGAGACGTGCACCGATTAGGAAGCGCCCTCCAACTTGACGCCGCGCCCCGTCACAGTCACCCTCGCAGGATTTCTCTTCCCAGCGGAGCGCCGATTCGGTATTGCCCTCCAACATGACGCGCACTCCGTCACGGCGGCTCTCGGGGGGGACTATCCGGTACTACAGCCGTCTCGATTATTCATCTGTTATGGTCAAGCGTTATCCGCATGCTGGTCGGTCCTCCACTTCCGCTGTAGCTCGGACATGATATGTACGATTGCACTGTTTACTGCGTTCCAGGTGCCCTCGTCACGACACATTTCCTCCACGATGTTCCCAGCATGAAGGGTAGGCAGCCCCTCACGCACTGTGGTGAATCTGGGACATTCGAATACGATGTGTTCCGGTGTTTCCTCCACATTTCCACACTCCGGACAAAGAGGCGATCTTGCGTGTCCGAACCGGTGCAGATACTGCCTGAAGCAGCCATGACCAGACAAAAACTGCGTTAGATGGAAATTTACCTCTCCGTGTTTCCTGTTCACCCAGCCCATTAGTGTCGGTATGAGCCTGTGCGTCCACCTGCCGTTTTGCGCGGCACTCCACTCTTGCTGCCACCTAGCCATCGACTCCGCCCTCATTAGCTTCCGGATTCCTCTGGTTCCCCTCCTCCTATAGCACTCGCTGTCCTCCGCCAAGATGATGTCTATGGGGACCAACCTGGCTATGACGTAGACCGCTTCTGTTGACACGGTTCTGTACGCACTCGCGACTCGCATCGCCATGAGCCGGTACGTACTATTCAGCCTCTTCGTGTTCCGCTGAGTTTCTAACGCCGCGATCCAGGCTGGACCACCGTAACGTAGTGTCGATGAGGAGACACTAGCCAAGAGGTGCCTCTTGCTGCTGCTTGGGCCAAAGTTGTTGGGCATGATTCGTGTCAGTGCATTGATTGCCTTCGTTGCTTTTTTACAAGCGTAGTCGACGTGACTGTTGAAGTTCAGTCGATCGTCGATCTGCACCCCCAGGTATTTTAGGTCTCGCTTCGAGGTTATCGAGTGCTCTCCAATTGTGATTTCTGCACGTTGCACCGCCCTGCGGTTGCTAACAATCAGCATTTCCGTCTTGTGGTGGGCTATCTGCAGTTTCACACTTTGCATCCACCTTCCGATCATGTCTATCGACTCGGTCGCGAGCATTTCGACCCGTTCCAAAGATTCCCCTATCGCGAGAATAACGATGTCATCCGCGAAGCCAATGATCTCCACACCTCTGGGCAGATTCAGTTTTAGTACACCATCGTACATACTGTTCCAGAGCGATGGGCCCAGGATAGAGCCCTGCGGAACTCCCGCCGTAGTTTTAATCTGCGCCTGGCCCGTGTTTGTCTCGTACACCAGCACACGGTTCTCGAAGTAGCTTCTCAGTATTCTACACAGGTAGTCTGGGACTTTCATCGTGTGGAGCGCAGTCGCGATGGCCTCCCAGCTGGCACTATTGAACGCGTTCTTAACGTCGATCGTTATCACTGCGCAGTATCGATTTCCTCTGAGCTTCTGTTTGGATGCTCTGTTGGCTCTTTCGACCACTATGCGAATGGCATCTACCGTGGATCTCCCTTTCCGAAATCCGAATTGATTATCGGACAGTCCACGAACTCCCTCCGTGCATTCCGTCAGCCTATTAAGGATGATTCTCTCCAAAAGTTTCCCAAGAGTGTCCAACAGGCATATGGGTCTATACGATGCTGGACCACCCGGCGTCTTTCCTGGCTTGGGCAGTAGTACTAGCTGTTGTACCTTCCATCGATCCGGAAAGTAGCATTCGTCTAGACACTTCTGCATGGCTGTCCTGAACATATCAGGGAATGCTAGGACTGCCGCCTTCAAAGCTACGTTGGGGATTCCATCTGGGCCAGGCGCTTTCTTCGTTTTTAGGCGTTTGATAGCTGCAACTAGCTCATCGTTCGTCACATCTCTGCGTTCGATGCTATCCTCATCCTCTCCATATGGCGTGGGTGGCCAGGTCGTTGGGTCGTGCTGCGGAAATAACCCTTCCACGATAATTTTTAATTTTTCGGGACACATTTCGGAAGGTGTCGTTGGGCCCCTGAGCTTCGCCATCACAATTCGGTAAGCATTGCCCCATGGATTGACGTCCACGTCCCGACATAACTCCCTGAAGCAATTAGATTTGCTCCGCTTAATCGCCCGTTTAAGAGTGGATCTAGCCTCTCTGAATTCCACTCTCCGCTCTTCTCTGGTGTCTATGCTTGACCGTTGGAAACGTCTTCTGGCGCTAAGGCAGTTGGCCCGAAGCACGCCAAGTGCCTCGCTCCACCAATAGGCTGGAGGTCGCTTATACCTGGGTTCCCTTTTTCTTGGCATTGTTATATCACATGCTGTTGCTAGCGTTTCCGTCAGTTCATCCGCGTTCATGTTCAAGACGTCGCTTTCCACGCGTAGTGCTTCGATGAAAAGGTCCTTGTCAAAGGTTTTTGTCTTCCACCTGCGCGGGCATGTCCTATTTATCCGTACTGCCACGGAGTTTCGTTGGCCAATGGTATAACGGATGGCTTGATGATCACTGTGGGTGTATCCTTCACATACCCTCCACCTCATTTTCGTCATTAACGAAGGACTGCAGAAAGTCAAGTCGATGATGGACTCTCGACCCTCTCGGCGGAAGGTACTAGTGGTGTCCTCGTTGCACAGGGTAACATCCAACTTGGCTAGAGCTTCTAGTAAACTAGTCCCTCTCGCGTTGGTGCATCTGCTTCCCCACTCTACTGCCCAAGCATTGAAATCCCCTCCTATAACGACTGGTTTTCGTTCGGCGAGCTCCTCGGTGAGAACATCCAGCATATAGTGGAACTGGTCCATCGTCCATCTGGGAGGTGCGTAGCAACTGCAGATAAAAATTCCGTTGATCTTTGTGATCACGAAACCCTCGCGAGACCTCGAAACTACCTCCTGAATGGGATATCGGCCCATGACCTGGATGGCGGCCATTCCTACTTTATCCGTCACCCAATTACCGTTACCGGGGGGAACGCGATACGGCTCCGCGATAATTGCGACATCACATTTTGTTTCTGTCGTTGACTGCCACAACAGTTGCTGTGCGATGTCACAATGGTTGAGATTAATTTGGGTTATCTCCATCACTGTTGGCTTGCCCTCGCCTGTTTGTACACAGGGCAATTAAAGCCTCCCGTCATATGGTCATTACTGTCCTCTTTTTCGCAGAGCATACACCTTGGTTTTCCCTTGCAGTCGCTGGCAAAGTGTCCCTCTATTCCGCATTTCCTGCACAGTTTGGATCTATCTGGCCCCAAGCAGCCTTTCGCCAGGTGGCCGAAGTTTAAACACTTGAAACATCGCTCCAGTTGCTTGGGAACAGGCGGAATGATTCTAAAACGACCCACAGCCCAGCAGACGTTTATACTCTCTAACTTCAGTAACTTGTTCGCTGCGTCCGTTGAGAGACGAATCGTTGCGGTCTGCGTCCCGCGATACGCCTTTCGTAGTCGGATTTTCATCGGAACTTTGCCCAGGATGTTTTCCTCCTCCAACTTCTGACGTAGGTCTATCTCGGTGGTGAACAGACTGAGGTTCCTGCATTCTATCGATGCCTCGGAGGATAAGGCCCTTACTTTCGCTCCATCGCCGAGAACCCTTTCTACAAGATCCTTGAATGCTGAGCTCCTGATTTCTGGGTCTCTCTTCAGCTCGAACAGCATTTCGCCGTTCTGGGTGCGCCTGGACTTCACCACGCTCTCCTCCAGTTTCTTGAGGCCAGGGTCCTCTCGCATTTTTTTAAAGAGATCAGCGTATGATACGTTGCCCTTCGCTTCGACGATGAGTGCATCGCCTTTGTCTCTCGCCCGCCGAGGATTAGGCTTCTTGTCTTTTGGCCCCTGCCACTTTTCATTCTCTTTCTTATTTTTTTCCACTATTTTCACTTTTCTCTCCCTCTCTTTTTCTTCGTTCCTTTGTTTTTTCTTGTTTCTTTTCGTAACCGTGCTCCAGTGCTGATCTGGTCATCGCTGTCACCCAGCTCTTCGCTGTCGCCCTGGGCGGCACTATCGTCTTGATCATCGTTGTCATGATCGTCCTTGCGTTTTTTGAGCATTTCTTCTTCTGCTGGTGAATCCTTTTTTCTTTTTTCCGAACGGTTTCGACGAATCTTTGGCGTCACCTGTCCAGCTGCAGCTCTTTGCAACGCTTCTGCGAGTGCCTTCTCGGCGGTTTTCGTCCTTTCGACGAGTCCATCGTGCTCCTTCAAAGCTCGTCCCAAGAGAGATCTTATACCCGACATCCTGGTCTTGATCTCCTTATGCACGTTGGGTTTGTCCTGCACGAAGGCGTCGAGTTCTTTGACCCTCAACATGATCGTGCTCAGGATGCTATCTCCAGTCAGCCCTCCTTCCTGGGTTAAACTACCGCTGGACTTTGACAGGAACAGGGGATTGATCCCCCGACTTTGCTGGGTCTCAGGTATTCCTCCATTACTGCCGCTAGGGCCTGGTGTTTCCACTTGTTTGAGTATTGGCGATCGCAGAAGCTTTTTACTACGAATGAACGCGTTGGCTTGGTCACCTGTATCCATCATACTCTCTCTTCGTTCTTCGTTGGTTTTGTAGGTTGTCTCCATTTTGGTTGGGTCCCAACTTCGGGCCGCTATCTCCGCTCGTTGTACATAGTCGCCTTTTTGTGATCCCATGGTTATCTATGCAAGCAGTGAGGCCATGCAGGGGTTGACACGGTCCTTCATGGGGACCGTGTTCAGAGCCGGATCAGCGCAAGTCAGGAATGTGACATCTGATGCCTAGTACCTAGTGCCAAGGCCTAGACGAGCATCGAACGTACCCGAAGACTTGCCAAGTTGTTACCGGGACGGGGGCAACCGTACTATTAACCCACACGCCATTTCAGGTAGGTGTCACCCTTCCTTACTCAGGGAGCAGAATAGCACGACTGTCGGTTTTTAGCATCGCATGTTATCCGTTTTCGTGTCTTGTCCGTTTTCCATGTCATACCAGTATGTCGTAATCAGGATCTTACTGGCGTCGATCCTGATGTGCTCGGCACTCCTCTCGTTGCTCCTGTACACGGTATTTCCCCCGTGCATTCTCCATAGGCTTTACCGCGCCCTTACTCGCGTTGTCACCCGATTAGTCGCCTTCTACGACAGGGACAGGGACGTAGACCCGAAGTGCTATTCTAGGCCGGCAGCTCCACGGCCACTCTCTACTCTCTACTCTCTACTCTCTACTCTCTACTCTCTACTCTCTACTCTCTACTCTCTACTCTCTCCTCCCTACTCTCTCTACTCTCTACTCTCTCCTCCCTACTCTCTCTACTCTCTACTGTCTCTACTCTCTCCTCTCTCCTTTCTACTCTCTCCTTTCCACTCTCTCTACTCTCTACTCGCTGCTCTAAAAAAACGCACACACAAACACATACACGCACATGCACGCACAAATGAACACATGTACACACGCAGACGCGCACAGTCTCACACACAAAAAAACGCATCACAGCTGCTGACTGCTCACTCTCTCACACTGTTTTTGATTACATCAACCAATCAACTAACCAAAACACACACTCCCGCAAACGCACACGCACACGTACATGCAAACCGCAGCACGACCCAACGACCTGGCCACCCACGCCATATGGAGAGGATGAGGATAGCATCGAACGCAGAGAGGTGACGAACAACGAGCTAGTTGCAGCTATGAAACGCCTCAAAACGAAGAAAGCGCCTGGCCCAGATGGAATCCCCAACGTAGCTTTAAAAGCGGCAGTCCTAGCATTCCCTGATATGTTCAGGACAGCAATGCAGAAGTGTCTAGACGAATGCTACTTTCCGGATCGATGGAAAGTACAAAAGCTAGTACTACTGCCCAAACCAGGAAAGACGCCGGGTGATCCAGCATCATATAGACCCATATGCCTGTTGGACATTCTGGGGAAACTTTTGGAGAGAATCATCCTCAATAGGCTGACGGAATGCACGGAGGGAGTTCGTGGACTGTCCGATAGTCAATTAGGATTTCGAAAAGGGAGATCCACGGTAGATGCCATTCGCATAGTGGTCGAAAGAGCAAACAGAGCATCCAAACAGAAGCTCAGAGGAAATCGATACTGCACAGTGATAACAATCGACGTTAAGAACGCGTTCAATAGTGCCAGCTGGGAGGCCATCGCGGCTGCGCTCCACACGATGAGAGTCCCTGAATACCTGTGTAGAATACTGAGAAGCTACTTCGAGAACCGTGTGCTGGTGTACGAGACAAACACGGGCCAGGCGCAGATTAAAACTACGGCTGGAGTTCCGCAGGGCTCTATCCTGGGTCCATCGCTCTGGAACAGCATGTACGATGGCGTACTAAAACTGAATCTGCCCAGAGGTGTGGAGATCATTGGCTTCGCGGATAACATTGTTATTCTCGTGACCGGAGAATCCTTGGAACGGGTCGAAATGCTCGCGACCGAATCGATAGACATGATCGGAAGGTGGATGCAAAGTGTGAAACTGCAGATAGCCCACCACAAGACGGAAATGTTGATTGTCAGCAACCGCAGGGCGGTGCAACGTGCAGAAATCATCATCGGAGAGCACTTGATAACTTCGAAGCGAGATTTAAAATACCTGGGGGTGCAGATCGATGATCGACTGAACTTCAACAGTCACGTCGACTACGCTTGTAAAAAAGCAACGAAGACAATCAATGCACTGACACGAATCATGCCCAACAACTTTGGCCTAAACAGCAGCAAGAGGCACCTTTTGGCTAGTGTCTCCTCATCGACATCGACATTACGATTACGGGGGTCCAGCCTGGATCGCGGCGTTAGAAACTCAGCGGAACATGAGGAGGCTGAATAGTACGTACCGGCTCATGACGATGCGAGTCGCGAGTGCGTACAGAACCATATCAACAGAAGCGGTCTGCGTCATAGCCAGGTTGGTCCCTATCAACATCATCTTGGCAGAAGACAGCGAGTGCTATATGATGAGGGGAACCAGAGGAATCCGGAAGCTAATGAGGGCAGAGCCGATGGCTAGGTGGCAGCAAGAGTGGAGTGCGGCTCAAAACGGCAGATGGACGCACAGGCTCATACTGACACTAATGGGCTGGGTAAACAGGAAACATGGAGAGGTGAATTTTCACCTAACGCAGTTTTTGTCTGGGCATGGCTGCTTCAGGCAGTATCTGCACCGGTTTGGAATGCAAGATCGCCTCTTTGTCCGGAGTGTGGAGATGTGGAGGAAACACCGGAACACGTCGTATTTGTATGTCCAAGATTCACCACAAGGCGCGAGGGGCTGCCTACCCTTCATGCTGGGAACATCGTAGAGGAAATGTGTCGTGACGAGGGCACCTGGAACGCAGTGAACAGTGCAATCGTCCACATCATGTCCGAGCTGCAGCGGAAGTGGAGGACCGACCAGCGTACGCCTGACTATAAAAGATGAACCACAGTGAGATCTGAAGCACCGGAGTACCCCACGAGAGCGGCCGTGACGGAGTGCGCGTTATGTTGGAGGGCACTACCTAATCGGCGCTCCGCTGGGAAGAGAAATCCTGCTAGGGTGACTGTGACGGGGCGCGCGTTACGTTGGAGGGCGCTTCCTAATCGGTTCACGTCTCGACAGGTGAGAAATCCCGCGAGGGTGGCTGTGACGGGGTGCACGTCAAGATGGAAGGTAATTCCTAATCGGTACACGTCTCGACGGGTAAGCGGAATCTGGCAAGAAAGATTGACAAATTGCTGGCAATGCCTCATGGTGGATTGTAAAGAAGAATACTGCGAGGACTTCGACGAAGCGAGCGCCTAGGAAGGCGTCACCAAATCGGTGTGTACCTCACGAGAGTTGCTGTGACGGAGTGCGCGTTATGTTGGAGGGCATTACCTAATCGGCACTGCAAACATTTCGAAGGAGCGAGCATCATGGAGGAAGCCATCGACAAACTGGTGCGTACCCCACGAGAGTAGCTGTGACGGAGTGCGCGTCATGTTGGAGGGCACTACCTAATCGGCGCTCCGTTGGGAAGAGAAATCCTGCGAGGGTGACTGTGACGGGTCGCGCGTTAAGTTGGAGGGCGCTTCCTAATCGGTGCACGTCTCGACGAGTAAATGGATGCCTGCAAAATGGTCATAAGCGCAGTGGAGAGCAACGAATGGTGAATAAGAATATAGAGAAAAAGGGAAGGATCAACGTTAGTTTGCGTTGAAAACTCGTGAAGTGCATGAGCACAGCCGCCCCCTGAAGTAGTCGCCTAGATGTGGTCCCGGGGGGAATGAGGCTACGAGTAGAGGGCTTGGTTTTTGTGGGTGCGATCCCCACTCGACGTCTGGGTTATCCCTTCCCAGATAAGGCTGGAAGAGCGTTCCTCACCTCTATATAAAAAAAAAAAATTCTTCTCAAATTCTCAAATGGGGATCAACATAGGGTAGGAGCCTGCCTGTTGGTCTCAAATGTTCCTATCTCACGCCTCCACGAAGATCATATGACGACATTTTTAGATCGGGCGTGAACTGGAAACACACACCTGGTCTTGGCTCCGAGAACGGGTGTCGAAAGTGGCTAAGTGAGGGGGTGCGAGCGAGTCAGAGCGCTATATCTCTCCCGGGGAAGGCCTCCCGGGTCATGGAGGCCTTGCCAACCCGCTGTCTCCCGGGCAAAGGAGATACACCCAGACAATGGAGCTAAGGTCAAGACGAATACTACGAATGCGATCACCCGAGGAGGGTTCCCGAACTGGAGCTGGTCCTGGAACGGGCGTAAGAGCGAGCGGCCAGCGGCTGGAGGGCGATGTGCAAGAGCGGGCCACCAGCCGGGTTCAACCCGAAGAGCTACCGCCACACGGAAACAGCAGCCATCGACATCACCAACGAAACGCTGCGCCTACGAGGCGTGTTGCGACTGTCAGACGACAGTCGTCCACACTTGTGGGTACTACTAGGCGACGGATCATGTGGACACACGAAATGAACGAATTCGTGATCCGCGCCTATTACATCTGCACTGCTTTGGAGACGGACATGAGCGGTCGCCCTCGAATACTCGCAATGTTCGAGGAAGCGTATCCAGAGTTCGTCGGGAGGCTTGACCAAAACGCGATGAACGCGAGGCGTAGAGCGATTGTACGCAACAATATGCTCTCCCAAACGCAAGTCGACGAGATCAAGCAGCAGGTGCAGAGAGAACTAAGCTCCAGAACAAGCAGAGCAAGCGATGTGTCGAGACGAAGTTCAGTACGTCTGAGCAATTCATTCGCGAGTGGGGCACGCGAATCAGCACCAGTGGAGGCCACAGTACAACAACCCCCTGAGCCGGAAGATCCACAGCCAGATCAACAACTACTACGCGATCTGGTCTTCCATTACGACGAGGCGATCTCACAGTTCCGCGACACGGACCCTTTGTCGCGCCCCAGGATCCCGAAGTTGCAGCATTCCCGCAGGCTGACAAACGCAGTAAAGCTCATGAACGAGCACGTTCTTCCGCTGCACTTGGTTGATGCTGAGAACATGGAGGAGCTGCAACTGAAAGTTTACTGTGCTGCTGTGGCGACCGCCAAAAGTTTAGGATACCGTATTAGGTCAAGAGGCGGACTGCTCCAACATCTCCGTGAAAGGCGTGAGCCTCCATGGCGAAGGAGATTGGAGCAACGGATCCTAAACAAGCGCGCCGCAATTGGAAGACTGATGGCGTACAAAAGAGGCAGCAGATCGGCGAAATTATGTCGCCAAGTTGCTGTGATCGTGCGGCCTACTGAACTTCGCCAGCTGGGAGCTCACCAGCTGCCGGAAAAACTCGACAAACTGGTACAGCAATTGAGCGTCCTAACTAAACGGCTGAAACGTTACTCTGACTCTGCAAAGCGCCAGGAACAAAATCGGATGTTCAGAGATAACGAAAAAGCGTTCTACGACCACATTAGCGACGAGAAGCCCGACTACCGCGAAGGTTTGCCAGATATTAGCGATGTGACGAACTTCTGGGCTGGTATTTGGGAGACCCCAGTAGAACATCGCGACGGGCAAATGTGGTTAAGACGGGAGGAGGAGCGTTGTGGTGAAATTGGAGAGATGCCAGCTATCATCGTCGGAGAGAACGATGTCCGCGAAGCCTCGCGGTACCTGAGGAACTGGGCAGCACCGGGCCCCGATGGTGTCCAGAACTTTTGGCACAAGAAGCTGACCGTCGCACATCCAAAGATAGCTGAGTGCTTCAACAAGGTGCTACGTGACCCACACAACCTGCCTGAATTCGCCACTCGTGGCGTCACCTTCCTCCTCCCGAAAGACAGAAACACATTGAATTGATGGGTACAGACCGATAACGTGCCTATCGAGTCTGTACAAAATACAGAGCAGCATAATTACCGCCAAAGTTTCTGCTCACTGCGAACAGCATCACATCATCGCAGAAGAGCAGAAAGGATGCAGGAAAAATACGCATGGCTGCAAAGACCAGGCCATCATCGACGCAGCCATAGTCGGCCAGGCGGTATATAACCAGCGGAACCTAAGTATGGCCTACATCGATTACAGGAAGGCTTATGACTCCATACCTCACTCGTTTCTCGTCCGGGTATTGGAGCTCTACAAAATTGATCCCGTCGTCGTTAGGTTCCTGCAGCATGCGATGAGGCAGTGGAGCACGTCTCTGCACCTTAGTGATGGGGAAAATGTGTTGCAGTCTAGAACGCTGCAGATAAAGAGGGGGATATTCCAAGGCGACTCTTTCAGTCCGCTTTGGTTTTGTCTGGCACTGCACCCCCTCAGTAGGACGCTCAATAGAAACGGTCATGGCTATAAAATAAGGTATGGCGACGGCGCCCACGAAGAAGTGACCCATACCTTCTACATGGACGATCTCAAGGTCTACGCTGATTCACGTCAGCGTCTAGGTGTAGCTATCCGGGTTGTCGAAGACATAAGCAGGGACATCTGCATGGAGTTCGGCCTCGACAAGTGCCGATATGTCCATCTGCTGAAAGGGCAGCTTACCGAATCCGGAAGTTACGAGGTCTATGACGGCGAGTTTATAAGAGACATGGTTCGTGGCGAATCCTATAAATATCTTGGATTCCGACAGCTCACCGGGATTCGCCACTCCGACATCAAGACGGAGCTGCGAGACAAGTTCTTGAGTCGAGTGAACTGTGTCCTGAGGACTTTCCTCAACGCGGGGAACAAGGTACGCGCGATCAACACATTCGCGGTTCCCCTGCTGACCTTCAGTTTTGGTGTAGTCAAATGGAGCAAAACTGACCTAGAGGACCTTGAGAGGAGGATGAGGAAAACATTTAAAGAGGCCGGAATGCACCATCCTCAATCGGCACTGGAGAGAGTTTCACTGCCACGCAAAGAAGGGGGACTTGGAATAGTCGACATATCTGCACTGTGTGTTGCCCAGGTACGACAACTGCGCGAGTACTTCGCAGAACGCGCCAACCAAAACGCGCTATACCGGGCTGTCTGCGCCGCCGACAGAGGATACAGCGCTCTGCACTCGGCGCAAGCGGAGTACCAACTCAACTGCAATCTGCAGACAGTGGAGGAGGAGATTGCAGCTTGGAAGCAGAAGGCAGTGCATGGTGCGCACCCCCATCAACTGGACCGGCCACACGTCGACAAGGCCGCATCTAATCTGTGGCTAACGCGTGGTGAACTCTCTTCCGTAGTAGAAGCCGACATGATAGCCATCCAGGACAGGATAATGCCGACGAGAAACTGCAGGCGGTACGTCTGGCATCATGAATTTGATGACATTTGCCGGATGTGCCATCAACCAGGTGAAAACATAGAGCACATTATGGGAGGCTGTCCCGTTTTGGCCAACGCAGCCTACACCGAGCGCCACAACAACGTGGCCCGTATTGTTCATCGACAACTGGCGCTCCAATGTGCTCTACTGGAAGACAACGTACCAAACTACCGGTACTTGCCTGCACCTGTCCTGGAAAATGACCGTTTCAAGCTGTACTGGGATCGCAATGTTCTAACCGACCTCTCGATCCATCACAACCGCCCAGATATAATGGTTTACGACAAGAGCGACCGCAAAGTCACCATCATCGATGTCGCTATTCCACTGAACCAGAAACTTGAGGAGACCCACGGTCGCAAAATCTGCAAGTACCGACCATTGGCCGTGGAGCTCAAGGAACTGTGGGGGCTAAGGGAGGTCCCAAGAATTGTTCCAGTCGTTCTCTCTGGAACTGGAATTGTCCCGAAGACACTTCTGGAAGCGCTAAAGGTGTTGAATATGGAGAAGGAATTGGCCGGCATCCAAAAGTCGGTCATCCTTAGCACCTGCGCGATTGTCCGACAATTTCTCGGTCAGGACTGAAACAGCACGAGCATGCAGATACGTGCATTCCGCAGAGCCTAGTCCCCCTTTGGCATTCAGAAGCCCGGGGGCAGGTGAAAATTCTGGCTAGGTTCGTCTAGTTAAGAAGTGAGATAAGTCTGCCAAAAAAACGTACATGCAAACACACACACACACACGCACACACAAACACATACACGCAAACGAACACACGCAGACGCACACACTCTCTCACACAAAAAACGCATCGCAGCTGCTCACTGCTCACTCTCTCACTATGTTTGAGTTTACGTCAAGAATACGAACATTTACGACCGTTTACGACTGTTCACGACGACCGCGCTTTATTTTGACGTAGGACTACGTCTAACCGGAAGATATAGGGGGTGAAATGGAAATCTAGGCACTGAACAAGTAGGAAAAAATGCAAGATTTGGAACGCTTATAACTCGAGCATTTCTCAATAGAACGCAAAGGTTTTTGCATCAATTGATAGGAAATATATCTACGCATCTATCATAACGAATAACATTTCATTTTTCTTGAGATAAATAATTGAATAATTGTGAAATATCAAGCATTGTCAAAATGCACCATGTGCCCATTTTTGATTGGTCCATTTTGTGCTCCTCAAATCGTACCGACCAAAACGGGCAACCAGAGCAGCAGCGAAATAGAATGAAGCACGATTGGAAAGGAAAAAGAAAAAAATGAACGAAACATTGGTCGCAGTCTCACACATGCGTAATTCTCGAGCCAGCCAGTCAGCTTAAAAATCCCCGCTCCGCTGCCGTAACGATCATTCTCATTTAAACCGTTCACCACATCAGTTCGCATCACAACACATCAACAAACCAACCCAAGCAGCCATGTCTGGACATGGCAAAGGAGGAAAAGCGAAGGGAAAGGCAAAATCCCGCTCGAACCGTGTTGGTCTGGATCTTCCCGCAAGGGTAGCTAGGCCGAGCGCGTTAGTACCAGTGCACCAGTCCACCTAGCCGGCGTTATATAGTTTCGGCCGCCGAAGTGGTTGAGTTGGCTGGTAAAGCTGCTCGCGACGATAAGAAAACCCGCATTCGGAACAGAACACATTCGGTTTGGTGGGCATCAAGACAACAGGCAGCGAGTGGCGAGTGGCAAACGTAATCGCAAGCTGGTAGCAGAAGAAAAAACTTTGTTCTTTATACAATCTGCTTTGGTGGCAAATCCAGAACAAGGCGGCATCGAGGGCGTTCGAAATGTTTTTTTTTTCAAAACCACGAGTACAAAGTTTTCTAAATTGGAACCATTCCATAAAACACGGCGCTTATCAGGGCCATTAAACCTTTCAAAAAAAAGTTTACGAAATACAGTTCAATGCTTTCTAAAATAATATCCAAAATAATATCCAAAATAATAATAAAACACAAATTGATTTTTTCATAATTTGTTTGCCTGGATCTGATGAGTATGTGAATTTGGCAGTTGTTCTGAGCTTATTGATAGTTGGGGACTTTCCTGATTATTCAATTTTCACCAATTCTTAAATTGTTTCCAGATTGAAAGTACAGTAATTTACAATTAGTTCGACATTTAGCTAATTGGACGGACATGTAATGCGACATATTTAGTTGGACCTTTTTGGTAAACATAGAGATCCAAATTATGACCCCACATTGAAAGTCGACACTGTACCACTGTCATCGCAAATGTTCAATTACAGGTTAAAATTACCTCCAATCCGACACTGAGTGGTGGTAATGCGACGTGCCATTAAATGTAATTTACTGTACAATATGTCACAAGCTGGATGGGAAGAAATTTTCCAACTGTGAAAGCTGTGGCGAGTGGCAAACGCAATCGCTAGACAGAAAGGTTTAGCCGAACAAGATGGGGATATCGAGTGATAACAAAACAATAAACTCTTTAGATTGAAGATAACTTTGTGATCCTGAAAAGGACCCTTTTTAGCCTGCATGTGAATCCAACGAGCGAACAAATCGTAATGAATTATTTTTTTTTGCCATCGCTGCCTTTTAACGCTCATTCGTTCGTCTCGTTGGACTCGCCCCTTTGGCTGAGTCTGCCGATTTGTCTCTATCCTGTGAGTGTGTACCGCTAGAGTATAAAACGCGCGGACCTCATTTTCTTTCAAACCGTAAACCAGTGTGGTTGTACGGCATCGCATCTTATCACATCATAAAAAGAAAACAAGCAGCAACGTGGACGTGTGGACGTAACAAAGAAGGACAAGTTGAGGGAAAGGCAAAGTCTCACTCGAACCGTGCAGGTCTCCAGTTCCCTGTTGGTCGCATTCACTGATTGCTCCGCAAGGGTAACTAGGCCGAACGGATTGGTGCCGGAGTACCAGTATACCTAACAACGATTATAGAGTTTCGGCCGTCGGAGTGCTCGAGTTGGCTTGCAAGCTGCTCACGACAATCAGAAAACACGCATCAAGAACAGAGCAGCTTCGGTTCGGCGCTCATCAAGGCAACAACTAGTTTCAGCGATTGGCAAACGCAATCGCAAAACGGCAGCAGGTAGAAGAAAGAGAAAGTTTGTTTATACAGACTGCTTTGGTGGCAAAACCAGCCACCGTAAAACATGGCGCTTTTCAGGGCCATTAAACCTTTCAAAGAAGAGTTATTAAATGTTTTTCACAATACCAATTCATTCTAAAGTGACATAATATGACATATAATATAAACTGATTTTTTTTGTTTATGCTTGTTCTTGAACATATTGGTGGTTGGGGTCTTTTAAATTGATCATTCAGTTTTCACAAACCCATGTATGGTTTCCGAATTAAAAGTGGCTTCAAATTACAACACATTGTATGCAGGATGGCATTAACGAATTTTCTCAATAGCAAGAACTGCTTTCTTTGGTTGATGACTGATGTTGAAAATTGACTGACGTTACATCTGCATTGCATAGAGAAATAACAAAGGAGCAACACGATGAACTATGTATTTCCTGCTGCTCTGTTCTTATTTTAAAGGACTTTAATCCGAAGGTCATCCGTCCCTGTATTTACTGTTGGTTTTTCAGAACGCTTATAGCTCGTTTATTTCTCGACAGATCGTAGAGTTCGTCTCCAAAACCTCAGTTCTTTTTCATTTTTATTTTCTTTGTTTGCGGAGACTACAAATCTTACAATTCATTCGTCTCCGAAAACACAGCTTAAGGTACGGTAATGTGCTCAATAGTGCTATGAATTCCCTATCACAGCCATCATTTTGATTGTACGATGCATACGCCGAAAGATGCCCGACGTTGAACATTTAATAAGTACAAAGCCGTCAGAAAAAAAATCAAGAATCAAGTTTGTAAAAAAAAAACGCAAAAACACAACACCAAAGGTAACCCCCAACATGTTCATAAAGAGTAAACAGTAAACTAATCCATTTTTCGGGTAGATAGGTAGGTATTCACGTTGGAGAAGAAAATAAAACAATATATTTAAAATATATATTTAGCAAAAGCTGTCCGCTTTTTATAGTCCTACGTCACTCCGGTTATGTCACCGACATTACCCACCCGTCTTTTTTCAATATTTCTCGATTTTAAAAGTTCCAAAAATCCTGAATAGAGACAAAACCGCAAGTCGTGCCGACGGTAAACACGATAATGTACCGCTTGCAAGTAAGTTTTTATGTGGTTTTTATCGATTTCATACTGAACAGGTTTTGCTTGCTTCAGCGAAATGTTGAAGTACCACGTCCCACAATGCCGGAACAGAATAATTTCGAATGAGATAAACTAATCGGAGATGTTTTCAGCTATCCCATGCATTCGCTCCATGGATCGGGGACGGTAACAACACTGCTTCGATATAACCTCTCAACACATTTGTTTATCGGATTGCATTATTTTTATAGTACAGGTGCGATAATTTTACAGTTTTTAATTTTAAAATAATTAAGAAAACTGCTATTTCATCGTTTCGACACATTTTTGGAGACAGTTCTTGTATTATAATTTGAAAAATTATAAAAATTTGAAATTTATATGGATTCGATCGATGGTTTATTACTATTTCTTGCTTTTTTCCTTTGCCTACCACACTTGAACAAAGCAGGGAGTAGACTACCTTCTTATTCCAAATTGTATGTCTGTCACCATGTACAGCGCCAAGGCGCCTAGAAGTATATCCTAAGGTGGGCCAACTTGCTAAAATCACTCTTCAGCCATCTTGAGAGTCTACTGTGTTTTGTTGGTAAACAAAGCACAATACGCCTGAGCCCAAGCTCGCTCATGATCAGTCTGTCTCTTTCACGCTTCAAGCAAATAATTCCCCTTCTACTTTCTTCCGTATTGTTTTCATATACCGCTCCCCTAACCAACTTAGTGACGAAACGGCCTCTCCTAGTACCATAGACCCGTCTTGGTACAGCGCTAGAACCATGCAAGCAACTCGGTACAATCGTTGTACCTGTACCGACCTATTTTACCGCTGTACATGGCTACAATTGTACTGTGCGCAGCGCCACAAACGGTTAGTGGAGGGTAGCATGAACAAACTGAATCAAAACACTTGGTAAATATTCTTTTCATTGACTTTCTCTTGAGTTAATAGAGTGCGATTCACATACAACATCCACGTCACGTTCACGTTCCGTCACGTCACGTTGCGTCAATTATTCTCCCTTGCAATTCTTATGAAAACATTCACATACACCGGCAACGGAAACTTCGACTTGCCATTGCTGGTGTATGTGAATGCTTCTATAAGAATTGCATGGAAGAATAATTGACGTAACGTGACGCGACGTGACGTGACGTGGATGTTGTATGTCAATCGCACTTAACTCAGATTGGAAACTTGTTTGTTGTGTTTGATAGTTCATACGCTAAATAAACAACTTTTTATTGAAACATGTGGTGAAAATTGGTCGAATTTTTGATTGTCAGTTTGACATGCGGTGCAATGTACAACCAAAGTGTGTCTGTCATGCTACGATGGTACCTGTACAACGCTCGTACAGCTGTATGTCTGTCCCTGGTATAATATGATTCACTGTTTCATGATTTTCTTCAGCATGCAACACGATTCACTACAGTACTGAATCGATTTAAATTATACGCTTATACGACACATAAACTGCATCAGCGTAATATACGCATATGATGCGGTTTTAATATAATTTACGACAATGTGCATCATAAAATTGATGTTTATTATACCAAATTGCGACTTAATTTGATAATGGTATTTTAAATCGAGTTTTTACATTTTATGCGATTTCAAATATACACGATACATACTTTGATTGATATTATATGCAATTATGATTTATTCGGATTTCTTGTAAGACAAGGCACGTGCAAAATTATACGATTTAATGTTTGCTGGGTAAGCTACGTGTGCTTTCATTGGGAGGCGAAAATAATTATGGATATTCAGGTGGAATAAACCAGCTTTCAAAATCAAAATTATGAATGAAAATTGACTTTAACGTATCGAATATTTATTTTATGTGATTTTTTTTTATCTTCGCTTATTTTTCGTCGGCCTATTTCCGCCACTTTAGTGCCAATCACCGACATCAGGGAGGCGACTCCACCTGTTCCTACCTATCAGACTCAACAACTCATGAGCCGGGCCAACTTCTTTTACTTCCGCTCCGAAGGAAGACGTAACCAGAGATTTTTCGCCTCAGAAAATCCCAACGACGCCAGCTGGGATTGAACCCAGGCCGATCGGATTGTGAGGCTGTTACGCTAACCATACAACCACTGGCGCCGTCTATTTTATGTGATGAAATAAGAGGTTTTTTTTTCCGATATCACAGACACATATTGAACGAAAACTGTGTCTAATGATGATTTTATAGTATAATAGTAATTATTTGTGGAACAAACAGGAAATACATCGACAAATGGTTAAGTGAGTGTCAGAACTACATGTGTCAGGTAATCAAACAATATGAAGTAAAAATTTTCATTCAAACTTTTATATTTTTACACTGCTCTTGGCCCTTCAGATCTGATAGCGAATAATTTACCTCCCAAGCATAATTATCGCCACCAGACGTCGACACTGTACATTTGTCATCGCAAATATAAACAAATCGGACTATATAACGCACACCAACAAACCACTGCATTCGTGAAACTGGAAAAGTTTTTTTTATTACAGAGTCAGTTTGGCACTGACTGAGTTTTAAAAACGAATTCGCTATTATAACCCAGTGTCAACACGGCTGAACTGAAGAAAAAGATAGGTGATTTTCAGGTGGCAGCTATATTGCGACCAAGGCGCCTAGAAGTATATCCCAAGGAGCTGGAATTGACAGGTGGTTCGTTTTCGACAGTATGAGGATAAGGCATGGAAGATGCGAGAGGGGATGAAAAATGACAGCGACTATTTTTGTTTATAAACAAACCAGGTCCAATTTTTATGCTACATAACGTTTTCTGCACACCAACAATTACCTACGCTGGACCGGTTTCAATCGAACTAGCTGTTGTGTCCCGCACGATCAGGTGAGTCTCCAGCTGAAGCAGCAGTCGTCGGGAAACGACATGCCTGGATATCCAAACCGTACCGTTGCGCTCACTCAATCGTAGTGGGTCGTCAACGACTAATGTGATCAAAGCGAATGGAACTAGGAGCAGTACGGTACAAGCCCGCCGGTAGTGGCTCTTTCATATACCCACTAGCACAGCTCCCACAATCGCTGAATTGCCAATCCCAGTGTGGCATCCCTAGATGTGAGTATATGTGTGTGTAAGAAAGCGAGTCTAAGGGAGAGAATAAATAAAGCCAGTTGCTTGGTATACAGGACAGAGAACAAAGGTGTTTTTGAATAGTGCGAATCCCGGATATCACATTGGCGATCCTGCCATAATAGTTGAACCGTCAATTTATGAAAATATCAAGAGTAGATTAGGAATCTGAAAGAAAAATGTTTGGTTCGAAAAGCTCTTCTGGTTATAGCAGCGAATGGCGGATAAATCGAGATAAAATTGGTTACATACAGGTAAGGTTGCCAGTAATGTTGTAGAATTTTTTTTTAAACTGGAGTAAATTTTTTTTTTCTGAAGAAAATAGATTTGTGTAATACAATGTTTGAGTAGAGTTTCAGCTCATTACCAAGCATATATGGTAAGATATCAAATATTAAAACTATTTGGCTGTTGAGTCGGGTCTAGCCCATGACCAACATATTAATATTTCCTGAACCGAGTAAAGGTCATGGTCAGGATACATATTAAAATTTAATGTAATTGGTGTGGTATGCACACATATGTAAATAGTTGAGTCGGGTGAGGCCCATGACCAACATGTGTAAGTATCACAGCGCCGAGTTAAGCTCATGGCCAGAATATTTGTGCAAAAAAAAATTGTTGAGTCGGGTTTAGCCCATGACCAGCATAAAATTATTCCCTGAACCGAGTAAAGCCCATGGTCAGGATACATCTTGAAACTTAATGGGTGTGGTATGCGCACATATTTGAATAGTTGAGTCAGGTAAGGCCCATGACCAACCTGTGTAAATATCACTGCGCCGAGTGCAGCTCATGGCCAGAATATTTGCAAAAAAAAAAAGAGAGAAAATAGAACAAATAATGAACGTAACAAAAACAACTTATAGCAAATGTTTGAAAATGAATAACAAGGAAGAAAAATGGCAGCACTGCATATTGAATCGCTATATTCGAGATACCATTTTTCGGAAACACGCACACAGACACAGTAATGAACTTGATTTATTTACGTATATGACTCTAGGCATGCAGAGTATGTGTTTTTTCTGAATTCAGTTGGTCATGATGACACCAACACTAGACTATCGGTAGTGACTCTGAGTAAATGAAACTGATTGTATTAGCATAGTCATTCTGTAGGTATTATTTCGAGAGCGTGTGCAGAATAGCGTTTTGTTTTTCTCTATCGTACGGTACATATCGGACATTTTGCTGGTTGTGACGAGACTATTTTGAAAAAAAAAAGGAAATTAGTTTATTGAGAATCGTGAAGTGGAAACATGAGTGGAAATTGGCATGAAAGCGATATCTCTGGGGCGGAGGACTCCGGTGATGATTTTTCTGCTGCTGATGGTGGTATCGTGCCGTCAATGAAGAATAGTCAACATGGCAACAGAAACAGTCCTCAGACTGAGTGGCTCTCGGGTTCATGACCACTACGACAATTCGATGAGTCTCTACCAACAAATAAGCGAAAAGCAGAATGGATTCGCTTTCGGGATCAGTTCGAGCGCATCGTTTCATGTAAAGCGCCTTGATACCGCGGCCAAGCTAACGGGACATAAGATTTTCGCTGGTAACTATTTACTCAGCATTGTCGAGATGCAAGAACGGCTATTACCAATTGGTGGATCGGAAGATGTTTACAAATCGACGATTTCGGGACTAAATAAATATTTTAACGGAATGTGCGATGCCACCAAGGAACGAATGAAGTTTAGAGAAATGAGAATGCGAATTGGTGAGCCCTTTTCTGACTGGGTGCTTCGTTTAGAATCCCAGGCCAAATTCTGTGAATTTTCGAAAGAGCAATGCAAGGAGGAACTCAATTAGGCTTTGATGAGACGCTCGATTCCTGAGATCGCTAGTAAGCTGTACGAGATGTCTGACTTTTTCGAAAACAACCTTGAGCGTATCATCAATCACGGGAAACATCTGGATTATATAAAATCAGAAGCGGAGGAGGTGAAGCTTAGTTTGAAGGAGGCGGCAGTATCTCAGCAGGATGATTCACAACAGGATGCATCGAGAGTTGTTAACGCCGTTTATCCGATGGGAAAAGTGTTCAAGAGAAATCGTGACGAACCATACCGCCGTAGGCCGGACAATACTGGAGCAAGGTATACCCAGAGCTGGAACGGAAGAAAGGGGGAACGGAATATCGGAAATTCAAACTGCGCTAGGTGTGGCCGTGTACATGGACCGAAGCAGTGTAAAGCATTCCTGGCGAGATGTTACGCTTACGATAAAGTCGGACATTTCGCTGAATTCTGTCGTTCATCAAATAAGAAACCGGGAACTTCAAATCATGGCAGATCATATGGCTACGATGAAATGAAACGAGAAGCAGGGAAGATAAATCAGGTAGACACGAGTGTAATTGATTTGTAGTTTGATCAGAAACGGGAGAAAATATTAAAATTTCAGACAAATAAATTTCATAATACCATTTTCTAGTTTCACTGTTAGGCATGGTTAGCCCGTTTATAAAGAACTTTTCCCATAAAGCGAAACCATTGCGAGATTTGCTTTCCTGTAATTCCAAATTCAAATGGACGGACGAACAACAGATAGCTTTCGAAGATCTGAAAAGTGCAGCTGAGAAAGACTTGATTAAAAGAGGATATTTTAAGGAAAGCGATAAAACGATTCTCTATACCGATGCCTCTCCTTGGGGTTTGGGGGCTGTTTTGACACAAGAGAACGTTAGTAACAGAGAACATCGTGTTATTGCATGTGTGTCTAAGAGCTTAACTGTGGTGGAAAGCAGATATCCACACTTACATCGCGAGGCATTGGCCATTGTGTGGGCCATGGAACGTTTTGCGTACTACCTGCTGGGGAGGAAATTCATACTACGTTCGGATAGCGAAGCACTGATGTTCATGCTTAAGAGCAAACAGCGCAAGGATATCGGAAAACGTATAATGTCGCGGGCGGAAGGTTGGTTTTTGAGAATGGAACATTTCCATTACGACTTCGAACATGTGGCAGGCAAGGATAATATTGCAGATGCAGCTTCCAGGATCGGTGGTAAGCGGAATGATCTCCAGTTTGGTTTGGAGAAGGAGCCGCATGAGCTGTGTTGGGTTGAAGCTAACATCAACAGTATTAGTGAACAGTTGCTAGCGTTAACTACTGAACAGGTCAAAGAAGAACAACTGAAGGATAATGATTTACAATTGGTCATCCAATGGCTTGACAAAACAGAACAATGGCCGTTGCAAATTACAAAGTTCCAGGCGTTCCAACGGGATATACGGGATACGGGACGTTCAAGACAGGACTTTGATGAAACAAGAAAAATTGGTGCTTCCATTGACATTACGTAAACGAGCATTGAGTCTAGCTCATCGCAGTCATCCAGGTATGTCTACAATGAAGAACATTTTACGGCAAGGTTTATGGTGGCCTAATATGGATCGGGAAGTAGAGGATTTTGTAAAAAGTTGTCCAGAATGCCAGTTAGTCACCGCAAACAGTCATCCTCTTCCAATCACCATGACTGAGCTTCCTAACAACCCGTGGGATTATGTTTCCATGGATTTTTCTTCATCGTCCGACGTTTTCAATTGGAAAGCATTGGTACTCACCGACAATTACTCTAGATTTCTGGTTGCAATTCCAACGGAAAAGACGGATACTGAGGCGGTGAAAAAGACCCTTCGAAGAATTTTCAATACGTACTATGTACCTAAAACACTCAAGGCTGACAATGGGCCTCCATTCAATAGCACAGAGACACCTGGGGCATCAAGCTAATACATAGTACGCCTCTTAATCCGACCGAAAATGGCCTCGTCGAACGTAGCATGCAAGGAATCAATAAAATTTCTGCTATAGCAAGGTTAGGCAAACAAAGCTGGAAGGACGCCCTGGCTGATTATGTGGCAGCATATAATCCATGGCCACATCACGTTACGAAAATACCGCCAGCTGAGCTGATGTTTGGACGAGCTGTTAGGAGTTTGTTACCGAACATGAAGGTTGACTCAATGCAGATCCTGGACGAAGAGTTACGTGATCGTGATAAGACCGCCAAATTTGTGCGTAATACCAGAGAGGATGTTAGGCGTAGAGCTAAGAATACCGACATTAAAGCGGGGGATACGGTGTTGGTTATGCAACAGAAGCGGGATAAAGCTGACACGGTATATAAAAATGCTTTTCATAAAGTGGTGAAGATGACAGGAGCTGGGAGAGCAACGGTTATGGACTTGACGAATAACAAAATATATGAACGGAACGTCAAGAGTTTAAAAAAATATATTGAAAGAAACGATGATGCTTACGAGGAAGATCATTTGTCTGAGGAAGTATCGCTGACCCTGGATGATGAACCAACTACATCGCCGCAGCTACCATTGGATGTCCAAAGCATGGAGCCTGCACAACCCGTAGAAAGAAATTCGGAAGACTCGGAACCGATTGCGAAGAGACGCAATGTCAGGCCATCCAAGCGCCCGCAACGTTATCTCAACCAGTGTGATGAACATAATTAGTTTTTGGAATAGTTTATATATTGTTTTCAACTTCGAAAAAGGGAGGATGTGGCATCCCTAGATGAGAGTATATGTGTGTGTAAGAAAGCGAGTCTAAGGGAGAGAATAAATAAAGCCAGTTGCTTGGTATACAGGACAGAGAACAAAGGTGTTTTTGAATAGTGCGAATCCCGGATATCACACCCAGCAGCAACGGCAACAACCCTCACGTCCCGTAAAACAGCAATGAAGACAATAACTTGCAGCAGTCACCGAAACACAACAATGATGCCAACAGCGTAAACAAACAAACACATAGCGGTATGCATTCTTCATTGCATGCCATTTGTTATCCTCTTTCTCGGAAACGCTAGCCGTTCATTTGGCCACTGTCAATTCGAACTCAAGTAATGGCTGAACAGCAATTCTGACATAACGTTCCACCTTATTATACCGCCTTGGTATATCCCAAGGCGCGTAGAAGTATATCCTAAGGTGGGTCAACATGCTAAAACCACTCTTCAGTCATCTTGGAAGTCTACTGTGTTTTGTAACACAATACGCTTGTACCCAAGCTCGCTCGTGATCAGTCTGTCTCTTTCACGCTTCAAGCAAATAATTCCCCTTCTGCTTTCTTCCGTACTGTTTTCATACACCGCTCCCCTAACCAATTTAGTGACGAAACGGCCTCACCTTAGGATATAATTCTAGGCACCTTGATTGCAACCAGCATTTTACGCAGGTGGCATATGTATTGCCACCAAATTTTTCAATGTTTTTGATTGTTTTGCGTATTGAAAAAAATGTTTTGTATATTTTAGCATGTAAACATGTCGTTGTAATGGAGTTTGGCAATTATATTGTAACCAACATTTTACGCTAGCCGGGCAGGTGGCATCTATATTGCCACCATTTTTTTAAATGTTTTTGATTGTTGAAATATCGTTTAAAAATCGTTTATATGATCAAAGTGCAAATAACGCGCTTGACATATATAATTCACCTTCAACACCTTCACCTTCAACAAGAGCCAAAGGTTGTACCGCTCATGACAACTCTACACGAACTGATGATTGCGCCGGCTAGGGACCATTCTATCCTGGATTCCTCGAGTCGAGAAAGACGCACCACGCTAGATATGGGGTACAGACTAGGGAGCGTTGCTGATTAATGGTCAGCTGCATCCCAATAGGAAGTAGCCCGTGTCGGGCACACGTATAGAGCATCGAAGACTGCAACATACCAATTATGAGAACACTTGTAATACTAACCTCGAGCCAACCGCGAGTAATCGGTTACATATTACTAACATAGTTGTAAGACAAAAATTGTCAAAATATTGGACTCCCGGCCCCGTCAGGCTAACGCCACATGTGCCTTAATAAAAAATATATTTTGGAAAAAAAAAAAAAATATATATATATATAATTCACCAGTAAGAGAACGTCCGGAAGTCTGAAATACCTGGAAAGAAAGAAGAGAGAAAATGTTATAAATGAATGGAAAATAGAGGTGAAAATATCGAAGAAAATTAAACTGAAATTGGTGGACAGAAGGACAGAAAAGCATCGGAAGAGTGCAGGATAGTTGCATAGGAGGAAAAATATAGTTGGGAAAGCGAAGGATAGAGACCAAAATGACAGAAAGATGCACGAGGTTAAAAAGAAACTACTTTGTGAGTAATATTACACATTTTTGTATGAATGAATATATTTTCAGTGTGAGCTGATCCTAAAAAGACTGATTAAAGAAAAAAAGAAGACTAAAAGATTAAAGGCGTAGTCCTACGTCAAAATTAAGTAGCTTCGGTTGCAAAATGTTTTCTACTAGTGTAGGTCCAGTGTTTTTACATCTGGCATCATTGTTCCGCTCTCTGCAAGGCTACAAATGTCACATAATCTTATTAGCACGCGATGTCTAAAAATGTGCTGTATTGCACTGTAAAGAATTCTAATATCGCAGTAGTGGAGTTAATTTGTGCCGGAACTTGTACTAGCGCACGTGACATTCAGGAACCATGTCTTTAATTGAAATTCGTCAAACCACAAACAAAGTATTTTCCGACGATACAACCTCAAGAATGAAACAAGCTAATCATCCTTCATTGTAGGGGAGAGGTGTATTTTCTACCGCCGACATCAAATCAGGAACCGTTTTATCCGAGGAATCACCATTAATATCCTGTCAGTTCCCTTGGAACGCTGCATATGCATATCTGGCATGCGAGTACTGTCTACGGCCGTTGGAAACAGCAGAATGTAATGTTCGTCGTTTAACGAACGATTTTACAATCAATTTACCGTATCCGGAATGCTGTCCGACTCAAAATCAATTAGAAGCACACACAAAATGTTCTGCTTGCAGCGAAATGTATTGTAGTGAACAGTGTTTAGAAAATGCGCTCAAATATTATCATAAAGTTTTGTGTCGTGATGGAGAAAAGGATAACAAAGAGCATGCCATCAACAAAATTGTTGAATTTTGGAAGTAAGCATAAACCACAGTTTCACTACATTCTTATTCACTATATAACTTTCCAGGAAAATTCATTATCCGCCAGAAACATCCAGCATAACCCTGATCCTAAAGATTATCGGCATGTTCAAGCAGTGTGATGATGTGAGTGAACTTCACATGAAATTCAAAGACTTCGTGAGTGAAACAACCAACGAAGATTTGATGATTTGTCACAAATTATTGGGCGAAAATTTTGCTGATCAAATAAATCAACTATATTCACTCATAACGGTTGCATTCGACACAGCATCGGACGAGCGATTGCAATGGTTTACTTTAACCGGATTTCAATCACTGCTAGCGATGGTAGGAACCAATGGCCAAGGGATTGGAACTAGTTCATTTGCTGATTGGGTTCGGAACGTCTCCGAAATGGATTTAACTGAGAAGCAACGAAAATCTGTAGATGTACTTATAGATAATTTGTACACTAAACTGGATGATGTCGTTGGAAGCTTTTTGAACAACGAGGGATCAGCGCTCTATAGCAATCAAAGTAAAGTCAATCATAGCTGTGCACCGAACGCGGAATGTCGGTTTCCGTATTCAAATAATGTGTTGGCTCTAACGACGGTTCGAGATATCAGAAAAGGAGAAGAAATTTGTATTTCATACCTAGACGAGTGTTCATTAGAACGGTCACGCCACTCGCGCCAGAAAAAACTTCTTGAAAATTATCTCTTCCTATGCCAATGCGATAAGTGTGAGATGCAAGTAAATGATGCCGACGAAACATCGGATGATGAGGATGAGGAGGAAGATGAAGAAATGGACGATTCTGAATGAACTCTTTTTTTTCAAATTCTGGCTAGCGAATAATGAAATGATAATAATTGATAATATTAAAAATAAATTTAAAGAAAAAAACATTGAAATACAATGCACGCGGTCACCAAATATGCGTCATGCTATATAATTTCTGAGTCATAACTGAATATCATTTTGAACTTTGCTGCTAACCGTTTTCAGTACTACATTCAAAGTATTCTAAGATTCGGTCCGAAGAAATTCTGGGAGCATAGCGATGTCAGGAGTTAGAAGACGAAGCGTCTGCTCGCTGCATTTGCAATTCAGCCTGTTTATTATTATTACAATTACATCTTCGAATAGTTTCGGTTGTCAAAATCACATTGATTTGCGTAATTCCGCCTGCGAACGCTGGATCTCTATAGCAGCATGTCCAAACATGTACCTGAAACCATTGAGAACCAGAGCAGAGGGTCCAAAGCCCCTAAAGGTGGCCGTACACTGTTTGTCCGGAGGTCAAATGTTTGACACTTTTTGACAGATAAAGTTTAGTTTGAAATTTGTACAAATCCTATTTTGTTTGCCACTCCTCAATTATCAACATTGGTAAACAACGTCAAACATCGAACATGAAAAAAATCGACTGAAATATACAAGGTAACCTTATATCATGGACAGACATACAGCTGTACTAGCATTATACGGGTACCATCGTACCATGGCAGACATACTTTGGTTGTACATTGTACCGCATGTCAAACTGACAATCAGATTTTTTTCCGATTTTCACCACATATTTCAATGAAAAATGTTTTTATTTAGCGTTCAAACTATCAAACATAACAAACAAGTTTGGGTTAATAACTCAAGAGAAAGTCAATGAAAAGAACGTTTACCAAGTGTTTTGATCGGTTTGTTCATGCTACCCACCACTAACCGCCTATGGCGCTGCGCACAGTACAGCGGTAAAATAGGTCGGTACAGGTACAACGATTGTACCGAGTTGCTTGCATGGTTCTAGCGCTGTACATGGTGACAGACATACAATTTTCGAAGTACAACGGTACTACAGCTGTATGTCTGTCACAAGTATTATACCATGGACAGACATACAACTGTACTAGCGCTGTACGTGTACAGCGTTGTACAGGTACCACGATAGCATGACACACATACTTTGGTTGTACATTGTACCGCATGTCAGACTGACAATCAGAAGTTTGAATTTATTGCATTGTATTTTCACCAATATTTCAATGAAAAAGGTTTTTATATAGCGTCGAAACTATCGAACACAACAAATATGTTTCCAATCTGAGTTATTAACTCAAGAGAAAGTCAATGAAAAGATTGTATACCAAATGTTTTGATTCGTTTTGTTCATGCTACTCACCACTAACCGTCTATGGCGCTGCGCACAGTACAACTGTAGCCATGTACAGCGGTAAAATAGGTCGGTACAGGTACAGCGATTGTACCGAGTTGCTTGCATGGTTCTAGCGCTGTACATGGTGACAGACATACAATTTTCGAAGTACAACGCTAGTACAGCTGTATGTCTGTCATAAGTATTACCAACCTTATTTTAGGTATCTGTTAAGGCTGATTTAGACAATGACAGTCAGCGCTCTAGTTGAAGTTATCCAGTGAATAGAGAACAGACACTCTGTTCAAGTTAGAGACCAATTAAGGCTGATTTAGACGATGCCAGTCAGCGCTCCAGTTGAAGTAACCAGTGAATAGAGAACAGACACTCTGTTCAAGTTAGAGGCCAATTACTTGTTCGATACTGGTACAAGTAACTTGGACAGAGTGTCTGTTCTCTGTTCACTGGATACCTCAACTAGAGCGGTGACTGGCATCGTCTAAATCAGCCTTTATACCATGGACAGACATACAACTGTACACTGAAGAAATAATTAGTAAATATAACGAATTTTTTGGTAAATACTACCAATCTATAGTCATTTTCGACCGTACTAATAAACACATATGTCAAGCAGAACCATGATTCGGAAGCCCAATATCGGCTACATTTTCTCGCCGAAAATGCACGTATCAGAATTATATCCTTATTATACCTCCGTATTGCCTTATGGGAACAATGAAAATGTTTAATACGCGCTTTTCTCACCAATTTTCAGATATGACAATATCCAAGCTTACTAATGTTATCGAGTAAAATATACTAATCTCTGGTAGGGATGCGGGTTTGTTGACAATATGTACAAAAAATTTGTACATTCTACTAATTTTGCATTACCAAATGTATTTAGTAGTTTTCGACCGAGGATTTTTCTAAGGGTACTAGCGTTGTACGTGTACAGCGTTGTACAGGTATCACGATAGCATGACACACCAGGGTACGTTTATGAGAAGGTATCCTGGACTCGAAGTGTGTCCGACACGATTCACTTATACACTCTCAATTATGACATCTTATACCATGGACAGACATACAGCTGTTCTTGCGTTGTGCGTGTACAGCGTTGTACAGGTACCATCGTACCATGACAGACATACTTTGGTTGTACATTGTACCGTTTGTCGAACTGACAATTAGATATTTTCCAATTTCCACCACATATTTCAATGAAAAAGGTTTTTATTTAGTGTCTAAACTATCAAACACAACAAACAAGTTTCCAATCTGAGTTAATAACTTAAGAGAAAGTCATTGAAAAGAACGTTTATCAAGTGATTTGATTCTGCTTGTTCATGCTACCCACCACTAACCGTCTATGGCGCTGCGCACAGTACAACTGTAGCCATGTACAGCGCAAGGCGCCTAGAAGTATATACTAAGGTGGGCCAACTTGCTAAAACCACTCTTCAGCCATCTTGGAAGTCTACTGTTTTTTTGTTTTCTCTTTCGGATATTGAAGCTGAGTGTTGATTGATGGATAAATGTCGGATTTGGTGAACAGCTACACTCTTCTAAATGCTCCAAACGAAACGAAACACATCTTGTAACAAAACTCAAAACATCCTCGCGTAAACTGAATCTGTTTTACTTCGGATAATTTCGGACGGCATTATGTGTTTTTTAAACAAAACACAATACGCTATTGCCGAAGCTCGCTCGTGATCAGTCTGTCTCTTTCACGCTACAAGCAAATAATTCCCCTTCTACTTTCTTCCGTGCTGTTATATACCGTCATATACCGCTCCCCTAACCAACTTAGTGACGAAACGGCCTCACCTAGTACCATAGACCCGTCTTGGTACAGCGGTAAAACAGGTCGGTACAGGTACACTGCCGTAATCTCGCAAAGTAACGCAAGCGCCAGAGGTAAGAATTTTCAGTACGAGACTTTTTGTAAAATTGCATGTATAATCAGCATACGCGTACATTACGAAAATCTGATCTGTACAAAATGTGTATTGTTGATGGAAAAACATTGCCATCGGCTTGATTTTTGAAAAAAAATGCAGTTTTATTTAAGCCATGCCACCAACGCCAATTTGTTTTGGAAACAGCAAATTTAAATCGCTGTTTCCACAACCGATTGGCGTTCATCCATCAAAGTATGTGAGAATCTGTTTCCAATTATTTTCTCCAACATGCTGCCGTTGAGCGAAGCATCAGGGAGAAGAATTCACATACTTATACCAGGGACAGACATACAGCTGTACTTGCGTTGTACGTGTACAGCGTTGTACAGGTACCATCGTAGCATGACAGACACACTTTGGTTGTACATTGTACCGCATGTCAAACTGACAATCAAAAATTCGACCAATTTTCACCACATGTTTCAATGAAAATGTTTTTTATTTAGCGTCTGAACCATCAAACACAACAAACGAGTTCCCAATCTGAGTTATTAACTCAAGAGAAAGTCAATGAAAAGAATATTTACCAAGTGTTTTGATTCAGTTTGTTCATGCTAGCCACCACTAACCGTTTGTGGCGCTGTGCACAGTACAACTGTAGCCATGTACAGCGGTAAAATAGGTTGGTACAGGTACAGCGATTGTACCGAGTTCTTGCATGGTTCTAGCGCTGTACATGGTGACAGACATACAATTTTCGAAGTACAACGGTAGTACAGCTGTATGTCTGTCATAAGTATTACCCAACTTTGTAGCATGAGTCGAGCAGGTTAACGTAGTTGAGAACCCGATTGTAATAATTATGGACAGCACCGATTTTTTCGAATCAAAATGCAATTGAAACCATCCATGTTAAATAACATAATGCCGTCCGAAATTATCCGAAGTAAAACAGATTCAGTTTACGCGAGGATGTTTTGAGTTTTGTTACAAGATGTGTTTCGTTTCGTTTGGAGCATTTAGAAGAGTGCAGCTGTTCACCAAATCCGACATTTATCCATCAATCAACACTCAGCTTCAATTTATCCGAAAGAGAAATTGAACAGGCGAGGAAAGTAAACATCGTCAAGAAGCTTTGTCCCTTGATGCCTGAAGAAAAAATACACTACATATTAGGGAATCCTTGTAAGCAACAATTAAATTGATGAGTTTGAACTATTTAGTTCTAATTTTTATGAGCTATATGTGAGAACAGCAATACACTTCAATCAAGGATAACTGTACTTTAAAATGAGTTTGATTTTATGAATTTAAAGTACATGGTTTTGTGAGGTTCTTAGTACATGATTTCCAATTCTGAAACAAAATTGCTATTATAAAAGTAGCATTACATGGGGATGGACTGTTTTTGATTAAAATACTTGGCATGACAAGCAGATGGGCAGCTTCGCGCCCGAAACCGGTCGACATAAGGTAAATTTTAATTCGTTCAATTAAGTAAGAACAATAAGTGTTATGTCTTGTCTCGCGTCGTGTCTTATGAGTGTCGTGAAGTTCTTACGTTGCACAGCAATTAAAAATAATAAATGACAAGCTTCTCGGGAAAGCGTTTTTTTTACAAGAAAGAAGGCATGTGACTTTTATTATGCTAACGGTTCATTACGGAAGAAGTTGTTATGTGAATATTGCTGTCCCTGCTCGTACTCTATCAGAACAGATAAAAAAATCACATCGCATCACTATCAAATTACGTCACAACATAGAGAAAATGGCGCTTGCGCCACTCCGTTTTCAAGCTTTCACGGGGTCATTTTTTCACATTTCTGTAAATTTTCACAGTTGTTTGGAAGGATTTGGTATTCTTTATCGATCTATAACAAAAAACGTAAAATGTCAATGTTGGCGTACAGCGATTGTACCGAGTTGCTTGCATGGTTCTAGCGCTGTACATGGTGACAGACATACAATTTTCGAAGTACAACGCTAGTACAGCTGTATGTCTGTCATAAGTATTAGCTTTGTGTTTTTTTTGTTGCGAATATTATGTGTCTTGCTACATTTTATTTGAAAGTATGTGAATAATACGTGAGATAGAGGAGTTAGTGAACCATTATATTTAAAATAACGGAACTAGTACCCAGGATGTGTCGTTTCTGTATTGCTTTTTAAAGTGGTCTTTTTACGGCAACCCGACTGTGAAGGAATATATATAAAATATTTCTATTTTCAGATAACTCTATGGCTCGATGTGTGGCACCCGGATGCGCGAGCATTCGGCCATTGATACCCTGGCTCGAGTCCAACTCGAATTATGAAAACATATCCCACAAATTATCATTCCATCGATCCCCAAGGGATGTGACTATTCGAAAGAAATGGATTCGATTCTTTGGACAGGACCTAAACAGCAATACTAAAAACATTTACATTTGCTCGCTTCACTTCAGTCCAGATTGTTTCATGTGTACATGGCTTGGAAGTACAATATCGTCGAAAACTGGTACAAACAGGTAAATTTGAACAAATCCATATTATAGTTCCAATTATTACACAAAAATGTTTATTTTTAGCTTTTCCTACTGTCAGAAAGGCCAACGATTCTCATGCCTCGGGAAATCAAAACGGACGGCTCACCGAAGGGTCTTGATTGACATCAAGCAAGAGTAAAAAATCATAAATCCATAACATCCGCGGAATTGGTCCAGTTTTCTAATGGGCCGAAACATGACTATCCCGAGAGGGATATTCCGTCAAATGAAATCGGGAGCAGCACTATCAACATCTCTAATTGAAAACCTAGTGATTCTGCTAGTTCTTAAAAAAAAAGCTTAATTCAAGCACTACAGTAGGAGGTATCGGAGAGCTACAGTGAGCTTCAGGAAGCTAAACTCTGAATTACCGAACCACAATTTCCCCTAGGTTTCGACTAGAAAAAAAATCTAAATAGATTATCTTTACGCAGCAATGAATAAATGTATACATTTAGCTAAAATACAAAAGAAATAAACTTATTTAAACTAATTCATTATACCGCTCCATGATACTTGCAAAGCTAACACGTCACAGCCTCACTGTTACTCTAGTCAGTCCAGACCTGAGACGAGACATGACAATAGGGGACCGATTTCGGACCACCTCTTCTGTCAAACTCGGACCACTTGCAACTCGGCTTCTGATTGGTTGACGAGGAAAACAATTGACAAAGATAAATACACAAAAATGGGATTTCCAACATTTTCACAGTGTTGCCAAATATATTCAAAATTGAATAATAGTTGCATTCACATTTCATTTTAGCGAAAATTTCTATTATGGATTCTTTGTATATTTTCGTTTCTGTTACGTCCGGTGCTCAGTTCCTGAAAAGAGGGAAACATTGAATCAGAATTTCCACCCTACATCTTTTTGTGATTCTCTTGCCATCTAGCATAGCATAATAGCAGCGGCCTAGCAGAGAAGAACATTCAATTAGTTTCCAACAGTAAAGCAATTAGCAATAAAATTAGGATCAAATAACAAATAACAACTAAGGCAGCAGGAAAAATTTTAAAAACATGTTGGAACCTGAACAAAGCATACATACCTACAAAAAAAAAGTTGAATAAACGCTATGTTATATTTTGGGAATGTATTATTCCATAAATATTTCAGTACTGTTAGTATTTGAACGATATCATAGTTGAATTATAAAGCATTATTCCTGTATACACAAAATGAAGTGTATCCGCGATGACAACGATACGGTGCCGACATCTGGATACGAAATTAGTTTTTAACAAGCCTTACTACTCAGTCCGAAGGCTTTTTTAAATTGCTAAAATCTGAATGAAAGTTTTTACTTGGCGTTATTTATTTACTTGAAGCACGTTTTTCTTACCCTAACTTGACCTATTTTCTATACACTTTCCGATATTCTCACTAAAAATTATCATTATAATATAAAATTATCTTCAAATACAATTTTTGTACGAGATTATTTTACCAAATGAAGAAAGCAAAGTTTTCCATTAACATTCACATTCACACTAATTTGATTCGGAAAATTTAATTTTTATTCATAATTTCTATTTGAAAAGGGTTCATTCTACCTGACAACCCTTAATTTTATTTAACTCGTGAAACGAAATTTAATGGCGCGTCGTTCATTTCGATTTCATCGTGAAGTGTAAACGGTAAGGCCCATAATCTCTTGATAAATAAAATTAACTATGAATTTAATTCATGTATTTCAACATATACTCCTACTATCAAATCTACGTTTTCTAGTTTTCTTTATCTCTTCACATTTAATTTTTTTGCATACCAAAATAACAGGAAAGTACTTATTGTTTGAAATATGTGACATTCGGTTGAAGAATTAACACAAAAAAATGGTGCAGCTCAGAAAATACATGATACGAAGAACACATGTTTTCATGGGAAAATAATCTTCCGAAATTTTATAACATTTGGCAACCTTCACATCTCGCTTTCCTGTTATTTAGCACTTGGTCGACGAAAATACAGAAAGAAGAGTAAGGCTAAGGTTACTTTGGATAGTAGTACGCACGAAAATTTGATTGTACGAATAGAAACAAACAATTTTGTTCGATAGAAACAGACGAATTCGAACGAAGCAAGGGGGAAGCAATGTAACCACACCAATACAATTAATGTGGTTGTTTACTTTCACTATTGCATACAATTCGTACGATCACTTCTCTGCATCCAGTGTCACCGCCGCCTAAGAAGCCAGTTGTCACGTCTAGTCTTAGGTCCAGACTACCTTTTCATAAACGTACCCTGATGACACACATACTTTGGTTGTACCAAGGCGCGTAGAAGTATATCCTAAGGTGGGCCAACTTGCTAAAACCACTCTTCAGCCATCTTGGAAATCTACTGTGTTTTGTTTGTAAACAAAACACAATACGCTAGTGCCGAAGCTCGCTCCTGATCAGTCTGTCTCTTTCACGCTTCAAGGAAATAATTCCCCTTCTGCTTTCTTCCGTACTGTTTTCATATACCGCTCCCCTAACCCACTTAGTGACGAAACGGCCTCACCTAGTACCATAGACCCGTCTTGGGTTGTACAATGTACCGCATGTCAAACTGACAATCAGAATTTTGAATTTATTGCATTGTATTTTCACCAATATTTCTATGAAAAAGGTTTTTATTTAGCGTCTAAACTATCAAACACAACAAATATGTTTCCAATCTGGGTTATTAATTCAAGAGGAAGTCAATTAAAAGAATGTATACCAAGTGTTTTGATTCGGTTTTTTCATGCTACCCACCACTAACCGTCTATGGCGCTGCACACAATACAACTGTAGCCACGTACAGCGGTAAAATAGGTCGGTACAGGTCAGATACGTAAAATAGATTCTACTTATTCTACGTACTTTGGGTACAGGTACAGCGATTGTACCGAATTGCTTGCATGGTTCTAGCGCTGTACATGGTGACAGACATACAATTTTCGAAGTACAACGGTAGTACAGCTGTATGTCTGTCATAAGTATTACGGCCCAACCCAGACTGTACCATCGGATTCAAACAAAAAAAAGGAGCACACATTGAATTTTTAACACTTTGTTTTTACACAAAAATAACATCAATTCACACAAAAAAAACTAAAACGTCAATCAAAACTCTTACAACATCAATCCTAAATCCGCACCTGGAAAGAACAAGCAGAATTAATACGTTAAACATAATGAGTACTTACCCGTTTCTTCTGGAATATTCGGGATTCTTCAGTACGATTCCAAATAATACTTTAAGAAACACAAAACAGTCGTCACAATGTATACAAATAATAACATTGCAGAATCAAAACAATAACAATCGCATTGTCATATATTAGGAACGGATGGAAATGAACCTGCTATATAAAGTCAGCGCTACACGATGCTACGAACACCCTCGAATGCTGGACGCTCGATGATTCGACGCATCTTGTAGTCGACTGACGAGCTACGAACCTCCAATGTCGAGTGTCGAATATTCGCGTTGGAAGGTAATCCGTTCGTTGTGGATTACGCGAGTGACACGAGTCAAAGGATTTTTGTCATTCGTTCATTCGGCACACGATGACATTCGATGCACCGCTACACGATTCGTCCGAATCTATCTTTGACAGATTGGTTTGTTTACAAGTTTTAGATGAAGGAACTATGAAATTGATTCATAAAATTCAAAATATTCGGCAAAATATTGCAGTTAAATAATGTTGATTTCAAGCATTTTGAATTTACAGTCCGATATTAGTACAATTGCTACGGCAGCAATTTCAATACTGCATCGTCATCCAGTTTCCTAACGTTTTTTATGGTAAATAAAAACAATAAACATTCGATCCAAATACTCGCTGAATGTTTGGACCGAGTGCATTGAATCGAACATTCACTTCATCGTGTAGCAGCACATTCGTCACAACATTTGTCGATTCATCGAGCCAAATGTTTGAGTCCAACATTCGAGTGAAACGTTGGACGAATCGTGTAGCGCCCGCATAACAAAGCTCCATTGTTTATAGCGAATATTCTAGAATACCCGAGCAAAAATGCAACAATAGAATTTACTGTAGCATGTACCGTATAAATAGGGTAAAATGTACTGAACGAAATGTTCAGTACATCGTTCTGTCGCAAATAAACCATTGTGGGCGTTGGGTTTGCTAAACCTTAAGAGCGAGACTCGATAGGCATACGTCTTTCATTTCTATACCGGGATGTAAGTTCAAAGTTTCGAAAACGGAAGCGTTTCGCCGGAGAACCAGATTTTGAGCGTTTTTAGCTCCTAAATAACTGAACGAAATGGTATGATAAACACCTCATTTGAAAGATAAAATGTCTACGCATTATATGCTTGTTACATATCAATCCAAAAATTTGTTTCAATAGCTCGAAAATTGCTTAGAAGCAACCTATTGAAATCATAACAATCTAACTCTGTTATCGGACCAAGAAGAATCAAATAGAAGAATAATTAGGCGTCATATATCGATAGGAAAACAAACGGGCGTTTTGACGTAGAATTACGTCTTTCATTAAGGGTGCCAAATCAGAAAACAAATATATATAATAATGAAATAAAGTTAACGTTAATAACTATTTTGGCCGCGAACGGATTTTGGCGATTTACATACTAAACGAATAGGAAATTCCGTGAGATTTGTTTAATATGCTATACATTAGATTCTCCTGGTTTGTAGATGGTTAAAATTCATGAAAACTTTAAGCGTTTCCATTTTCCCATACATTTGTTCTGTCCATTTGTGTGCTTTCCCGAACAGAGCTGTTAATAACGAGCAACTTATCGACGACCAATGGAGGGGAAATCGTAGGATTTAAAGTCTCCGTGAACAAAGGAAAGGGTAGAAGAATGAAGGGGAATACTTGCCTAGAGTATAAACAGTGAATCTCGCTGAGGCAAACTTTCATTCGGCATCGGACTGTTGAGCAATCCAGCTCACTCTGCTTTCGCTGCGCTTCGATCTAATGCGGGTGCTACACGATTCGTCCAACGTTTCACTCGAATGCTGGACTCAAACATTTGACTCGATGAATCGTCAAATGTTGTGACGAATGTGCTGCTACACGGTGAAGTGAATGTTCGATTCAAAGCAATCGGCCCAAACAATCGGCGAGTATTTGGATCGAATGTTTATTGTTTTTATTTACCATCAAAAACGTTAGGAAACTGAATGACGATGCGTGTACTCAAATCGCTGCCGTAGCAATTGTACTGATATCGGGCTGTAAATTAAAAATGCTTCAAATCAACATTATTAGAATGCAATATTTCGCCGAATATTTTGAATTTTGAGAATCAATTTCACAGTTCCTTCACCTAAAACTTGTAAACTAACCAATCTGTCAAAGATAGATTCGGACGAATCGTGTAGCGGTGTATCGAATGTCATCGAGTGTCGAATCAACGAATGACAAAAATCCTTTGACTCGTGTCACTCGCGTTGGAAGGTAATCCACAACGAACGGATTACCTTCCAACGCGAATATTCGACACTCGACATTGGTGGTTCGTAGCTCGTCAGTCGACTACACGATGCGTAGGATCATCGAGCGTCCAGCATTCGAGGGAGTTCGTAGCATCCTGTAGCGCTGACTTAAGATTGGACCCCACCAGTGGTAACCCAACTTGGATATCGTCGTTTGGTTTTTCTGTTCGTTTTTCGCGTTTTTCATATCGTGTGTTTTTCTTTCCGCGTCATAAATTGGACGCTTCGCGTAGTGTGTGATGAGCAAGAAGAGGAAGGCACGTTCGAGCCCTGCAAAAAACGAACGCATTGCCAGGGGCAATAAAATTTCGAGGCAAGCGTCATCTAATGCTGCAGGCGATGTTGGTGCAGTGAAAAGCGCTCGCACTGAACCGAGCGATACGGTGTCACGAGTGTGCCAAACGCGCCAAACAAAATATTTGGGGAATACCAAGCATCTTGAATGTCTTACTGGAATGTTATAAGTTATTTGGGTTCGCGTGCCAATCGCAAAACTGCCTTCAACTAGGATTGCATTTGCGCTAATATTGATCATAATGAAGCATTGCTACTGTTTTCGAGGTTGTTATTAACAAAAAGAGTTTATTTCGCTTGTTTAGTCACCAAGAAAGTAAATGTAACGTTCTGGAATTTTGTATGTGATTAGGTTTCGCTTTCCAGTAGCAAAACCTCCTCCACTAAGAGTGACAGCTGCGCTTCCCTCAGGCATGAGAAAGTAATGCAACTTTTTTCGAGGCCAGTAATATTAACATAGGCGTTTCTTTAGAGAATAGCGCAAAATGATGAGAAGTGTTTATATTCCTAGTAGTTTCAAGCCACCAATATATGGCGACTTATATAACATAACAGTGTAGTTCTACGTCAACAATGCGGTCGTATCTTGGACACAACCTCCTATAATTTTTTTTAATTGAATAATTTGAGCCAGCAGAATTTGATAATTCTATCCTTCACTTTGTAGACGCGTAGATGATTTCCAAATAATAGACTTCTAGACAAACGAAATGCAGGGAAGAAAAATAAATGATAACGCGGACAAGCGGTCTTAGGGTGCTCATACACTGTTTGACCGAAGCCAAATATTTGACTCTTTTTGACAGATAAAATTTGGTCAACGTGTACTGATCAAATATATTCTACACAAAACACGACAAGCAAATATTCAATTATTGGATGCCTAAAATATTTTTTCAGTCTGTTCTTCGAACCTGTCGGTACATGGTTAGGTTACCTTGAATATTTCAGTTGATTTTTTCCATGTTCGGTGTTTGATATTGTTTACTACTGTTGAAAATTGAAGAGTGGCAAACAAAATAGTGTTTGTACAAATATCAAATCAAACCTTATCTGTCAAAAAATATCAAATATTTGACCTCCGGGCAAACAGTGTACGGCCACCTTTAGGAAAACAACCGCCCGTAGAGGTTGCAATAAATCCCTAGATCACAAGCTCATTGATGATGATTGCTTTTGTGGTGATCGGGATGTGTTTCCGAACACGGGCGCTAAATCAACGCACCTGGAAAAACGTCATAGCGGTCACATGCAAGCTTCAATTTCTTTTTTTCGCTTGCATTAGTTCTGAACAGAATGTGTCAACGAATACGCACACCTCATACAGCACCAGGAGAGACCGTTATAGCGGACACATGCAAGCTGCGGTTTCTTTCATTCGTTCGAATTAGAGCCCCCGCACACTGCAGACTTTTTTTTCAACTGATAGTTTAGACGGGTTGGGTTGCTAGTGCGCACACCGAGCGAACCAAACAGTCGGGTTGGTCACGAGTGTGCACACTAGCCAACTTTCGGCCGAATATTCCGGAAAGATTGTATTTAATTTGTGTTTGACAACGGAGAAGGAAAACCAAAAAGAGATTCCGAGAGCATTGAGTGCATCCCGTTCTCACTGATTAGCACGGCACGTATGTCGGATGCCAAAATTGAAAGTGAAATGAAAGCGAATGGAGAGCGAATTGAACTATCGGCCGATAAACAATCGTCGTGTGTGCGTAGATCGATGCTAGCCAGTACTGATTAAGGTGAAGGTGGAAGCAAGCAAGGCTTTGTAGTAGTATAGGCAAAACCACGTGTAAAAATGGGATAATAGTGTTTGTGAGAGAAGAGCAATTTGTTTCGTTTGTTTTGATCTTTGTACGTAATTAGATCAATTCACTTATAAGACTGTGTGGCGCTTCACTGACACGAGTCTTAGAATACATTTGAAAAAAATAACAATTCAATTAGAGATGGGCAAATCAGCTCATCATAGTGAGCGGCTCAGTGCCGTTCATCTCATACAAGTGAGCTGCTCATTTGGAACAGCTCTTCAGCTCAGTTGAATTTTGCGGTTGTACACACAATTGCATAACTACCATGGGATATTTTTTAGTGTGCATTTTCATAATGGACGGAAAGCAAAAAAAAATAAACGAATGTAATATGTGATTGTATACAAACTAAAACTAATATGAATTCTAATAATATAATATACAACAAATATTGAATGCTGAAATCCACCATAGAAGATGCATAGGATATGCTGAACTTAAACAGCGGAAGAACCAGCACTAGTCAAATAAAATACCTTCAGAAATATTGGCCGAGACAAGGTTTTTTTGATAAAACTGCCGAAATATTTTTTTTTGCATCCAAGGATATAAATATAAATCCACTAATAGACGCAACGAGAAATAATTCTTCGCGATAACAAAGGTAACAAAAGGACCATTATCAATCATCAGCATTTATGCCGGGTGGTTTTCTGAATTGTTTTGATTCAGCACGCGGAAATACATTTATGTGTTTCAACAGGCATGTCTAAATAACAATAATAATTTTATTTACATTATTAATTTCATTTACAAGCATATACTAATGTTTATTGTTTTGTTCGGCGATGTAAGAAAAATTTAATGAAGTAACGAACGATTGAATATCTTCAAAACAAAAACCTTTTTCCTATCTGGCATCTCTGCTAAAGCTAAAGAACGAAGAAAGACACACGAAAACAAACTGACGTCATATCATAAAGCGCGGGAGACGAAAAATTCTTTCGCGTCTCAAAATTCACACTCTCTGCTCTGCACTGAATCCGCTCACTATGATGAAGCGATTCGAATGAACAGCTCATGAGCGGATGGCACATCTCTAAATTCAATGCTGGAATTAAATGATTAGCACCATTGTGGCAGCCATTTGTGGCTAGCTTCTACCTTCACCTTAAACGGACGGCCAATAGTTGACCGACCGAATAGTTTGAATGCAATCGGGAACCCTATCAAACTTTTTTATCGGCGAAAACTGAATCGGTGTAGTGTGCGCATATGCATATCGCTCCATACTGATTAAGTCCTCCGACCGATCTATCGGCCGACAAAAGTCTGCAGTCTGCGGGGGCTCTTAGTGCTGATCAACATGCGTTAACGAATACGCAGATAAATGCAAGCTGCTATTTCTTTTACTCGCTTGCGTTTGTGCCTGATCAGAATGTGATCCCGAACACTGGCACAAAATTAAGGCGCCAGGAGGAACGGTCATAGCGGAACATGTTTCTATTTCTTGTATTCGCTTGCATTAGTGCCGAACAGAAAGTTTCAACAAATACGCACACTCAGTGGCGTCGACTGGGGGGTGCGGAGGGGGTGGTTCGCCGCCGGGTGCACTCTTTTAGGGGTGCAGAATGAACCAAATTTGTATGAAGAAATTGAATAAGGCTAAGGTTACTTTGGATAGGAGTACGCACGAAAATTTGATTGTACGAATAGAAACAAACAATTTTGTTCGATAGAAACAGACGAATTCGAACGAAGCAAGGGGGAAGCAATGTAACCACACCAATACAACTCAATGTGGTTGTTTACTTTCACTATTGCATACAATTCGTACGATCACTTCTCTGCATCCAGTGTCACCGCCGCCTAAAGACCGTTATAGCGGACACATGCAAGCTGCGGTTTCTTTCATTCGTTCGAATTAGAGCCCCCGCACACTGCAGACTTTTTTTTCAACTGATAGTTTAGTCGGGTTGGGTTGCTAGTGCGCACACCGAGCGAACCAAACAGTCGGGTTGGTCACGAGTGTGCACACTAGCCAACTTTCGGCCGAATATTCCGGAAAGATTGTATTTAATTTGTGTTTGACAACGGAGAAGGAAAACCAAAAAGAGATTCCAAGAGCATTGAGTGCATCCCGTTCTCACTGATTAGCACGGCACGTATGTCGGATGCCAAAATTGAAAGTGAAATGAAAGCGAATGGAGAGCGAATTGAACTATCGGCCGATAAACAATCGTCGTGTGTGCGTAGATCGATGCTAGCCAGTACTGATTAAGGTGAAGGTGGAAGCAAGCAAGGCTTTGTAGTAGTATAGGCAAAACCACGTGTAAAAATGGGATAATAGTGTTTGTGAGAGAAGAGCAATTTGTTTCGTTTGTTTTGATCTTTGTACGTAATTAGATCAATTCACTTATAAGACTGTGTGGCGCTTCACTGACACGAGTCTTAGAATACATTTGAAAAAAATAACAATTCAATTAGAGATGGGCAAATCAGCTCATCATAGTGAGCGGCTCAGTGCCGTTCATCGCATACAAGTGAGCTGCTCATTTGGAACAGCTCTTCAGCTCAGTTGAATTTTGCGGTTGTCCACACAATTGCATAACTACCATGGGATATTTTTTAGTGTGCATTTTCATAATGGACGGAAAGCAAAAAAAATAAACGAATGTAATATGTGATTGTATACAAACTAAAACTAATATGAATTCTAATAATATAATATACAACAAATATTGAATGCTGAAATCCACCATAGAAGATGCATAGGATATGCTGAACTTAAACAGCGGAAGAACCAGCACTAGTCAAATAAAATACCTTCAGTAATATTGGCCGAGACAAGGTTTTTTGACGTAGGACTACGTCTAACCGGAAGATATAGGGGGTGAAATGGAAATCTAGGCACTGAACAAGTAGGAAAAAATGCAAGATTTGGAACGCTTATAACTCGAGCATTTCTCAATAGATCGCAAAGGTTTTTGCATCAATTGATAGGAAATATATCTACGCATCTATCATAACGAATAACATTTCATTTTTCTTGAGATAAATAATTGAATAATTGTGAAATATCAAGCATTGTCAAAATGCACTATGTGCCCATTTTTGATTGGTCCATTTTGTGCTCCTCAAATCGTACCGACCAAAACGGGCAACCAGAGCAGCAGCGAAATAGAATGAAGCACGATTCGGAAGGAAAAAGAAAAAAATTAACGAAACATTGGTCGCAGTCTCACACATGCGTAATTCTCGAGCCAGCCAGTCAGCTTAAAAATCCCCGCTCCGCTGCCGTAACGATCATTCTTTGTGTGGACACCGACTGGACAACATCGTTGCTGGACGAGCTGGACGGCGAGGGATCGAGTGCCTTTCTCAAGGCAAGAGGGCGGGGGTGGTAGCGCTGGAGTAGAGTAGAGTTTTCAAAGGGCCTTTCTCAAGGCGAGAGACGAATGAACTGCAAAAGTTTAAAGTCTCTATAATACAAGACCTTCCTTCCTTCCTTCCGTAACGATCATTCTTTGTGTGGACACCGACTGGACAACATAGTTGCTGGACGAGCTGGACGGCGAGGGATCGAGTGCCTTTCTCAAGGCAAGAGGGCGGAGTTGGTAGCGCTGAAGTAGAGTAGAGTAGAGTTTTCAAACGGTCTTTCTCAAGGCTAGAGACGAATGAACTGCAAAAGTTTAAAGTCTCTATAATACAATACCTTCCTTCCTTCCGCAACGATCATTCTCATTCAAACCATACACCACATCGGTTCGCCTAGCAGGCGACATATAGTTTCGGCCGCCGATGTTATCGAGTTAGCTGGCAAAGCTGCTCGCGACGATAATAAAACCCGCATTCGGAACAGAACACATTCGGTTCGGTGGACATCAAGACAACAGGCAGTTGCAGCGAGTGGCGAGTGGCAAACGCAATCGCAAAACGGCAGCAGGTAGCATTAGAAAAAAGTTTGTTCTTTACACAATCTGCTTTGGTGGCAAATCCAGAACAAGGCGGCATCGAGGGCGTTCGAAATGGTTTTTTTCAAAACCACGAGTACTAAGTTTTCTAAATTGGAACCATTCCATAAAACAAGGCGCTTTTCAGGGCCATTAAACCTTCCAAAAAAGAGTTTAGAAAATACAGTTAAATGCTTTCTAAAACATTATCCAAAATAATAATAAAACACAAATTGATTTTTTCATAATTTGTTTGCCAGGATCTGATGAGTATGTGAATTTGGCAGTTGTTCTGAGCTTATTGATAGTTGGGGACTTTCCTGATTATTCAATTTTCACCAATTCTTAAATTGTTTCCAGATTGAAAGTACAGTAATTTACAATTAGTTCGACATTTAGCTAATTGGACGGACATGTAATGCGACTTATTTAGTAGGACATTTTTCCAACTGTGAAAGCTGTGGCGAGTGGCAACAAATCGCTAAACAGGAAGGTTTAGCCGAACAAGATGGGAATATCGAGTGATAACAAAACAATAAACTCTTTAGATTGAAGATAATTTTGTGATCCTGAAAAGGACCCTTTTTAGCCTTCATGTAAATCCAACGAGCGAACAAATCGTAATGAATGTATTTTTTTGCCATCGCTCCCTTTTAACGCTCATTCGTTCGTCTCGTTGGACTCGCCCCTCTGGCTGAGTCTGCCGATTTGTCTCTATCCTGTGAGTGTGTACCGCTAGAGTATAAAACACGCGGACCCCAAAAAAATATCTTATTTTCTTTCAAACCGTAAACCCGTGTGGTTGTACGGCATCGGCATCGTGGACGAAACAAAGGAGGACAAGTTAAGGGAAAGGCAAAGTCTCACTCGAACCGTGCAGGTCTCCAGTTCCCTGTTGGTCGCATTCACTGATTGCTCCGCAAGGGTAACTAGGCCGAACGGATTGGTGCCGGAGCACCAGTATACCTAACAGCGATTATAGAGTTTCGGCCGTCGGAGTGCTCGAGTTGGCTTGCAAAGCTGCTCACGACAATCAGAAAACCCGCATCAAGAACAGAGCAGCTTCGGTTCGGCGCTCATCAAGGTAACAATTAGTTTCAGTGAGTGGCAAAGTGTTTCTCCGGCACGTCGCATTAAATGTAATTTACTAAACAACATGTCACAAGCTGGATGGGAAGAAATTTTCCAACTGTAAAAGCTGTGGCGAGTGGCAAACGCAATAGCTAAACAGGAAGGTTTAACCGAACAAGATGGGAATATCGAGTGATAACAAAAACACAACACCAAAGGTTCTTTTCAGAACCATCAACATATTCATAAAGAGTAAACAGTAAACTAATCCATTTTTCAGGTAGATAGGTAGGTATTCACGTAGAAGAAGAAAATAAAACAATATATTTAAAATATATATTTAACAAAAGCTGTCCCATTTGTATAGTCCTACGTCACTCCGGTTATGTCCCCGACATTACCCACCCGTCTTTTTTTTTTTGATAAAACTGCCGAAATATTTTTTTTTGCATCCAGGGATATAAATATAAATCCACTAATAGACGCAACGAGAAATAATTCTTCGCGATAACAAAGGTAACAAAAGGACCATTATCAATCATCAGCATTTATGCCGGGTGGTTTTCTGAATTGTTTTGATTCAGCACGCGGAAATACATTTATGTGTTTCAACAGGCATGTCTAAATAACAATAATAATTTTATTTACATTATTAATTTCATTTACAAGCATATACTAATGTTTATTGTTTTGTTCGGCGATGTAAGAAAAATTTAATGAAGTAACGAACGATTGAATATCTTCAAAACAAAAACCTTTTTCCTATCTGGCATCTCTGCTAAAGCTAAAGAACGAAGAAAGACACACGAAAACAAACTGACGTCATATCATAAAGCGCGGGAGACGAAAAATTCTTTCGCGTCTCAAAATTCACACTCTCTGCTCTGCACTGAATCCGCTCACTATGATGAAGCGATTCGAATGAACAGCTCATGAGCGGATGGTACATCTCTAAATTCAATGCTGGAATTAAATGATTAGCACCATTGTGGCAGCCATTTGTGGCTAGCTTCTACCTTCACCTTAAACGGACGGCCAATAGTTGACCGACCGAATAGTTTGAATGCAATCGGGAACCCTATCAAACTTTTTTATCGGCGAAAACTGAATCGGTGTAGTGTGCGCATATGCATATCGCTCCATACTGATTAAGTCCTCCGACCGATCTATCGGCCGACAAAAGTCTGCAGTCTGCGGGGGCTCTTAGTGCTGATCAACATGCGTTAACGAATACGCAGATAAATGCAAGCTGCTATTTCTTTTACTCGCTTGCGTTTGTGCCTGATCAGAATGTGATCCCGAACACTGGCACAAAATTAAGGCGCCAGGAGGAACGGTCATAGCGGAACATGTTTCTATTTCTTGTATTCGCTTGCATTAGTGCCGAACAGAAAGTTTCAACAAATACGCACACTCAGTGGCGTCGACTGGGGGGTGCGGAGGGGGTGGTTCGCCGCCGGGTGCACTCTTTTAGGGGTGCGGAATGAACCAAATTTGTATGAAGAAATTGAATAAGGCTAAGGTTACTTTGGATAGGAGTACGCACGAAAATTTGATTGTGCGAATAGAAACAAACAATTTTGTTCGATAGAAACAGACGAATTCGAACGAAGCAAGGGGGAAGCAATGTAACCACACCAATACAACTCAATGTGGTTGTTTACTTTCACTATTGCATACAATTCGTACGATCACTTCTCTGCATCCAGTGTCACCGCCGCCTAAATATGATTTATTCCTTTTCTGGCGGGGTGATGAGGGTAATCAAATTCAAGGCGCCTAGAAGTATATACTAAGGTGGGCCAACTTGCTAAAACCACTCTTCAGCCATCTTGGAAGTCTACTGTGTTTTGTTTGTAAACAAAACACAATACGCTATTGCCGAAGGTCGCTCGTGATCAGTCTGTCTCTTTCACGCTACAAGCAAATAATTCCCCTTCTACTTTCTTCCGTGCTGTTTTCATATACCGCTTCCCTAACCAACTTAGTGACGAAACGGCCTCACCTAGTACCATAGACCCGTCTTGATCAAATTTTCCGCCCCGGGTGCGAAAGCTCTACTCGACGCCACTGCGCACACTAAACACAGCACCAGGAGAAACTGTCATAGAGGACATATGCTAGCTGCGGTTTTATCAATTCGTTCGCATTCGCGTCATCGAAGGTACGGTGTCGCCACCTATGAAAGTTTCGCGTGTGAGTGAAAAATATGTAAACAAACCGTTGCATATTTTCTCTGTAATTAATATACTTATTTCTCGAAAACTTGTACCGTGTTTATCTTACAATTAGTGGAAATTGTTGAAAAATAGTTTTTCTTAGCTGTTTCGATGCTCCGAACCAAAATTTATTGTCATTTAGTTGTGAAAAAAAGCCGTTGAAGTACACCCTCTGTCAATCTACCTGCGAGAGAGGTAAACCGAATTAATGAAATTTGATATAAAAATATCCGCTTAGTGTTCATAAAATACCTAAAATACAAAGATCTGGCTTCTATTCAATCAGTGCTCTAATATTTATAATATTAGAGCACTGATTGAATAGATAAAAAATATTTTCCTTAGAACGTGTGAAATATGGACGTCAAAAGCTGCGCAAATTGCCCGGAGAACATGCAAGTCGGATGAAATTTGCTTGAAGCTGACTCCAAACAATCTGCAAAATTCAAAAGCCGTATTGTTTGTGTCGTCCCCGGATGTAAGCAGAGATATCGCCCCGGAATTTCTTTTCATGCCTTCCCTCCGAAAACGGACAAATCGCGGTATCTAGACTGGATCCAACGACTACGGCTAAAGATAGAACCTACAAAAACCTCCCGTATTTGTAGCCTCCACCGTGTCGAACTTCTACTCTCCAAGTATTCACATTCACATTTTCGCACTTTTGAAAAAGTGTGAAACAGTCCAACTTGGTGCAAAATGTGCAATAATAAAGAAATAAAATAAAACATACTTAAGCAAATGATACAAAACAGCCATGACGTGTTTGCACTTCCCTTTGTCAGCTTTACAGGAACACGAAAACAACCATTTGGAGAAGGAGATTTTCGTACGAATTTTTATTGTATGGGGTTCCGAGCTTGGAGATGATGACTGGAGGCAGGACGAGAAAATACTGAAGCCTTAATCGTGAACTTCTTCTACACCAACTATTAAAAGATGTCCAGCTTTGAATACTCTTTCACCTTCGACGACTAAACGGCTTCCACCCGCAGCATAATCGAACACATCCGCAAACTCCACAGCCACGTAGCAGGTTTCATTTTCTCCGACTGATGGCTCCTGATAATGCATGAAACAAGGTCACAGAAAAACACTTATAAGTTAAATTCAGCTTAAGCTACGGCAAACTTTTTTTCTCTGCATAAGGAAAACTCATTTTTCAACCGTTTGGAAGATAAATTTTGCACACAATTATTAATTTTTATTTAAATTTAGTATCCTGAAAGTTTGTTTACTTTTTCACAAGTAAAGACAGTGTCCTTTGGATGCGGTAAGAAAACGTTTTCCCCTGCAGTAAAATTATGTGATTTAACAAAATTAGCATCCTAGAGGATAGTTCTTTCGATACATACTCACCATTACGAAAATTTCTGCAAAAAACGTTAAAAACGGTGCGTTTAAAAATCACATTCTTTTTGCAATTCTTTGTTGACATTCGCTTCACGCACACAAGCTGTCAAATTCAGCTTCGTAGTCGCGAATTAGTGCTGATCAGCATGCGTTAACGAATACCTAGATATATGCAAGCTGCTATTTTTACTCGCTTGCGTTTGTGCCTAATCAGAATGTGTTCCCGAACACGGGCGAAAAATCAAGACACCAGGAGGAACCGTCATACACTAACTAAAATCCTCGGTCGAAAACTACCAAATACATTTGGTAATGCAAACATTAGCAGAATATACAAATTTTTTGTACATATTATCAACAAACCCGCATCCCTACCAGAGGTTAGTATATTTTACTCGATAACATTAGCAAACTCGGATATTATCAAATCTGAAAACTGGTGAGAAAAGCGCGTATTAACCATTTTGACGAAGGACTACGTCTTTCATTTCTATACCGGGGTGTAAAATCAAAGTTTCAAAAACGAAAGCGGTACGCCGAAGACCGAGATTTTGAGCGTTAATAGCTCCTAAATAACTGAACGAAATGGTAAGATAAACACTTCATTCGAAAGATAAAATGTCTACGCGTTATATACTTGTTACTTTTTCATCCAAACACTTGTTTCAATAGTCTTAAAATTGCTTTCAAAGCAGGCTATTGAAATCACCAATCAGTATATAAGCGAGCGCCGCTCGGAAGTCCACTCAGTTATAATTGAACAGCGATTGGAGCATGTTGTCGCTGTTGTGGTGAAGTTCATCATGAAAGCGCGGATGAACGGTGTCACCAAGAGACTTTTGGTGCACCTTAGGCCAGAAGGGAATCCATCAGGAGGAGAGCGATGCCACAAACGGTTCCGTTTGAGACATCGGAGCAGCCGTCGCACACACACATACACGCGCGGAGTTTTTCTCGTTTGGATGCCATCCAGCATCGAGAAGATTTCTGACCTGAAACGCATTCAGTTTGGAACTGTGAGGGAGCGCAGAAAAGCCGAACCATCAGAAGAAGAAGAGAAGACGACCGAGAGAGTATCAGCATCGAAAAACGGTTCCGTTTGAGACATCGAAGCAGCCGCCACACACACACATATATACGTGCGGAACTTCTTTCGTTTAAATGCCATCCAGCATCGGGAAGATTCCTGAAACATATTATCGTTGTTGAAAAATAATCTGCCAGTTCCCCATGGGAATTGAAAAATACATTCATGCGAAAGAGTTTTTTTAATGTTTTCTAACATATAACGCTGCGACCAAATACATTTGGTTTTGTGATTTTTCAATCTAGTGCAATTAACAGGTGCTTATCGAGTTAGCTTTGAGTATCGAAGAGAATCTGGGAAGATGTTATTGTTGCTGAAAAATAATTTGCCAGTTCCCCATGGGAATTGAAAAATACATTCATGCGAAAGAGTTTTTTTTAAATGTTTTCTAACATATAACGCTGCGACCAAATACATTTGGATTTGTGATTTTTCAATCAAGTGCAATTAGCAGGAAAGCTTCTGAAGATTATTCTTCCCCATCAGTAGGATATGTTCGTTTCTAATATTGGATGCGCGCGCAACGGAAAATGTTTCGCATCGCGAAAAACATAATTTTCAATCGATTATTGCTCAGTCGCCAAAAGTTTCAAACTCAGAGAGTTCATTCGCCTCTAGTTTGCCTTCCAAATTGCCATCGTAAACCACACCTTCTTTCGATTCAATCACGAGCAAAAAGCATACTTAAGTGATATTCTGGTGGCGAAACGCACATTCGTTGCGTGGACACCGACTGGACAACATCGTTGCTGAACGAGCTGAATGGCGAGGGATCGAGTGCCTTTCTCAAGACAAGAGGATGGAGGGGTAATGCTGGAGTAGAGTAAAGTTTTCCAAGGGCCTTTCTCAAGGTTAGAGACGAATGAACTGAAAAAGTTTAAAGTCTCTATAATACAATACCTTACCTTACCTTGAAACGCATTCATTTTTCGTGAGAACTCCGACAAGACAACATCGTTATTGAACGAGCTGAACGAGCTGGACGGTGAGGAATCGAGGGATCAAAGGATCATCACCTGGCCTGACCTGACCTGAAACGCATTCAGTTTGTTTCGAACTGTGAGGGAGCGCAAAAGAGCCGATCTATCAGGAGGAGAGAGAAAACGACCAAAAGAGTGCCAGTATCGAAAATCGGTTCCGTTTGATGCATCGGAGTACCCACCACACACACATACCCATTCACACACATTTACATAGATCTGGTTATGACTTTATTTATACTAATTGTTTCGTTTCATATCCGTACATGGGCTCACCAATGAAACCATCGGGCAATCACTCATTTCAGGTCCACATAACACCAAACCGGTTCTTTTCGGGACCACTTTACAACTTTGAAAGAGTTCAATTGAAGTTTTCTAAATATATATGATAATTCATACATATACTCATCCGCTCACAGATTTACAAGAACTTTCAGCAATCTTGCAATTTATTCATTCATCCATTCATTAAGAATTGATCCAGATGCAACTTCAAACAAATGATCACTAAATCAACGATAGTCCTACGTCACCCTTGCGGTTATACCACAGATATAACCCACTTCCTGTTGCCATAAGGCAATATAGAATATAATTCTAATACATGCATTTTCGGCGGGAAAACGTAGCTGATATTGGGCTTACGAATCACGATACTGCTTGACATATATGTTTATTAGTACGGTAGAAAATGACTACAGATTGGTAGTATTTACCAAAAAATTCGTTATTGTTGCTAATTTTTGACGTAGGACTACGTCTTACATTAAGGGTGCCAAATCAGAAAACAAGTCACGTTTTCATGAAATAAAGTTAACGTTAATAACTATTTTTGCTACGAACGGATTTTAACGATTTGCATACCAATCGAATCGGAAATTTTCTTAGATTTGTTTTATATGCTATACATTACAATCCCATAGTCTGTATATGGTTTAAATTGATGGAAATTGGGAGCATTCCCATTTCCCCGTACAGAGCTGGATATTATCCGCGAGTCCAGATGTGCAGCAAATTTATCTCTCATTGCCAAACTTCTCAAACTACTCGGTGAGCTCAAGGCAGATTGGAGTTTAATATTATTTCATAATTTTAAGAAAACGTATTACTCTATTACATAAAAATACATATTCGACACAGAAAAGTAAATTTCTATTCATAATTTTTTATTTTAGAAGTGTATTAATTTCTTCCTGAAATGCCTTTGTTATTTCGTTCTCCAAATGGAACAAATCGCAATGGCAAATGGTAGTGCCATCAACGCAAATACAATAGACGAAACGTTTACAGCATAAAACGTAATGAATATAGTAATAAATATGTTATGAAGTATCAATATAGTTCACAAATTGAGCTTAATCGTCTTGATTTACTTTTGTATAGTTTTTAGATGGCTGCAGAGTTGTTTCCACATTTTGACCCACCTGGCAGTATGTTAAGCGCTTGAGAGCTTGAGAGTTTGGCAGTTCTCGCGAGTGACAGTGGACATGTTTGGCGCTGTCAAATGCTGTGTATTAGTATATGGATGCTCTAAGGGTGGCTAGAATAGAAACAACGAAGAGGGATAGCGAAAAGAGAATATTTGCGAAGTAAACTCCACCCTTGCATAGTAAGAAAGATGTCGCTAGCGTATAAGTATCTGCATCTCCTCTTCTCTAAATATTTCAGCGCCCGAAACAACAAAGGTCGCTTATTCTGCTCGTTTTGTGTCTTATGTTTCCCCTCGAGCTGTGAACGCTAGCGAACATTCCACATGAAGTGCATCTAGCATTGCAACTAATACTTATGACAGACATACAGCTGTTCTACCGCTGTACTTCGAAAATTGTATGTCTGTCACCATGTACAGCGCTAGAACCATGCAAGCAACTCGGTACAATCGTTGTACCCAAGACGGGTCTATGGTACTAGGTGAGGCCGTTTCGTCACTAAATGGGTTAGGGGAGCGGTATATGAAAACAGTACGGAAGAAAGCAGAAGGGGAATTATTGGCTTGAAGCGTGAAAGAGACAGACTGATCAGGAACGAGCTTCGGCACTAGCGTATTGTGTTTTGTTTACAAACAAAACACAGTAGACTTCCAAGATGGCTGAAGAGTGGTTTTAGCAAGTTGGCCCACCTTAGGATATACTTCTACGCGCCTTGGTTGTACCCAAGGCGCGTAGAAGTATATACTAAGGTGGGCCAACTTGCTAAAACCACTCTTCAGCCATATTGGAAGTCTACTGTGTTTTGTTTGTAAACAAAACACAATACGCTATTGCCGAAGCTCGCTCGTGATCAGTCTGTCTCTTTCACGCTACAAGCAAATAATTCCCCTTTTACTTTCTTTCGTGCTGTTTTCATATACCGCTCCCCTAACCCACTTAGTGACGAAACGGCCTCACCTAGTACCATAGACCCGTCTTGGTTGTACCTGTACCGACCTATTTTACCGCTGTACATGGCTACAGCTGTACTGCGCGCAGCGCCATAGACGGTTAGTGGTGGGTAGCATGAACAAACCGAATCAAAACGTTTGGTTAACATTCTTTTCATTGAAACTCAGATTTTAAACTTGGTTGTTATGTTTGATAGTTTGAACACTAAATAAAATCCTTTTTCATTGAAATATGTGGTAAAAATCGGAAAAAATTCTGATTGTCAGATTGACATACGGTACAATGTACAACCAAAGTATGTCTGGCATGGTACGATGGTACATATACAACGCTGTACACGTACAACGCTAGTACAGCTGTATGTCTGTCCATGATATAACACAATCATCCGAACCATGGCAAAGCAGGCGAAAAAAGGAAGAGTGCAAATGATTATAGGTCGCTTCTAGCCATCAGTGTTTGGCTTTGTGTATGTTGCTTGTTTTCGTTGCGCGTTGCTTAGAACTTGTTCATTTTCTGTACACGTGAATAGCACACCTTCGATACTTTTACTTAATGAAAGACGCAGTCCTACGTTTTAAAAGTCAGATATTTGGTTAGATGTCGAATTATAGGCGAATACTTGTACTTTCAAAATGGAGACAGTCTTCGTATCTGGCATCTCTGCATCTGAAGTATTGACGTGTCGTGGAAAAGGAAAGTGCCTATCGCTTTCATACGTTCACATCGGAGAAAATTTATATCTAGCGGCTTTATCGTAGTATTAAGTCCCGATTACATATTTCAAATCTCAAAAATGGTTCTACAACGTAGTCTCATGATATTTGTGCTAGTTGCGGTACAACTGGTGAACGCTTTGTACTTCCATATAGGGGAAACCGAACGTAAATGTTTCATCGAGGAGATTCCCGATGAGACCACTGTAATAGGTATATACTTGTACTGCTGGTTTTGTTTATGTCATCTCACCACTATCATTCACAGTCAACTATAAGGTGGAGCTTTACGATCCCCGAAGTGGAGGTTTCATGCCGTCTTCTCCGGGGATAGGCATGCACGTGGAAGTCAAAGATCCTGACGATAAAACTATCCTGTCTCGTGTCTATAGTTCGGAGGGTAAGTTATTTTGTTAGCGACTTTTGAACCCTAGTTAAAGAAATTTTCTTGTAGGGCGTATATCTTTCACTTCGCATACACCCGGGGAACATGTTATCTGCATGTATTCGAACAGCACTGCTTGGTTTAGTGGATCTCAGCTGAGAGTCCATCTGGATATTCAGGTTGGAGAACATACCATCGATTACGCTAACGTAGCACAGAAAGAAAAGCTCACAGAGCTGCAATTACGAATTCGACAGCTACTGGATCAAGTAGATCAGATAACCAAGGAACAAAACTACCAGAGGGTAATGTCCCGGAATTTAATTTTAATGTTAAAATTTACTATGAATATTTATATTTTAGTATCGAGAGGAACGGTTTCGCCAAACAAGTGACAGCACCAATCAGCGGGTCCTCTGGTGGTCATTAGCACAAACGCTTGTTCTCGTCATTATGGGAATGTGGCAGATGAAACACTTGAAGAGTTTCTTCGAGGCTAAAAAATTAGTTTAAATCCAAGGGAAGATATGTTCATTTCTAACCGAAGTCTGATTTTCTGTTAACACTTCACTTCAGTTTGTGCTGGTTTGAAATTAAAAATCATCAGAGAAGGAAATAAATTTAGTTTTCTTAATTGTATGAAAGATCAGTCGGACATCTTGAAAGGTCCTTTCTGTATTGTTCATATTTCGAGTTCATAGGGTACTACCGGTCAAATTAGATATTCCCACCTAATATATCAGCTTCGTATGGTATTTGTGAAGATGACCCGCATGCTCTTGCGGATCTCGAATTCCTTTTTGTCTGCAAACATGGTAGTTTATGTGCTTATAGTGCTGATTATGGAGTGTGATTTTTGTGTGAAATTGCCGCTAAGTTGTGCACCAGACGGCTATTTTAAATAATTATCATAATAAGTAGAAATTGCTTGCATGCTGATAATATCCTGTGTTAGGCCACGGTGATACTGCTTGCAGCTTCTTAAGAAAATGTGGCATGAAACGCATGCAATTGTGAGAAGTAAACAACTGCATAGAATTGTATCGGTGGATTGCATTGTTTCCATTATTATTGCAAATGCCTTTTCCGTACTTGGATTTATTCGCCGTAATGCTGCTCAGCTAACCGACGTGTATGCACTGAAGTCGCTATTTTGCGCAGCATCTTAGAATACGCCGTACCGGTTTGGACACCTTACCACACGTACCAGACGATACGCATCGAACGCATCCAGAAACTATTCATACGTTTTGCACTTCGGAACCTGGAATGACCCCTTAAATGTTCCTGACTATCAAGATCGTTGCCGTCTGATTAATCTTAAGGTCCTATCGGCACGAAGATTGAGACTACAATTGAGCTGTTCATATTCGACATCCTGACGAACAATATTGACTGTCCTGATCTACTACGCGAAATTCCACTCGATGTGCCCCCGTGTCAGCTGCGCCACTCTGCTTTGATCGCGATTCCCAGGCACAGGACTCATTATGGATCTAACAGCAGCTCTCTATGCTTTTGTCAAGATGTTCAGTATTGTTTGCGATAAATTTGACTTTAATATTACTCGACAATGTTTTATGTGTAGACTTCAACAAAAAAAAAGGTTAAAAGTTATCAGTACGATACCATCGAAGACTGAAACAAACAAATAAATAAATAAATACATTATCTCTAGGTAACCTGAAAAGTAAAACCTGTACAATTACTTGGACCTTCTATATATACGGTGGGAGTTAACTTTGGGAAACCTGAAAAAGTAACCAAGAGAACCCCTCTAAAATCAATCATCCTGGCGATATCTTATGTTATTTATTGCGTATACACATTATTGAACTCCATTCGCGACAGCGGAGAGTTATCTTCTGGAATATATTCCGACATATTCCGTTATTTATCTTCAAACTCGAAGGAGGAGAATTATCTTTTAGAACCTGAGAGGGTAACCGAGAAAACTACTCTAAAACCAATATTTCCGGCGGTTCAATTATCTTTCTTTAAGTAATAGCGATGGATAACAGCTATTACAACAGTCCTCCTCAGAAGCTTTGGATCCTCTGCTCTGGTTCTAAATATTATTTTAGTTTCAAGTTCTTTTTCGGACATGCTATTATAGAGATTCCTAATTTGCAGGCGAAGTTTTTTTATTCCACATTCTTAGTGAGTACGAAAAAGTTAGCTAAGAAGATGATCAAAAGAAACATTACAGAAATGTTAAAATTCGGGTTAGAAAGAGGATTGAGGTTAAGCTTGATGCAGTGATCTACAGCCATCAAACGTGTTGGTACCATCGTAGCATGACACACATACTTTGGTTGTACATTGTACCGCATGTCAAACTGGCAATCAGAAATATGATCAATTTGCATCACATATTTCAATGAAAAAGGTTTTTATTTAGCGTCTAAACTATCAAACACAACAAACAGGTTTTCAATCGGAGTTATTAACTCAAGAGAAAGATAATGAAAAGAATGTTTACCAAGTGTTTTGATTCGGTTTGTTCATGTTACCCACCACTAACCGTCTATGGCACTGCACACAGTACAACTGTAGCCATGTACAACGGTGAAAGAGGTCGGTACAGATACCATTAACTCCAATTCGCTTGAAAATTTCTTCAGTGGTTTCTTTCGAATTTTAAACATTGATTCAAAATCGATTGGCGTTTTACTCAACCACTACAGTCAATGGAGTTAAATTTATTAGACTGTTGCTGTTTTCAGCAAGCTCTGTTATCGAAACTCTACCACGTTGTTTGATAAATTTAGCAACTGAATGAAGTTCTTCTTCCGAAATATATATGAACTTTCCTCTATCATCTATGACTCCACTAAGTTGACCATCTTTTTGTAGTTCCACTATTCTGTCAATGACCGCTTGTGTTTTGAGTCGAAACTGAACAGCTAAATCCTCCAGAACTACAACTTTGTTTTCCTAAAAAAAAAAGATTAATAGGAACGATCCAACTTCCGGCGACATAATGTTCCGATTTAAAAAATTGCATACGTACCTTAATAAACCTAAGAAACTCCTGCAACATATTTCCTTTTTCGTTTTCTTCCTCCTGGTCATAACCTTCCTCTTCGACACTGAACGCTTCTTTCATTTTGAGATATTCCTCGTATTCCCTCTTTTCTCTTTCTTCTTGTTTTTTCTTCTCCAATTCTTCACGTTTCCTTTCTTCCGCTGCTTCTCTCTCTTCCTGGCGTTTTCTTTCCTCTTCCTCAAGTGCATCCTTTTTCTTTTGCTCGTCGCGTAACTTTAGTTCTACCTCGCGTTGTGCCTTTTTCTCAGCCTTAGCTTCGAGCTTAGCTCGTTTTTTAGCACCCATTTTCTCAGCATTGAGGTCTTGAGTTGCTCTAGGTATGACATCCTGGTCCGAATCATTTTCAGCTTCTTCTTCAACGGCTGCAGCCGCTACCCGTGCCCTATTGCGTTGATTCCGAACAACTTGTGCCCGACGTGGAACATTTGCGTCTTGTTCGTTTTGTTCTGCACCTATTTTCGAATGAAGAATTGTAAATATAGGTACATTCATACAAGAAAATCCAAAACTCACCTGCAGATCCATTCTTTCTTTTCGAAACGAAGAGTAGCGTTAATAATACAACTAACAGCGCTACAGCTATTCCAAAAAGAACGACCAAATCCATGTTGGAGTTGCAGTATAGCAACAAATAAAAATAAACTCGAAGACTAGTGCTTTCGTGTCAATTTACGAATTTAGGAATTATGCAAAAACGTCAACATCTGAGAGCAAGGCGTTGTACGGTTGTACTATAGGTGGACCGCAATGTCAAAAATGCTGTTTACAAATCAAATCGTATCTTTTGGTGACAAATGCATTCGTTGCAAAATAGCTGCTCGCGCTTTACTGTCGAATCATAAAAGTGCAGAAGGATGTTTTTAGTTAATCTTTTCGCTTCTAGCTGCGCTATCAATGCCTTTCTTTCCAAGCAAAATGTACTTCTGTTTGGCTTTCATCGGCGGGGAAAAGAGTATTATCAGCTTACGGCGATGGTGAAAAGAAATAACGCTGATTGTGGGTTCAATGACTTCGTTCAGGGAGGAGGAGAATGCTGTGCATGTACCGGGAAGGAGATTACCATATCCAGAAGATCCGAAAAGGGCTTATTGAAGCTATAGTACACTTTTTCCTTGCTTGGAAAGAAAGGCATTGATTTCGCGGCTAGCAACGAAAAGATATACTAAAAACATCCTTCTGCACTATTATGACTCGACCGCTAATTGTAGATATCTGAAAAATAGAAGCAATTATGAGAAATTGTTATAATAGACATCCACATTTGTGCGTTTTTATCCCTGATTTGGTTTTGACGTAGGACAACGTCTTTCATTTCTATACCGGGGTGTAAAATCAAAGTTTCGAAAACGAAAGCGTTACGAAGGAGACCGAGATTTTGAGCGTTAATAGCTCCTAAACAACTGAACGAAATGGTATGATAAACACTTCATTCGAAAGATAAAATGTCTACGCGTTCTATACTTGTTACTTTTTGATCCAAAAACTTGTTTCAATAGTCTTAAAATTGCTTTCAAAACAGGCTATTGAAATCACCAATCGGTATATAAGCGAGCGCCGCTCGGAAATCCACTCAGTTCTAATTGAACAGCGATTGGAGCATGTTGTCGCTGTTGTGGTGAAGCTCTTCGTGTATCATGAAAGCGCGAATGAACGGTGTCACCAAGAGCCTGTTTGTGCACCCTATGCCAGAAGGCACCCGAATCCATCAGGAGGAGAGTGATGCCACAAACGGTTCCCCGGGAAGACATCGCTACACACACATACATGCGCGGAATTCTTTCCGTTTGGATGCCATTCAGCATCGAGAAAGTTCCGGAAAGATCTAATCATTGCTGGAAAATAATCTGCCAGTCCCTCTGGGAATTTAAAAATACATTCATGTGAAAGAGTTTATTTGAATGTTTTCTTTCCATATAACACTGACCAAATATGTTTCAAGCAAGTGCTATCAACAGATGGTTATCAAATTAGCATTACCCACTGGTGGGCTTCCAGTATCGAGGAAAATATGAAAATATCTAATCGTTACTGAAAATAATCTGCCAGTTCCTCTGGGAATTTAAAAATATATTCATGTGAAAGAGTTTATTTGAATGTTTTCTATCCTTGTAACACTGTGACCAAATACATTTGGTTTTGTGATTTTTCAATCAATCGCAATTAACAGGATAGCTTCTGAAGATTATTCTTCCCCATCAGTAGGATATTTCCGTATCCAATATTGTATGCGCCCGCAATCGATTATTGCTCAGACGCCGAAAGTTCCGAGCTCAGAGAGTTCATTCTCCTCTAGTTTGCCTTCCAAATTGCCATCGTAAACCACACCTTCTCTCGATTCAATCACGCACAAAAAGCATACTTAAGCGATATTCTGGTGGTGAGATGCATTCATTTTTCGTGAGGACATCGACAAAACAACATTGTTGCTGAGGATGCTGGACAGCGACGGATCGAGATCTGCCCTGAAACGCAAGCAGTTTGTTTGAAACAGTGAGGGAGCACAGAGAAGCCGATCCTTCATGAGAAGAGAAGGTGACCATCGAAGCAGCCACTACACACACACATACAAGCACGGAATTCTTTCCGTTTGGATGCCATTCAGCATCGAGAAAGATCCGGAAAATAATCTGCCAGTTCCTTTGGGAATTTAAAAATACATTCATGTTAAAGAGTTTATTTGAATGTTTTCTATCCGTGTAACACTGTGACCAAATATTTTTCAATCAAGTACTATTAACAGGTGGTTATCGAGTTAGTATTAACCACTGGTGGGCTTCCAGTATCGAGGAAAATGTGGAAATATCTAATCGTTGCTGGAAAATAATCTGCCAGTTCCCCTTGGAATTGAAAATCACATTCAAGCGAAAGAGTTTATTTTAATGTTTTCTATCCATAAAATATCCATATAATACATTTGGGTTTGTGATTTGTCAATCAAGTACTATTAGCAGGTTAGCTTCTGAAGATTATTCTTCAGAACAAGGTTTTTCGTGTCCTATATTGGATGCATTAAACCTTGTGCCTCCAACGTAACGCTCTCGTTTTCGAAGTCCCCCAAATATTCATTTATTCATTCATTCAGAATGGATTTAGATTCAACTTCGAACAAATGATCTCTAAATCAACGATAGTCCTACGTCACCCTTGCGGTTATACCATAGATATAACCCACTTCCTGTTTTTGACGTAGGACTACGTCTAACAGGAATAAATGGGGGAAAACGTAAATTTGAGCCCGGATCATGTAGAATATAATGAAAGATGTACCAGGTCAGCCCACATCATGGCTTCCAGCAGCATCGGCCCACTCAAACAAGTTCCTTTTACTTCTGACTATTTCGATACAGTTGTCCTGAAGAATAATTTCGATGATTTATAAAACAATATCCGAAATAATAAGCACACAAATTTTTATGATTCGTTTGCCGGATGAGATCTTGTGTGAATTTATGGGTGTTTTGGGCTCATTTGTGACTTTTTCCGATCGTTCATTCAGTTTTCGCATTTGAGATAAAGTTTTGCCTTAATAATACTGAAAAACAATAAGTATAGTGTTTCAGGGTTGCTCTTGGCACCCAACAATCAACATGCTAATGTTTAAGGTGAAGGTTATTACATTTGCACTGTATAACCTTTGGCGTAGTCCTACGTCCCTCCGGTTATGTCCCCGATATTACCCTCTGCATTCCGGTGCAATTCATTTGATTCGGTACAGCGAAGATGAGGTGTCAGGTGAGGCAATGCTGCGGGAGCAAAAAATCTCACCCCAATATATAATTTCACTGGTTCCAGGTTGATTTATTGCTGCAAGCTCAGTGAATAGATTTTTGCAATGTGGGTGATGATTGTATACTCTCAGACGCTATGTGAATATGCAACGTATGTGGAATATATTATTTCATTAGTTTCTCCCAGGTGCATTTGGAGGAACGTTTTTTTGTGTTCGATGAAAATAATAATAGGTTGACTAAAAAAGGATGCAGTACCAACTGTTTTAATAGGCAGTGATCACGATTCGGATGAAAATGAGAGTTATACTACCAGTCTCTCGACGTCTTTGCCGTTTCTTGCTCATCGCTGGTGGACCATTCATATTCAAATTTCAAATTTGACATGCAGGTCGCTAATCAAAGCAGTAGTAGCACTGAAGGTCCAATCGAATCGACCGATAGTGTTCCGTTTTTCTTGAGTGATAACGATTTGGAAGATTTCAGGAAGCTTGAAATAAAGACGACTAGTCTTGAGGAGTGAAACTAGTGAAGTGAACATTTAAACAAAATAACAAACTAGGTTGCTAGGGGTCTAAGGTTGGTAGTCGGTACAAATAAACATAGGGTTGCTTAGACTGAATGACTACACTTCAACACCCCCTCTCAAACAGTTAATCCTAGGTTTGACCGTAGAGCCTTGAAACGGGTAGACTCCAACAGCTTGGTAAATATATCCGCTATCTGATCTTCGGTCTTGATAGGTTCGATTTTCAGGGATCCAGACGCCACGTGATCACGGAGGAAGTGATTCTTGACGTCGATATGCTTGGTGCGCTTCATCTCCAAATTCTTCGCCATGCAGATGCAGCCCCTGTTATCTTCGTAGATGGTAACCGGTTAGCTAGCTTCTTGCAGATCCTCCAGAACTCCGTTCAGCCAAATCGCTTCAGTCGCCGCCAGACTCAGAGCTACATATTCTGCCTCGCTGGATGATGTTGCTACTGTCTGCTGCTTCTTGCTACACCAGGAGACGGGACATCCGAACACCTTGAACAGGTAACCGCTGATCCAAATGGTACGCTCGATTCCTCTCGCCGGAATAGTAGCGTCATACCTCTGGTTCCTTGAATGTACCGGACCACGTGCTTCAGTGCTTGCCAGTGTTGAGTCGTAGGGTTTTGCTGGAAACGACCCAGATATCCAACCGGAAAACATACGTCAGGTCGAACACACAGCATGAGATGTATCAGAGATCCTAATAGCTCGCGATATGGTTCGTCAGTGCGTTGGCCTGTCGGTTCCAGTGAGAGGCCTTTCTCCATCGGAACTCTGACCGGATTGCAGTCATCCATCCCGAAGCGTTTCATCAGCCGATTGATGCCTGCGTTCTGCGACAGCTTCATTACACCAGCCTCATTGTTGTAGTCGATTTTTATGCCTAAGAAATGGCGCAGGTCACCACAATCGGACGTCTCGAACAGCTTGGCCAGATTACGCTTCAATTGCGCAATCGTTGATAGATTCCGGCCCACCACCAGAAGGTCATCCACGTATAGAATCTCGATCAGCTCACCATTGGGAACCAGCTTCGTGTAGAGGCAATAGTCGTGCTTGGACCGAATGAAGCCCATCTTCAGCAGCACTTCGTTGAAACGCTCGTTCCAACATCTCGGGGATTGCTTTAAGCCATACAACGACTTGACCAATCGACAAACTTGACCAGGCTTCGCTTGAACTCCATCCGGAACGGCCATGTAGATGGTTTCCTTCAAACTTCCATGCAGGAAAGCAGTCCGTACATCCATTTGATGAAAATGATACTTATGATGAACTCCGACGGCCAGCACAGCTCGGATTGTGGCCAGCCTTGCCACCGGTGCGTAGGTTTCCTCGAAATTTTGTCCCGGCTTTTGGAGATAGCCCTTCGCCACTAAACGTGCTTTGTAGCGAACGGGCCTACCATTGTCGTCCTCCTTCAGTCTGAAGACCCATTTTGATTTGAGGGGTTTCACGTCAGCCGGGCACGTCGTTAACTGCCACACGTTGTTCCTCTTCAGAGAGCCTAGTTCGCTTTTGACCGCACGTAACCAATCCTTGCTGTCATCTCGTCCGGCTATCTCATCATAGCTTTGTGGAGTATCAGGGAGCGTGCGCTCCCGTTCGCTGCGCCTCACTTGCGTTTGTCCGTCGGACTCGCAGGGTTCTGGTTGCGAAGGGAGCGCTGGTGGTGTCGGATCGTCAGGCTCGTCTGGTTGAGCTTCGTCGTCGGACTGATGATTTTCCGATGCTTTCTGTCCCAGAGCCTGTAGCCATTAGGGGCATACCCCATCATGACTACCTACACGCTTTTCGGATCGAGCTTCTTCCTTGTCTGGCTTGGAATCCACGCAAATGCCTTGCATCCGAATATGCGAACCTTCTCTACACTTGGCTTCGTACCGAACCACAGTTCAGCTGGCGTCTTTTCACACTGGAGGCTTGCCGTAGGACTTCGGTTCAGCAGGTACACTCCGGTGTAGGCGGCTTCAGACCACAAATTCTTTGGGACCTGTGAATCGAAGAGCATTACACGTACCTTCTCGATGAGCGTCCTGTTGAAACGTTCTGCTACACCGTTCTGCTGGGGAGTATAAGCGACCGTTGGCTCCACTTGAATGCCTTTGAATCTGTACCACGCCTTCTGTTCGTTGGAGCAGTACTCCCTTCCTTGATCTACGGTCAGTCTGGAAATCGCCTTGCCTGTCGCCGCTGTAGCCATTGCTTCGAACTTACGGAATTTCTCGAAAACTTGGGACTTCTTCTTCATCAGGTAGATAACCACGAAGTGCGTGTGGTCGTCGATAAAGGAAACAAAATATCGCGACCCGTCCCACGCCGGTGGATCAATAGGACCACAGACGTCCGAGTGGATTCGTTCCAACACCCGGGTTGCTCGCTGTCTAGTTCCGCTGAAAGGTTCGCGGCACTGCTTACCTTGTACACAGGGATCACAGAACTCAATGGCCTTTGGTTTCACGTTGATGCCATTCACCATGTTGTGCTGCACCAGTTTTGCCATCGCCTTTTCATTGAGATGGCCAAGTCGACGATGCCACAATCCGCTCGCCTCTGCATCGCACATGTTTGCTGCCGGTGGATCCACGTTGATTTCCAGCTCGTACAGACTGCCTTTCAAATGGGCCGTGGCAATCACTTGGTTCTCCTTCCGTAACACTGCTTGACGACCATCAAACAGCACCGAAATTCCAGCAATTGCCATTTCGGGGATATACAGCACCTCGTTGATATTTACCCGAACACCTTTGTTGCTGCAGCCATCGATCACGCCCTTTGTTCTCGCCACGAGTGTTTCGCCGTCCTTGGCAACTTGAATAAAGATCGGCTTAGCCAGTCTTGAAGACGACGAAAATACCCTGGCATCATTAATCAAATGGTCGCTTGATCCAGAGTCCAACTTGAAGGTGACCTTTTCGCTCTGCCGCCGGCCAGATTTTTCACGGTTGACCATAAAGCTCACAGAACCGCTTCCTGAAGCTACGTTGGCCTCACCGTTGTTCCTCTGGCGGCAATCTTTCTGCATGTGTCCCTTCCGGCCGCATTTGTGGCACTTGCCTTTGAACGTTTTCGGTTTAACTTTACCTTTTTCGCCGATGAACGCCGTTGACTTCTCCACCACATCATTGTGCCGGTCACGCTGCTTCACCTCCTCTGCCAGGAGCCGCTGCTTGACGGTATCGAATTTCAAATCTTCGTCGCCTAGGTTTTCGAGCGCCGTGATTAACGGATCAAAAACTTCCGGAAGAGTCCCAAACAGCGTCACGATCAAATCCGCTTCAGCTAACTCTCCGCCTGCCTGTTTGAGCTGCCGAATCAGGTCTTCGAAAACCACCAGATGACCACGCATGGAATTGCCTTCCTTCATTCTCAACCGTCCAATCTGCTTCCGAACCAGGTTCTGCGTCACCAGAGACTTCTTAACAAAGGAATTTTCGAGAGCTTGCCACATTTTTTTCGCAGAAGTTTTATCTCGAACGATTTCCAAGCAGTCATCGCCAAGGAAACCGATCAACAGTGACTTCGCTTTTCTGTCCGTCTCGTCAAATTTCGTCTTCACCGCGGCCTCCGCAGTGTCCGCTGGGGGATCAACGTCTTGACCACTCCTTGCGTGTCCAGGAACATCCGTACCCGGAAACTCCAGTTGTGAAATCCAGGACCTCCGCTGAACTGGGGTATTCCGTGCACCGAATCCTTGCTTGAAGTACCCATAACCTCTTGAGTGGTAACGATTTGGAAGATTTCAGGAAGCTTGAAATAAAGACGACTAGTCTTGAGGAGTGAAACTAGTGAAGTGAACATTTAAACAAAATAACAAACTAGGTTGCTAGGGGTCTAAGGTTGGTAGTCGGTACAAATAAAAATAGGGTTGCTTAGACTGGATGACTACACTTCAACAGTTTTCAACGGAAGTAAGATTCAAGTATTTTAAGTCCGCCTATTGAGAGCCACAAACGATGAAATTTATAAGTAGCCACAAACCCATTTTCTACAAAACCAGTGCGCAGTCCGCGCACGACATTCAGTTTCACATTCCATTCGACCGTGATCCAAACGACAAGATTCCAAAACAATCCTACCGAAGCAGAAACGAACCACATAGAGAAAAAGCATTTAAAAAATAACAACAGCAACATCAACGCAGTCATGTCATCCCCACCAAGATGATTAACTATAGTATAACGCCTTGATCCCCACTGCGCATCAGCATCAGTGCCCACCCACATTCCGTTTTGCCTGCCAAGATCGGGTCGATGAAATGTCAACAATCGACCTCAGATGCTGCCACCTTGCAATCGAGTTATCGACCTTTCATATGCATTCATCGAATAACTTGACGCCACTTTTTCGCCAACATGTGCAAGGCGTCGACCTGCTTGCAGCGCTGCTTCCAGCACTGCTTGCTGCTTGTTTGTATTGGTTTGTTATTGAAAATGAAAAGGAAATACATTGATCGATTTTAAACATTTGATTGAAAAAAAAATAATAAAAATCCATGTATAATAAAAATAAGGTATATAATGGAATCGGTGCATCCGGGTTGTCTGGATTGACGATTCAAATCCGACTGAGTACATTGATGAATACCTCCTTGCCCTTGATGACACAGATATGTGGCTGAGGAGGATTCTTCAATGTGCGTGAAGCACGGGATATCCGATGGGGAAAATTGCTCGAAATACTATCGATGGCCAGGTCCTGCTGCGGTTGCTGTTGATGGTGTTCCCCGGAATAGCACCCTGGACTTAAAGGATACTGCTGCGGGAAAGCTGATGCTGTTGGCTGGTGTGACAGAAGTGGAAATAAGCAATGTGGTGATGAAGGAAATCATCTTTCTCATTCGCCGATTGATTGAGTCGGATGTATTCATAGCTGAAACAAAATAAAATGATTAGTAAGTGAAAAGCAGAAATGAATTCCCTACTCACCAGTTGTATGATCCGGATAAAAATGCGAACATTAAAATATCATGCGAATACGTTCGCTTACCTCGCCTATTTTCATTCTACTATACAACGGAATCAGTGCATTCGGGTTCCTCCGGGGTGGTAATTCAGCTGAGCAAGTTGATAAATACCTCCTTGTCGTTGAGTTTTCGTGTCTGAAGAGGATTTTTGAATGTGCGCGAAGCACGGAACCTCTAATGGGGAAAGTTCTTCGCAATACCATACCATGGTCAAATTCTGCTGCTGCTGCTGTTGATGCTGTCCCCCGGCATTGCCAACAGGGGTTGGAGGTTACTGATGCAGGACGGATGTTGTTGGCTGCTGTGATAGAAGTGGAAATCCGCACTGTGGTGATGGGAGAAATCATCTTTCTCACTTACCGATTGATGGAAGCAAACGAGTCGAATGTATTCATAGCTGATAAGACAAGATAAAATAATTAATAATTAAAAAGCCGAAATATATTTAATACTCACCAGTTGTATGATCCATTTGTTTTTGTTTGAGATGACAGTTTAGCGGAGTGGAAAAAAGAACCACCAGTGATGCCATTTGGTTTGTTTAATTATTCAGTATTTTCGACTAACGAACTACGATATTGGGGAATAGGCATGACAGTATGGATTTGCAGAAGGAATGAATACACTTTTAAAATGAAAATTATGAATGAACATGATTTTTCCTTAATCAAATTAGTACTCTATGTAAGTGAAAATCACTATTGCCCGCAAGTGGTGAAAAAACGTCTTAAAAAATATGTTTTGAGATAATTTTATATTATAATGACAAGTTTTTTTGAGAATATCTGAACGTCTATAGAAAATAATTCAAATTAGGGTCATGACAACGTACTTTAAGTAGAAAAAATTATGCCAAGAAAAAAATTTCATACAAATTTTAGCAAATATAAACTGATTCGGGCCGACTAATATGATAGAGAATAGTTTGCCTCATACAAACTAATGCCGTATCCAGATGTCGATACCAATCGTCGTCATCGTGAATAGGTAACAGCGTTACGGTCGTTGTTAGGTCGATATTTTTTTCGTCGATTGGATTGGAGACGTTCAGCTATTCTCAAAAAAACTTGTCATTATAATATAAAATTATCTCAAAACATATTTTTTTATGACGTTTTTTCACCACTTACAGGCAATGGTGATTTTCACTTACATAGAGTACTAATTTGATTAAGGAAAAATCATGTTCATTCATAATTTTCATTTTAAAAGTGTATTCATTCGTTCTGCAAATCCATACTGTCATGCCTATTCCCCAATATCGTCAACGCGGATAGTTCGTTAGTCGAAAATACTGAATAATTAAACAAACCAAATGGCATCACTGGTGGTTCTTTTTTCCACTCCGCTAAACTGTCATCTCAAACAAAAACAAATGGATCATACAACTGGTGAGTATGAAATATATTTCGGCTTTTTAATTATTAATTATTTTATCTTGTCTTATCAGCTATGAATACATTCGACTCAATCAATCGGCGAGTGAGAAAGATGATTTCCCTCATCACCACATTGCTTATTTCCACTTCTGTCACACCAGCCAACAGCATCAGCTTTCCCGCAGCAGTATCCTTTAAGTCCAGGGTGCTATTCCGGGGAACAGCATCAACAGCAACAGCAGCAGGACCTGGCCATCGACAGTATTTCGAGCAATTTTCCCCATCGGAGATCCCGTGCTTCACGCACATTGAAGAATCCTCCTCAGCCACATATCTGTGTCATCAAGGGCAAGGAGGTATTCATCAATGTACTCAGTCGGATTTGAATCGTCAATCCAGACAACCCGGATGCACCGATTCCATTATATACCTTATTTTTATTATACATAGATTTTTATTATTTTTTTTCAATAAAATGATTAAAATCGATCAATGTATTTCCTTTTCATTTTCAATAACAAACCAATACAAACAAGCAGCAAGCAGTGCTGGAAGCAGCGCTGCAAGCAGGTCGACGCCTTGAACATGTTGGCGAAAAAGTGGCGTCAAGTTGTTCGATGAATGCATATGAAAGGTCGATAACTCGATTGCAAGGTGGCAGCATTTGAGGTCGATTGTTGACATTTCATCGACCCGATCTTGGCAGGCAAAACGGAATGTGGGTAGGCACCGAAGTACAGCAGCGTAACGAAGTGAATTCTCGCATAACTTTTGAAAAGGTCCAATGTAACATTTTCGTCAACTCGAGAAAAACGAAGTTGAAGACCCAAACATTATTCCGCGAATTGTCTTAAAAGCTTTCGATCTTTATCGCTACTTTCACCACTAGCAGTCAAGAATAACTCTGAAAAACCAATAGTAACTGTTGTTCCGTGATTTGAGATTAAAGTCGAAGACTAGGAGCGAAAAATGTTACATTGGACGTTTTGTCTGCCCGCATTTGCACATTGGACATATTACGTTGCACGACAAAAAATTTAAACTAACTTCTAAGCAACAATCCAAATAACAGCATTTCATTCTAAAGGCGAATTATTATTGTTATCACTCGTCGAATTGCATTGAAATCGGTAACAACAGCTGTAAGAAACAAAAACTCAAAACGACCGAAGTACGACTTCGTATTGTTTTAACTGCTTTGTTACTTCGGACGTTTCGGGCGTCGGAGGAAAGAGGCGTCCGAACCCAGTTTCATATACTTTCGAGCGGTTATAGACACAACGCCGACCGAGAGACGAAGAGTGCTACAAAAGTGATGGAATGGCACCCCGTCTTGCCCCCCGCAGGCAAGAGTACCTATAGTTTCATGTTTTATAGTATAACTTGCTTAGAACGAAACGGCATCACTGTATTGAATATCTTCTTTTCTGCTCCACAACTGTCAAAAAAAAAAATCACAACAGAGGAAGAACCCAGAATGTAAGTATCATTAATTTTTATTTATTTAGTTTATTTAAATAATTAAAAACTTTACAAGATACTAATCTTCATTCTTTGATGTTTCCGTTACATTGAATAACATCAATTATGTTTAATTTCCAGCTATTCTAAAGCGCTTCCACCAGAGAGGATCCCCCACATTATGACGGAACTGAATACATTTGCAGTAGGCAGGGCTCAGTAGCTCTATGAACAGCTGGCCGTCAAACATAAAATAGGACACATTCGATCGCCGGCTCTTTCCTAGTCGGATTTTGGAGGAAACAAAAAAAAGCAGGAGTTGAAGAAGCAGCGGCTGCAGACAAAATGAATGGTGCTGAGAAACGTGTTGATTTGGCAACGATAATAGGAAACAATGCCAGCGGAGTAATTCCAGTTTGTGACTATGTGAATAGATCCCCAAAAAGAAATGAAATGTCTCATTGGCTGATAATGGATTGTGTAGGAGATATCATATCCTATCTGTTTGATCTGAAGATTCTTCACGGCAAATACACGGCATAAATATGGCCATTACTGGGGAGGATTTAATTACAAATCACTCATCAAGGATCACAACTTAAGGTATTTACATTGTATTTTTATTCGGAAGTAAGAAAACTAACGGGCTAATGTTTTGTTTCAGCGAAATTTGTTCAATTTCATCAATACGATCATCGCCAGCTAGTCCATTTGCAATGCATACAGGATGTTTTTGGTGTAAATATATACACAAGTTCCAAGCATTTTCTTATAGACAAAGTATCGTAAAGTACTCCAGAAAGAGAGAAACAGACAAAAAGAAATAATTCAATCAGCGCAGGTTAGGCTCAGGTTTTTTTTAACGATTTAGAATTAAGAAAAATTGCATTTCTCACAATTCAATACGAGAGGATGAAGATAGTTTAGACCTGATTGTGATTATGGACGCTATTCCGGCTGCGAGGAATATTTTATTTAGAATCATATGAAGTAAATTTATAATTTAATGCAATCACGTAATACAATGATATGTAATTTATGATGTATATTTATATATTAAATAAAACTAATGATGACCGTGGTCTCTGTGAGTTTTTGTTTTATCGTTTAATAAATCATGTAAACACAAGAAACTATAATAAAAATCGAACAGTTTTGTTTTCGGTCGTCACGGTGCCAGATTGGCACAGTGTTGGCTCGTAATTTGTTGTTAAATACGAAGGGTAGGTCGACAAAATCATTGCAAAATGGCACGGTATCGGCACCGTTGTCGGCACCATTTTTGTAACCAATTCGGTACAACAAAGTAGACTGGGAAGTAACAGCCGGGCGCATCAAATCCGATTCTGTACATTGGATATTTTGACTTAGGACTACGTCTTTCATTTCTATACCGGGGTGTAAAATCAAAGTTTCGAAAACGAAAGCGTTACGCCGGAGACCGAGATTTTGAGCGTTAATAGCTCCTAAACAACTGAACGAAATGGTATGATAAACACTTCATTCGAAAGATAAAATGTCTACGCGTTCTATACTTGTTACTTTTTGATCCAAAAACTTGTTTCAATAGTCTTAAAATTGCTTTCAAAACAAGCTATTGAAATCACCAATCAGTATATAGGCGAGCGCCGCTCGGAAATCCACTCAGTTCTAATTGAACAGCGATTGGAGCATGTTGTCGCTGTTGTGGTGAAGCTCTTCGTTTATCATGAAAGCGCGGATGAACGGTGCCACCAAGAGCCTGTTTGTGCACCTTAGGCCAGAAGAGAATCCATCAGGAGGAGAGTGATGCCACAAACGGTTCCCCGGGAAGAGTTCGGAGCAGCCGCCACACACACACATACACGCGCGGAATTCTTCGTTTAGATGCCATTCAGCATCGAGAAAATTCCGGAAAGATCTAATCATTTCTGGAAAATAAACTGCCAGTTCCTCTGGGAATTTAAAAATACATTCATGTGAAAGAGTTTATTTGAATGTTTTCTATCCATGTAACACTGTGACCAAATATGTTTCAATCAAGTGCTATTAACAGATGGTTATCGAGTTAGCATTAACCACTGGTGGGCTTCCAGTATCGAGGAAAATGTGGAAATATCTAATCGTTACTGAAAATAATCTGCCAGTTCCTCTGGGAATTTAAAAATACATTCATGTGAAAGAGTTTATTCGAATGTTTTCTATCCATGTAACACTGTGACCAAATACATTTAGTTTTGTGATTTTTTAATCAATCGCAATTAACAGGATAGCTTCTGAAGATTATTCTTCCCCATCAGTAGAATATTGGCGTATCCAATATTGTATGCGCCCGCAATCGATTATTGCTCAGTCGCCGAAAGTTCCGAGCTCAGAGAGTTCATTCCCCTCTAGTTTGCCTTCCAAATTGCCATCGTAAACCACACCTTCTCTCGATTCAATCACACACAAAAAGCATACTTAAGCGATATTCTGGTGGTGTGACACATTCATTTCTCGTGAGGACATCGACAAGACAACATCGTTGCCTAACGTGCTGGAGGAGGTGGACGGCGAAGGATCGACACATACACACGCAGAATTCTTTCCGTTTGGATGCCATTCAGCATCAAGAAAGTTCCGGAAAGATCTAATCATTGCTGGAATATAATCTGCCAGTTCCTCTGGGAATTTAAAAATACATTCATGTGAAAGAGTTTATTTGAATGTTTTCTATCCATGTAACACTGTGACCAAATATGTTTCAATCAAGTGCTATTAACAGATGGTTATCGAGTTAGCATTAACCACTGGTGGGCTTCAAGTATCGAGGAAAATGTGGAAATATCTAATCGTTACTGAAAATAATCTGCCAGTTCCTCTGGGAATTTAAAAATACATTCATGTGAAAGAGTTTATTTGAATGTTTTCTATCCATGTAACACTGTGACCAAATATGTTTCAATCAAGTGCTATTAACAGATGGTTATCGTATTAGTATTAACAGGTATTAACCACTGGTGGGCGTCCAGTATCGAGAAAATGTGGAAATATCTAATCGTTACTGAAAATAATCTGCCAGTTCCTCTGGGAATTTAAAAATACATTCATGTGAAAGAGTTTATTTGAATGTTTTCTATCCATGTAACACTGTGACCAAATATGTTTCAATCAAGTGTTATTAACAGGTGGTTATCGAATTAGTATTAACCACTGGTGGGCTTCCAGTATCGAGGAAAATGTGGAAATATCTAATCGTTACTGAATATAATCTGCCAGTTCCTCTGGGAATTTAAAAATACATTCATGTGAAAGAGTTTATTTGAATGTTTTCTATCCATGTAACACTGTGACCAAATATGTTTCAATCAAGTACTATTAACAGGTGGTTATCGAATTAGTATTAACCACTGGTGGGCTTCCAGTATCGAGGAAAATATGGAAATATCTAATCGTTACTGAAAATAATCTGCCAGTTCCTCTGGGAATTTAAAAATACATTCACGTGAAAGAGTTTATTCGAATGTTTTCTATCCATGTAACACTGTGACCAAATACATTTGGTTTTGTGATTTTTCAATCAATCGCAATTAACAGGATAGCTTCTGAAGATTATTCTTCCCCATCAGTAGGATATTTCCGTATCCAATATTGTATGCGCCCGCAATCGATCATTGCTCAGTCGCCGAAAGTTCCGAGCTCAGAGAGTTCATTCCCCTCTAGTTTGCCTTCCAAATTGCCATCATAAACCACATCTTCTCTCGATTCAATCACACACAAAAAGCATACTTAAGCGATATTCTGGTGGTGAAACACATTCATTTTTCGTGAGGACATCGACAAGACAACATCGTTGCCTAACGTGCTGGAGGAGGTGGACGGCGAAGGATCGACACATACACGCGCAGAATTCTTTCCGTTTGGATGCCATTCAGCATCGAGAAAGTTCCGGAAAGATCTAATCATTTCTGGAAAATAATGTGCCAGTTCCTCTGGCAATTTAAAAATACATTCATGTGAAAGAGTTTATTTGAATGTTTTCTATCCATGTAACACTGTGACCAAGTGCTATTAACAGGTGGTTATCGAATTAGTATTAACCACTGGTGGGCTTCCAGTATCGAGGAAAATGTGGAAATATCGAATGGTTGCTGGAAAATAATCTGCCAGTTCCCCTTGGAATTGAAAATTACATTCAAGCGAAAGAGTTTATTTTAATGTTTTCTATCCATAAAATATCCATATAATACATTTGGGTTTGTGATTTGTCAATCAAGTACAGTTAGCAGGTTAGCTTCTGAAGATAATTCTTCAGAACAAGGTTTTTCGTATTCTATATTGGATGCATAAAACCTTGTGCCTCCAACGTAACGCTCTCGTTTTCGAAGTCCCCCAAATATTCATTTATTCATTCATTCAGAATGGATTGAGATTCAACTTCAAACAAATGATCTCTAAATCAACGATAGTCCTACGTCACCCTTGCGGTTATACCATAGATATAACCCACTTCCTGTTTTTTGTATCAGCGATAAAAAGATGAAGAAGATAGATACATGAACAATTGTTTTTGTAATGCATTCAATGATTGAAAACTAATAGCGTGCATCCATTAACTCGATTTGTTTACATTTGTTAGCGTGGAAACACACTAGACGGCTCTACCGCGCGATTTTCACAATGACAAGTCGCAGCAGGAGCTCGATGTAAAACACATTCAGCGGCTTTCGACGGTTTCACTATCTGCCGTTATTATATGTTTATAGACGGATGCAAGACGATTCTATGGTACAAGGTACAACTGTTTGGACAGTAAGCGGGTTAGAGGGGCGGTATATAAAGACAGAATGCTGGGAAACGGAAGAGGGGATGTTTACCTGAGCGAGAGGGAGAGAGAACTTGATCACAAACGTCTGAAATATTGCATTTCTCGACAATTTGTATGGAATACGATTATCCGCAGCTACATGACCGCAGAGTGGATTTCACGTATTGGCTCACCTGAGAGTACATTTATTATTGGCTTGCTTTATTTTCACCTTTCAAAAGCGCATAAACACTAATACTCTCAAAAAACCGTTGCGGCGCATCATCTCCATCGAGCCACCGCAGCGAATGGGGAACCGTACAACAGTGATTTTGGAACCGTACACACCCGCCCCGCCTTGTGTGTTTTATATCATACACATTCCATTATCGAGGCTCCGCGGCGGTCTGTCATTGCAAAATCCGCGCGGGAGAGCCGTCCAGTGTGTTCCTACGCTTACATAGGACTTTTTCAAAAGTTACGCGAGAATTCATTCCTTTCCAAATAGTCAGAGCTAGTGATCCCCGATTTTTGAAATTAATCGTTCGTCAGCTTATCGAATAGTTTTCAGCAGTTTGTTATCCGATACGATTATACGATTAAGTGCGCTACACATACAACGTCCCGTCACCGTGAAGTCAACGTAAAGGAATGAAATGTCAAATATTCTCCCATGGAAATCGTATGGTAGCATTCACATACACAATCACCGGCAACTTTTTTTTTTTTTTTTTAAATCGTTTATTTTTACAGGCTCAGTTACTTAAGTTTAAAGGAGCCGAATTCTTAAATATATTTTTAAAACTATATATATATAGAAACAATTTTCTTACATCTATGGTTAGTAAGGTGGAAAACCGATTACTCGCGGTGTACTCGAGTTTAGAAGGGAGACATATTTTTAGGAGAAGGATGGGATATAAGGAAATTGTAACAATGTTGATGAGCACTCAATTCTTAAATCTATTCGTATATCTATAGTTTATTTACATTTCAACTTATTCTACTATTTATAGCAAGGGGACGAATTACCCGCGAAGGAAGGAAAGGAGGGTATAAGGATGTAGGGACAATCACACACGAAGATCTATAGCTTTAAGGAAAACATATATATGGGACATGTAATCAAGGTCTAACCGAGCCAACACATCTCTCACCGGCACATTGGGCTGTCTTCCTCGGGCCCGAAGGGAGTTTTCTAAATTCGATCTGGCGACCAGATACACCTCGCACGACCAAACAATGTGCTCGATGTCGTTATAACCTTGGCCACAAACGCAGAGATTGCTGCTGGCAAGATTGAAACGAAAGAGTAGTGCATCTAACGAACAGTGATTGGACATGAGTCGGGAGAAGGTGCGGATAAAGTCCCGACTCAAGTCTAGACTTTTGAACCACGGTTTGAGGCTAACCTTAGGGATAATCGAGTGAAACCACCGGCCCAATTCATCTTCATTCCACTTGCGTTGCCAGTTAGCGATGGTATTTTTGCGAACTAAAGAATAAAATTCATTGAAGGCGATTTGACGCTGATAAATATCGCCTTCAATTGCACCTACCTTTGCCAATGAGTCAGCCCTCTCATTACCCGGAATTGAGCAATGTGAAGGGACCCAGACAAAGGTAATGACATAACAGCGTCTGGATAAAGCACTCAAAATTTCTCGTATTCTCTCAAGGAAGTACGGCGAGTGCTTTTCCGGCCTCACTGAACGGATAGCTTCGACAGAGCTAAGACTATCCGTTACAATGTAATAGTGTTCAACAGGTCGTGAGGCGACGCTGTCCAGCGCCCAGTATATCGCTGCCAATTCAGCAATATATACCGAGCAAGGATTCTGAAGACTGTGTGAGGTGCTAAAAAATACGTTGAACACTCCAAATCCTGTGGACTCATTCATAGAGGACCCATCAGTAAAGTATATATTATCACAATTGATACGCCCATACTTTGCATTGAAGATTGTAGGAACGAACCCCAATCTAAGATAATCTGGATTTTCATGGATTTTCGCCTTCATGAACAGATCGAAATGTACAGAGGAATTGATGTAGTCAGGAAAACAAACACGGTTGGGAATATACGAAGAAGGAACAACCTGCATAGAGGTGAATTCATGATATGAATTCATGAATCCAGAATGAAAATTTAGCTCGATCAATTGCTCTAAATTTCCGATCACCAATGGATTCATAACCTTACACCGGATGAGGAACCGAAGAGATAATAAATTGAAGCGATCTTTTAGTGGGAGTACGCCTGCCAAAACCTCGAGACTCATGGTATGCGTTGAGTGCATACATCCCAACGCAATACCGAGACAAAGATACTGAATTCGCTCGAGTTTAATGAGATGTGTTTTGGCAGCTGATTGAAAACAGAAACTGCCATACTCCATCACTGAGAGAATAGTTGTTCGATACAACATTATAAGATCTTCGGGATGGGCTCCCCACCATGTGCCGGTAATTGTACGGAGAAAGTTTATTCTTTGTTGGCATTTTTTACTCAGATACCTAATATGGGCCCCTCAAGTACATTTGGAGTCGAACCAGACCCCAAGATACTTGAATGACATAGCATGAGTGATCGGTTTACCCAAAAGTTGAAGCTTTGGTTTTGCTGGTCTATGCTTCCTAGAAAAAACCACCATCTCTGTTTTCTCCGTGGAGAATTCGATCCCTAGCCCAATGGCCCAGGTTGAAAAATTGTTCAAAGTATCTTGTAAGGGTCCTTGCAGGTCGGATTCGTTTGATCCTACGACAGACACCACTCCATCATCTGCAAGTTGTCTTAGGCTGCAATTTTGTGTAAGGCAATTGTCGATGTCGCTTACATAGATGTTGTACAAAAGGGGGCTTAAACATGAGCCCTGGGGGAGTCCCATGTAGGAGACCCGACTTACTGTCGAATCCCCGTGAGAAAAATTCAAATGTTTCTCACAAAGCAAGTTATATAACATATTATTCAATAGAGGCGGCAGACCCCGAGAGTATAATTTGTCTGACAGCACCTCTATTGAAACTGAATCAAAGGCCCCCTTTATGTCCAAGAATACTGAAGCCATTTGTTTTTTTTCGGCGTAAGCCATTTGAATTTCTGAAGAAAGCAACGCAAGACAATCATTTGTCCCCTTGCCCCTGCGGAACCCATATTGTGTATCTGAGAGTAGGCCATTCGTTTCAACCCATCGATCAAGGCGAAACAAGATCATTTTCTCCAACAATTTCCGTATACAAGACAGCATTGCTATTGGGCGGTACGAATTGAAGTCGGACGCGGGTTTTCCGGGTTTTTGAATAGCTATAACTCGTACTTGTCTCCAATCATCTGGAACAATATTATGCTCCAGAAACCGATTGAATAAGTTCAACAAGCGATGTTTCGCCACATCAGGAAGATTTTTCAGCAAGTTGAACCTAATTCTATCCGATCCCGGAGCAGAATTGTTACATGAAAGGAGAGCAAGAGAGAATTCTACCATCGAAAACTCGGAATCAAGATCGCACCTATCTTGTGGTATATCTCGAACAATTTTTTGCACAGGAGCGGAATCAGGACAAACCTTCCGTGCAAAATTCAAAATCCATCGATGTGAATATTCTTCGCTTTCATTCGTTGAAGAGCGATTTCTCATGTTTCGAGCCACTTTCCATAATTTTTTCATTGACGTTTCTCGTGACAAACCTCCCAAGAAATTTCGCCAATAAGCACGTTTTTTCCCTTTGATCAAGTTTTTAAATTGATTTTCAAGGTCCAAATATGTCTGAAAATTTTCAGGGGTTCCACGTTTCCGAAAAGCTTTAAATGCATACGATTTTTCTACATAAAGCTTGGAACATATGCTATCCCACCATAGATTGGGAGGCCTTCGACGAATAGTGGAACCTGGGATGGGTTTCGTTTGAGCGCGAACCGCGCTGTCATAGATCAAACGAGAAAGGAAGTTATACTCCTCCAATGGAGGTAAACCATCTCTGGAATTGATGGCTAGAGCAATCGCGTCCGTATATTTTTTCCAGTCAATGTGTCTTGTGAGGTCATATGCCATGTTTATAGATTCAGAAGAATTCGACCCAATGGTGATGGAAATTTTGATTGGCAAGTGATCACTACCGTTGGGGTCCTGGATTACATTCCACTTGCAATCTAACGATAGTGAATTCGAGCAAAGCGAGAGGTCAAGAGCACTTGGGTTAGCAGGAGGTTTAGGCACACGTGTTGTTTCCCCAGTGTTCAAAACGGTCATATTGAAGTTGTTACAAAGGTCATATATCAACAATGAACGATTGTCGTCGTACTGTTCCCCCCAGGCAGTTCCATGAGAGTTGAAGTCTCCCAAGATCAATCGTGGCTCAGGAAGGAGTGAGCACATGTCATCAAGTTGTTTGCGGCTAACCGCAGCTCTCGGAGGCCAATACAAGCTGACAATACAGAGGTCTTTGCCTCTGATGTTTGCATGACAAGCAACAGCTTCGATCCCTCCAATAGGTGGAAGGTCAATTCGAAAAAATGAGTGGCACTTATTGATCCCCAAAAGCACCCCTCCGTATCTATCATCACGGTCCAAGCGTATAATATTAAAATCGTGGAAAGAGATATCATCTCGCGAAGAAAGCCAAGTTTCGGACAGAGCAAAAACATCACAATTGAACTTATGAATTAAAAATTTGAATGTATCCAATTTAGGGATAAGACTACGACAATTCCACTGTAAAACAGTGATATCTCCGACCTCTCTATTTGAATTAGACATCAAGAGAGATAATCATTGCAAGGAGGGGCCATGTTTGCATCAATTGTTGCGAAATTGTCTTTAATACTGGAAGCATTGAAATGACAATGGTTCTGATGGAGTCGGAAACATTAAAACACTTGAAGATTTGGTCCAAAAGGTCAGACAACTTTATAAATCCCGATTGGGAAGTTGAGCTGGACGGAAAAACAGGGACAGTTGGGGTTTTTGATGTCCCCTCGAGTGCTGGGTCGTTCGAAGGTGAACTATTCCCACGGAAGCCAGGAGGAACCTGATTTTGCTTGTCCGCTGCACTCGATTTTTTAGGCAAGCTAACTGGGGGTATCACCGGGGGGACTTGTTCTTGAACTTTGGGAGTGGTCACATTTTTGCGCCGGGGATTCCCTTTGAAAATAAACGGTGTGCGTCCGCTAGCTGTGTCCGCTTCCATTTCATCAACTGGCAACGTGGAAAAGATATTGTGTGTTGAGATTGGTTGTTGTTGTTGTTGGGCCAGTGGAGAAGCGCCCTTTAAAATTTCCGCAAAATTGCGCTTCGAGCGTTCCTTTAAAGAGCGCTTCTGTTTCTCCCAGCGACTCTTGTAAGTTTCACAAGCTGAGAGCGCGTGTGGGGATCCTCCGCAATATGGACACTTATGCTCAGTCGCACTGCAGGATTTCCCCTCATGTTGCTCTCCGCAAGTGGCACAGCGCTCCTTGTTGGCACAATAATCTGAAGTGTGACCAACTGACTTGCATTTGTTGCAAGTCATGGGCTTTGGCACGAAGAGTCGCACAGGTAGTCTCAATTTGTCCACCATAACGTAGTCAGGGAGGGCGGCACCAGCAAAGGTGACTCGAAACGAGTCTGACGGCGTAAATTTAGTTTGGTCCCCATCATGGGAGAGTTTCCCGAGTTGGCGACAGTCCAAGATCTTTACTTCCATTGAGGGAAGCTTCTTGAACTTGCCTTTTCCTTCTTTTTTTATTTGTTCGCTCGTCAGACCCGTTTCAGTTATCACCCCCTCAATTTCTACGTTATGGGAGGGTATAAATGTTCTATATTCGAGAGTGAAGTGTTGGTCAGCAACAATCTCGTTTGCGTGTTTCCGTTCATTCACGACAACCCGCAATTTGTTCGGTCTAACCCTGCGAATTTCAGATACAGAAGTGTATCTGGCCAGATCTTTCATGATCTGAATCACGTTAAGGCTTTTTCCTTTTGGTTTTGGCCGGAGGAAAACAACCCACGGGCCAGTTCCAGGTGCATCTTCTGGATAAACTCTGACACGTGGAGCGGAGACAACAGAGGGAGAAGACGAGGACGAGGACGAGGATTGGGTTGGATCGGAAACATCAGAAGGGGGAAGCGAAATCGATGATGGGAGAGGGGGAGTGGAAGTAACAGTGGGTTCAGTAGGGAGGCTTGCTATTTTCTTAGAGGGGGGCTTGGAAGGATGAGCAGATTCGTCCCCAGAAGAATTATCTTCTTTTTGAGGGACTCGTTTATGTTTTTTCCCAGATCTTGAATGGGATTCATTATCGGAGATCTCCATTTCTGGAGATCCTCCACTATTCTCCATTTTACAAAAATTTTTGTCTTATTTCTAATCTATTATTGATTTTAACAATAATCTCAAAAAAAAAAATAACAAAACAAACAAACAAAAAATTATGATGATAATATTAAGCAATGAACATATGAGTTGAACAATAATATTAATATTAAATATGTGTACCTTAATATAAAAGTTGTTCCGATACTGCGCTCTACTGCCCTAACCAGGGAGAGACAGAGGCTACGCGCTATGGATCAACACAATAGCGCAAGAATAGCTCACACGGTCACGTGATGATAATTCTCGTTAATGACAGCCACACGATGGCGATCCCGTTATGCCAACAGCCGCCAAGGGCTGCAAGCTGCAAGAGCGCTGCTTCCTTTGTTCCACTTCACAAAAGGTCAATTCGAAAGCGGACAGCAATGACCTTCACTCGTACACTATACCAATCGCACAATAGTAAAAGTGGCAACGCACAATAACGACACTGAACTTTACTCGTCAAGAGTTGGATAGCGAATGACCGGCAACTTTGACGTCGGCAAAATAAGTCCAAGAGAATAGTTGACGAGACGGTGACGGTGACGCTGTATGTGTAGCGCACTTTAATCACCACAAATAACCGATTAATCGATTAATCGTCACACTGAGAGAAATAAATAGTTAGACTAATATTTCTCATTTGCTAGAAAGCCATATGGAATCAAAAAAGTGTTCATTCCGCCTGAAAATCAATTATTATCTTTTACGCTTCCCTAAAGTCGTAAACGAAGCTTAATTCGAGTTGACGCCATTGAGCATCGTTTACGAACTTAGGGGAGCATCAAAGATAATTATTGATTTTCAGGATAAAACTACAGCGGCCGTAGGTTTTTTTCTCTCTCTGGGTTTGGATCGATTAATCGACGTAAATTATTCGTTCGTTTCGATTATTGCCCACATTCCGTTTTGCCTGCCAAGATTGGGTCGATAAAATGTCAACAATCGACCTCAAATGCTGCCACCTTGCAATCGATTTATCGACCTTTTATATGCATTCATCGAACAACTTGACGCCACTTTTTTGCCAACATGTGCAAGGCGTCGACCTACTTACAGCGCTGCTTCCAGCACTGCCTGCTTCTTGTTTGCCTTGGTTTGTTATTGAGAAGAAATGAAGCATTAAAAGGAAAATACATTTATGAATAATTTTTGTAATTTTATTATTATCGAAAACGGAAATAAAAATACATGCACACTCAACCATTCTTGAACATACCTCGAAGAAGAATGTGGCCGGACAATACTGCATCGGCACTACGAACATGCGCTAACCACAATTCTCTTTCCTCATGTGGCACTCATTCCGGTAGAGTTTGTTGTTCGATCCACAAACATAGTATGTAAGAATCTTTTCACAATTAGATGTCTTAGCAGTTCCTCGGCAATATCAAAACAACACGAAGTTCGCAGGTCTTTTGCATCAGCTTGCACATGAATCGGTAGGTGTAGCCATCGGAGCCACGGATGGGAGTAGCCAACATCATTTATCCCAAAGGCAGATCTCTATCATCTTGGTGTGATAGTAACGCGTGTTCCCGCACCTAAATAATTGTAATATGATACATCTAAGAGGAACATGTGATATTTATTGGCCTACCGATAATATTCAGATTCTGATCGACAGTTCAGAAAATACGCGCAATATCTGCCACGAACAATCTTCATGCTACGTAATATCTAGAATGAGTATCAAGCGGCAATGAAAGGAAAAATATAGACAATTTTTTATCGTCAAGCTCGCCTATTTTTCAGTCCTTCCCCCATCGTTTTTAAATCCATCGGGTATTTGATATAATTATAATAATCAGGAATTTCAGCCGGTCGGACGGCCGAGAAATATGTTGAGTCTGAAACTGTGGTCTCCAATCAACTTCTTGCAAGCCTGGAATTAATTCGATGGGGATGTTTTTGAGCATTATGAAAATGTGATATACATACTCCTTCTCCGGAAAATATCAATCCAAAATTCACCTTTCGTATTTTCTTCAGGCGCTGACGCTGAAGGGGAATCAATTTTTCGAATAGTGTTCGCAGGCTGGAATTGACTTGCAGCGGATTCTCTTCTGCTTGCAACGATATGTAATAGATAGATAAATTTGCCAAAGACTATCTGAAATATAAATAAATAAATTATAAACTGAAAACATAAATAGTTTTCATACTCACCAGGTGTATGTTCCATTTGTTTTGTATAAGATGACAGTTTACCGTTGAAGAAAAAGCAACTACCAGTGATGCTGATTCGATTCGCTAATCATTCCGTATTTTCGATCAACGAACGATAGACAAGGGGAGGCAAGACGGGAATGTTGTTCCATGTTAGGTCGATGTTATTTACGTCGATTAGATTGTGGGTGGTTGTGCAGTATTCATTCGATTAATAATCGATTTCTGTAGGAACCCACAATCCAATCGACGAAAAAAACATCGACCTAACAACGACCGTAACGCTATTACCTATTTACGATGACGACGATTAGGTATCGACATCTGGATGTATCCTGGATGCATTAGTTCGTATGAGGCAAACTATTCTCGATCATATTAGTCGGCCCGAATCAGTTTATATTTGCTAAAATTTGTATGAAATTTTTTTCTTTGCATATTTTTTTCTACTTAAAGTACGTTGTCATGACCCTAATTTGAATTATTTTCTATAGACGTTCAGATATTCTCAAAAAAAACTTGTCATTATAATATAAAATTATCTCAAAACATATTTTTTATGACGTTTTTTCACCACTTGCAGGCAATGGTGATTTTCACTTACATAGAGTACTAATTTGATTAAGGAAAAATCATGTTCATTCATAATTTTCATTTTAAAAGTGTATTCATTCCCTCTGCAAATCCATACTGTCATGCCTATTCCCCAATATCGCCAACGCGGGTAGTTCGTTAGGCGAAAATACTGAATAATTAAACAAACCAAATGGCATCACTGGTGGTTCTTTTTTCCACTCCGCTAAACTGTCATCTCAAACAAAAACAAATGGATCATACAACTGGTGAGTATGAAATATATTTCGGCTTTTTAATTATTAATTATTTTATCTTGTCTTATCAGCTATGAATACATTCGACTCGTTTGCTTCCATCAATCGGTAAGTGAGAAAGATGATTTCTCCCATCACCACAGTGCGGATTTCCACTTCTATCACAGCAGCCAACAACATCCGTTTTCCTGCAGCAGTAACCTCCAACCCCTGTTGGCAATGCCGGGGGACAGCATTAACAGCAGCAGCAGCAGAATTTGACCATGGTATGGTATTGCGAAGAACTTTCCCCATTAGAGGTTCCGTGCTTCGCGCACATTCAAAAATCCTCTTCAGACACGAAAACTCAACGACAAGGAGGTATTTATCAACTTCTCAGCTTAATTACCACCCGGAGGAACCCGAATGCACTGATTCCGTTGTATAGTAGAATGAAAATAGGCGAGGTAAGCGAACGTAATCGCATGATATTTTAATGTTCGCATTTTTATCCGGATCATACAACTGGTGAGTAGGGAATTCATTTCTGCTTTTCACTTACTAATCATTTTATTTTGTTTCAGCTATGAATACATCCGACTCAATCAATCGGCGAATGAGAAAGATAATTTCCCTCATCACCACATTGCTTATTTCCACTTCTGTCACACCAGCCAACAGCATCAGCTTTCCCGCAGCAGTATCTTGGGTGCTATTCCGGGGAACAGCATCAACAGCAACAGCAGCAGGACCTGGCCATCGATAGTATTTCGAGCAATTTTCCCCATCGGAGATCCCGTGCTTCACACACATTGAAGAATCCTCCTCAGCCACATATCTGTGTCATCTAGGGCAAGGAGGTATTCATCAATGTACTCAGTCGGATTTGAATCGTCAATCCAGACAACCCGGATGCACCGATTCCATTATATACCTTATTTTTATTATACATAGATTTTTATTATTTTTTTTCAATAAAATGATTAAAATCGATCAATGTATTTCCTTTTCATTTTCAATAACAACCCACAATCCAATCGACGAAAAAAACATCGACCTAACAACGACCGTAACGCTGTTACCTATTCACGATGACGACGATGAGGTATCGACATCTGGATACGGCATTAGTTTGTATGAGGCAAACTATTCTCTATCATATTAGTCAGCCCGAATCAGTTTATATTTGCTAAAATTTGCATGAAATTTTTTTCTTGGCATAATTTTTTCTACTTAAAGTACGTTGTCATGACCCTAATTTGAATTATTTTCTATAGACGTTCAGATATTCTCAAAAAAACTTGTCATTATAATATAAAATTATCTCAAAACATATTTTTTATGACGTTTTTTACCACTTGCAGGCAATGGTGATTTTCACTTACATAGAGTACTAATTTGATTAAGTAAAAATCATGTTCATTCATAATTTTCATTTTAAAAGTGTATTCATTCCTTCTGCAAATTCATACTGTCATGCCTATTTCCCAATATCGTCAACGCGGATAGTTCGTTAGTCGAAAATACTGAATAATAAAACAAACCAAATGGCATCACTGGTGGTTCTTTTTTCCACTCCGCTAAACTGTCATCTCAAACAAAAACAAATGGATCATACAACTGGTGAGTATGAAATATATTTCGGCTTTTTAATTATTAATTATTTTATCTTGTCTTATCAGCTATGAATACATTCGACTCGTTTGCTTCCATCAATCGTTAAGTGAGAAAGATGATTTCTCCCATCACCACAGTGCGGATTTCCACTTCTATCACAGCAGCCAACAACATCAATTTTCCTGCAGCAGTAACCTCCAACCCCTGTTGGCAACGCCGGGGGACAGCATCAACAGCAGCAGCAGCAGAATTTGACCATGGTATGGTATTGCGAAGAACTTTCCCCATTAGAGGTTCCGTGCTTCGCGCACATTCAAAAATCCTCTTCAGACACGAAAACTCAACGACAAGGAGGTATTTATCAACTTGCTCAGCTGAATTACCACCCCGGAGGAACCCGAATGCACTGATTCCGTAGTATAGTAGAATGAAAATAGGCGAGGTAAGCGAACGTAATCGCATGAAATTTTAATTTTCGCATTTTTATCCGGATCATACAACTGGTGAGTAGGGAATTCATTTCTGCTTTTCACTTACTAATCATTTTATTTTGTTTCAGCTATGAATACATCCGACTCAATCAATCGGCGAGTGAGAAAGATGATTTCCCTCATCACCACATTGCTTATTTCCTCTTCTGTCACACCAGCCAACAGCATCAGCTTTCCCGCAGCAGTATCCTTTAAGTCCAGGGTGTTATTCCGGGGAACAGCATCAACAGCAACAGCAGCAGGACCTGGCCATCGATAGTATTTCGAGCAATTTTCCCCATCGGAGATCCCGTGCTTCACGCACATTGAAGAATCCTCCTCAGCCACATATCTGTGTCATCAAGGGCAAGGAGGTATTCATCAATGTACTCAGTCGGATTTGAATCGTCAATCCAGACAACCCGGATGCACCGATTCCATTATATACCTTATTTTTATTATACATGGTTTTTTATTATTTTTCTTCAATAAAATGATTAAAAACGATCAATGTATTTCCTTTTCATTTTCAATAACAAACCAATCCAAACAAGCGGCAAGCAGTGCTGGAAGCAGCGCTGCAAGCAGGTCGACGCCTTGCACATGTTGGCGAAAAAGTGGCGTCAAGTTGTTCGATGAATGCATATGAAAGGTCGATAACTCGATTGCAAGGTGGCAGCATTTGAGGTCGATTGTTGACATTTCATCGACCCGATCTTGGCAGGCAAAACGGAATGTGGGAAACCAATACAAACAAGCAGCAAGCAGTGCTGGAAGCAGCGCTGCAAGCAGGTCGACGCCTTGTACATGTTGGCGAAAAAGTGGCGTCAAGTTGTTCGATGAATGCATATGAAAGGTCGATAACTCGATTGCAAGGTGGCAGCATTTGAGGTCGATTGTTGACATTTCATCGACCCGATCTTGGCAGGCAAAACGGAATGTGGGTGGCAGCATTCGAGGTCGATTGTTGACATTTCATCGACCCGATCTTGGCAGGCAAAACGGAATGTGGGTGGTTGTGCAGTATTCGTTCGATTAATAATCGATTTCTGTAGGAAGTATTCGATTAATCGATTAATCGAACGATTATCGGAGATCACTAGTCAAAGCGAACACGTCCTAACGTGTACTTTTAACCTACAAATTGATAGTTTATTTCTAGTAAATGTGTGATTGACCAAAACCATTGTTGTCGGCGGGTTTTCCTCAAACCGCCTGAACAGATAGTGAAGGTGAACCGATCAGTCTCGTCCACAAAACTAAAAAGGTCAAGAGTCTTTCTCCCCTTTGAGTGTGATATAATAAGCTTCACCATATCAATCTTGAGCAGCGATAACATGATCCAACCGCTGTACAATTATAATTGAGTGGATTTGCAAACTGGCACCTATTTATACAGATTTTTGTGATTTCAATACCTTGCTTTCAAAGCCATTTTTGAGCTATTGAAACTAGTTTTTGGATCAATAACTAACACATAAAACGCGTAGACATTCTATCTTTCGAATTAAGCGGTTATCATACCATTTCTATCAACCAACAATGCTCGAAATCCTGTTTCTCTAATGTAACGCTCTCGTTCTTGAAGCTTTGAACTTACACCCCAGTATGTCGGTCGTGAACAGAAGCACTGGATTGGAATATTCTGGGCCCGATTACGAACGTCACTTCACGGTGAAAACGGAATGAAATGCATACAAATTGCATACAATTCGTTTCGTTTTCACCGTGAAGTGACGTTCGTGATTAGGCCCTTTTTCTCAAAGTTTTGTCACTTTCTTTTTTTGCTTGAGCAGCAGTTTTAATGTTTTGTCTATGGGCCCTATTCCAGAAAACGAGACGAGCAGACGAGCGTTCGTCTCGTTTGTTTTCATATTCCAGAAGCCGAGCTCGACTAAAAACAGACGAGTAGCTCGTCTGGCTCGACGACCGTTTGGCCGCGCTCGTCGATGAATCAGTCGAATCGTCTAGATTGTTTGATGTGTTTGTTCACCTTGTTGATTGAAAGCATTTGTATTCTTCTGCTCCGCCTTTATCTTCAAAAATTGTTTCACGGCTAAACTAGTATTGCATAAGCAATGTATGTTTTCAACTGCAACCATCAAATTCAATTCAGTAATTGCAAGATTTTACAGATTTTCAAATGGACCTCCCCCAAACAGCACAACCAAATGTAAACATTGAAATCATATCCAGGGATGCTAGATGACTGTTTAGAATATATGAACACGGCACGAAAAGGGTCTTCACATATTGAACGAAAATGAGTAATTCAAAACAACTACTTTATTGGAAATACGTATATATAGATTTAAAAATTTTCTTGATAAATCGTTGATTGGGTGAACAAACCTTGCCCCCAATAAATCCATATAATAATATAAATAACAAAACGTCTGAGTGATAAAACATATGGCTCGAGGAAAAATATCAATAAAACCAAAAGATATATGAAACTTATTCCTTTTTGTTATGTTTTTTTTAATATTTTGGCACTGAGAAAAGAGTATCGATTGGTCAATTTTAAAACTGTTTGTTTTTCTCAAAACAAAAACATGTCTTCTCATGTGACATTACTGATCATACCGAGAAAAACTGATTGAAGTCTCTCCAGTCTACCAAATAAAACATTTCAATGAAACTCGTGTACTGGAATGGGATATTTTGCTCGTCTCGACAGTGACTGAAGCCGAGACGAGACGAGACGAATTGCTCGTCTCGTTTTCTGCAATAGGGCCCTATATATCCATCATGAAATGACTAAGCGAAAAGCATTTGAAATTGGACATTTTTCACGATGCGATCGATTTTCGTTTATCAATTTGTACCCCTAATATACTTCCGAAAGCCTACGTCAAAAAATGTAAATTACAACTCTTATATGAAGCTATTCTTCATATGTTATGAATGACAATGCAACATGATCATTTTCTAACCTTTTCAGCGGTTTTGAACCCAATAAATTTGAAGAAAAATCCAAACGAATTTCAAACCAAATTCATCATTTCACTCGCTGCATCATCTGGACGTAAATCTAACGTAGATTCGTAAATTTCGACGGCAATAACATGAAGAACCATTTTCTGAACAAATAGTTAGAATATTTTCATATGCAGAACTCTCAAGCAAATGTGTTTGTAATGAAAATATGCAAAAGAAATAAGATGGTAATCGATTGAGCTTGATCTTTCGTTGTGTGTAATTGAATAAACATTTAGCTCATGCTTGTTTATTTCGTTTCGATTTTTCTCTATTGTAATAATGAAGAACAATGCATTTTGTGTAAGATTATATTATTAATTCACATGTTTCAAAATAAGTGATTTTTGGAGCACCGCCCTTCTAGAGATTTTTTCAGTTCAGTTCTAATAACTCAATATATTCTACGATCCCAGTAACATAATCTTTTGGAATAGTATTCTTTTAGCTGTTATTGTCAACTCAACAATCGGGCTCATCCGCGCGCCTGTTGACGATCGCCTCATTTTGACCATCTGTGTTCCTAGTCCTTTGAAGAAATGCCTGATGGAGACGATCATAGATTTGCGACACAAAAACATTATTGTACACACAAATGCCAAACAACAGTGCAGTAAAGCCGAAAATTTGTAGATAGTGAAACTTTTGCCAGCTTAATGCTAACGAAACACCCCAAATAACCACCGTTCGGACAGAGTCGAGCACCATACGAGTGGTTGCGGAGATTTCTTTGGTAACGCTAATCCCTGCAAAGTTGAAAAACGCAATCGACACAATGGTTCCAATAATGGCCAGCTGAAGTAGAGCGTTGTTGCTAATTTGAGCCATTGCGTCGGGAAAATCTTCGAGAACGCCATGAGCATTATTGTTGAATGGTGGAATCACATTGATGTGATACATAGGTAACAGGAGGAGTCCAAGAACACTGAATCCGAAAAAGCCTGGAAATTTGCAGCGTTACATATCAATCTTGACTATTTAGGAATAAAAACTCACCTTCCCAACCAACAGCTTGAAGAGCAGGAATGTCTAGCCCTGCAACATACCGTTCTTCGTAAACCATTTGAACCGCGGAAATAATCTGAGCCAGAATAATCAACAAATCTCCGGTAATTATATTGTTTCTGCTATACGATACACTATCGTTTGATAATATATCAGACAAGCCTACCACGGCGAGGCCACATATGATAAACAGGATGCCGATCCACTCTCTGGTAACTAATCTGCGATTCAGGAATGCTACACTGAGTATACCAACAAAAATGATGACCGATCCTGAAAAAAAATTAAATATATTCGGGTGGGGTTAACAAAGATATTGAATGTTCCCCACCTTTTCACATTATTATTGTTTTTTTTTACAAATTGGCTAAAGTGAAAGGAACATGAAATAACAATACTTACCACGCAACATTTGGAAACTAGAAGGGTATGTAAGATTGAGTCCTACATACATAATAGACGTCGCAGTCATATCACACATCGCTGGAACGAATAGGATGAACGGGCTAAATGTTCTGTTTCCTTTCACAAGGTCATTCCGATCTTCAGCACCGTCCTGCTCATTACAACATTTGTATGAAAAGAAGACTGAAAATATATCAATTACTCACATTCTTGCTTTTGAGGTGATAATATACGCCTTTGAAGGCTAACAAACAAAGGAATTCTCCTAGGAACATTGCACAAGCCTGAACGAAAGGATGATCAAAACTGCGTGTTTGTCCATCGGAACCCTCGGATTCTAGATTATCTGCCCATCTACGGATTTGTAATTTCAACAAATTATTTTATCGTTTGCACTTCTTTTTTTTATCAAGTAATACTTACTTTGTACTGAGTGTATTCAATGATCCACATATTACGAGGGTTAATGCCAGAAGGAATTGATATTTTGTCCAAGCCATTTTGGAATGTTAGCAATAATTCAACATAACAACACACACTACTGGAAATATAGTTGATGTATTACAAAATTTATATAATTTTACTTCTTTGCAGAACTCGGATTTGAAACAAAACAATTCTCAAATGATAACAACAGTGATTCAGACATAAATCTTCAAGCGCAAGAAGCATATATCAAAAGGAAGGCAAACGCGAAATCGACGATTGTATTTGTGAAAACAACACTGAAGTTAAGTTGGTGTCAGACAAGGCACCTAGAAGTATACCTGAGGTGAGGCCGTTTCGTCACTAATAGCGAATTCGTTTTTAAAACTGAGTCAGTGCCAAACTGACTCTGTAATAAAAAAAACGTTTTCAGTTTCACGAATGCTGTGTTTTGTTGGTGTGCGTTATATAGTCTGATTTGTTTATATTCGCGACGATAAATGTACAGTGTCGACGTCTAATGGCGATATTAATGCTTGGGTGGTAAATTATTCTCTATCAGATCAGCAGGGCCAAGTGCAGTGTAAAAATATAAAAGTTTGAATGAATGTTTTCACTTCATATTGTTTTATTACTTAAAACATGTAGTTCTGACACTTACTTAACCATTTGTCGATGCATTTCCTGGTTTTTCCACAAATAATTACTATTATAATATAAAATCATCATTAGCCACAGTTTTCGTTCAATATGTTTCTGTGATATCGAAAAAAAACCTCTCATTTCATCACATGAAATAAATATTCGATACGTTAAAGTAAATTTTCATTCATAATTTTGATTTTGAAAGCAGGTTTATTCCACCTGAATATCCATCATTATTTTCGCCTCCCAATGAAAGCACACGTAGCTTAATGCCGTCTGCTCGAATATACTTTCAAAATCAGAATCCGAATTGGATTACGATTCCAATAATACAAAAGCAAAAGCAGCAGGTTTTTCATCTTCATAGTTTTTATTTTTAGATTTTCCAAAATATACTCGGAACTTGACAGTTCGGTATAGTTGTATTGGTGAACCCGAGTGCCAACCCGTGAAACATCTCAGTACGAAACTAACAGCTTTCGGGGCGAACCAGTGCGACACTGAGTGCGAAACTGACTGAATAAAAAAACGTTTTGACAGCAGTTAGTGCGGCACTGAGGTTGAAACTGAACAAAAACGAATTCGCTATAAGTTGGGTAGGGGAGCGGAATATGAAAACAGTACGGAAGAAAGCAGAAGGGGATTAGCATGAAGCGTGAAAGAGACAGACTGATCACGAGCGAGCTTGGGCAAAAGCGTATTGTGTTTTGTTTACAAACAAAACACAGCAGACTTTCAAGACGGCTGAAGAGTGGTTTTAGCAAGTTGGCCCACCTTAGTATATACTTCTAGGCGCCTTGGTGTCGGAATGACGCATTGGGGATTTAAGGTGGAAACAGAATGCCGCGTTGTGCGTTGCTTCTCATCAGCTGTCATTGCTTGCGTTTTGTACTAAAACATTCGCGCGACGCAGTCTGTTGATTTGCAGTCACAAGGTCACAATCTAGCATTCGCGTCACCACTTTTCATGTAAACAAAAACAAAATAAAATTCGTATGAAAATCTTTTTCTTGTTTTGTCCACGGATCAGATGAATGTTTTTGAAAACAACACATTGATATATCCGCGTTGGCGGCATTGAGCTTCGTTTACTAGTTTAGGAAAGCGTGAAAGAATAGCTGATTTTCAGTCGGAATGAACACGTTTTCAAAATTAAAATTATGAATGAAAATTAGCTTTTCCATATCAAACTAGTATTCTATTTAAATGAAAAACATTTTTGTTTGCAGGTGGTGAAAAAGTTTCATATGAAAATTGTTTATAAAGCCAACTCTATATTATAATGAAAAAATTCAGCAACAATGTTGGAATTGTTTACCCATTTGGTTGAATTAAAGTCACAAACACGTGTTTCAAATAATCAAATTACATGATGTGAATATTTTCATTCAAATTTTAAAAACCGGCTTCGTGTCTTCTAATTTGATGGAGAATACACTAACGAGTTTGGGACCCAAATTATGGCCCTAATTTGAAGTTGCCACCATACATCGACACCATGCCACTGTCATCGCGAACTCGGCGCAAGCAGTTTAGAACAAATGTTAGCGTTTAGTACAACGATGCTAGTGCCGCAACGCATTATTGTGTTCAACTAAATGGAAATACACATATTTAAAATGAAGTGTCAAAACACAATTGTCGCAACGCGACGCATAGAGCGGCATTCTGGTTTCACCTTTATTTTGAATGTATCGTTGTAGGATAGCAATACGCGTCGCAAAGGGTTTGTTATTATTTGCTATGAACTAGAATTATATTGTAACTCTATTGCAAGCATTCAACCGAACAACTTTCGAAAACGAGAATGTTACGCTGGAGCAACAAGATTTTGAGCGTTAATATTACATAGTTACAATAAAGTTACTGGGATATACATTTGAACGAAATGGTATGACATACACTTCATTCGAAAAGTAAAATATCTACGCGTTATACACTTCCCAGCAAACATTAAATCGCATAACAAGCGTATATATATAACATCATATAGCCTAATAATCTCCTAACTGGCATATGCATGCAAAAGTGGAGGCCATATACATACATGGCAAATGCTTACCGAATTTGTTTGGATGAATATGCAACTTTGACCGGCTATAATAGCGATTATGTTGAAATTGAATTGCGATCTAATATATATTCATGAATTGTCAAAGCACCAAATACGGCTTTTGCCATACTCATATACGATTTATTACAGACATAGAAAAAAAAAAACAAATGGCGCAAAATATTTTCGTGAAATGTTTATTATAGCCTCACGAATCGCCATTTTTATATATGAGTATTTATGTTTGTAGAAATAATAATTGTTTGATTGACTTGTGTTGGGAGTGGAATATGAATGTTTAAAATGGCACAGATTGATGTTTGGTGAAAACTGCTCCGCCGTTGGTTTAGATCTCCAGTCGTCTGGATTATCATCCACCAGCTATCTCGCGCGGCTATCTGTAATTTAATTCAACAGCGGTTAAAACTTTCTAGTGCAACAGCATTTAATTGACATTTCAATATGATGTAATATGTTCTTCATTGGGATCTAATATGATTTACTGTTTCATGATTTTCTTCAGCATGCAACACGATTTACTACATCGATTTAAATTATACGCTTATACGACACACAAACTGCATCAGCTTAATATACGCATATGATGCGGATTAAATATATTTTACGACAATGTATATAATAAAATTGATGTTTATTAAACCGAATTGCGACTTAATTTGATAATGGTATATAAAATCGAGTTTTTACATTTTATGCGATTTCAAAGATACACGATACATACTTTGATTGATATTATATGCGATTATGATTTATTCGGATTTCTTGTCTTGGCACGTGCAAAATTATACGATTTAATGTTTGCTGGGATGACTCAGAATATGCCCAGTTATACGATTTAATGTTTGCTGGGTTGTTATTTCCCAGCAAACAATCACCATTTTTATCGCGTAATATGTGTGATACGCATACAGCGTACGTCAAAGTTACCGTTAATGGTGTATATGAGTGCTACCATACAATTTCCATGGGATAATATTTTTCATTTCTTTACGTTGACTTTACAGTCATGGGACGTTGTATTTGTAGCGCATTTAATTCGCCCGACAAAAAATGACTAAGGGCGATTACACATTATCCGGTTTCTGCCGGACCGGTTTCAAAAAGCGCCGCTGGGTTTGGACGGAAAACCGGACAACAATGTGAAAGAGACCTCGCGCAAAACCCGTACCAAGGCGCGTAGAAGTATATCCTAAGGTGGGCCAACTTGCTAAAACCACTCTTCAGCCATCTTGGAAGTCTACTGTGTTTTGTTTGTAAACAAAACACAATACGCTAGCGCCGAAGCTCGCTCCTGATCAGTCTGTCTCTTTCACGTTTAAGGAAATAATTCCCCTTCTGCTTTCTTCCGTACTGTTGTCATATACCGCTCCCCTAACCAACTTAGTGACGAAACTTCCTCACCTAGTACCATAGACCCGTCTTGACCCGTACATCTCTCACAAACACATACATGCATTTATTTATATGTGGATTTGACAGGTAAACATTGCTTCAAATATTCCGGTTCAGGCAGCTGATTGCAGATCGAAAATTTTAAAACCACAGTTGGTGCGGCAACCACGAGCTTTCTCATATTGTGTGGCACATCAGGAGCATGGTCAAAGTGAGAGCAGCCCTAAAGGACATTAGCGCATCCTGGATCATAACGATATTCTTGCCGCACCTATCGTAAATACTTTCGCCCCACTTTAGAATACGATTACGAAAACTAAATTTAGTCCAGTTGCGGTGTACAAATTCAATTATTTTGTTTCTAAACATACACAAATAGCATGATTTTTTTAACGTTCTGTTGCCACATATTGGTTCAACAGTCTCAGAAACACGGTTAGAGAAAAGTGTACAATTTTAAGAACCAATATTAATAACATTCCGTAACAAGCTAGGGGCACTATTTATATGTATAATGTGTTCATTTCCTGTGATTATCTTGGAATTTGTCTACGAGATAATATATACCCATCCATTCATTCTAGAGTGTTTTTTATTTCACCATTACAATCTGTACGATTAAAATAACATCATAATTCCTTCCTAAAAATAACATCATGATTCCTTCAAATGTTATCCCATTGATGCTTCCTCGTCCAGAAACGGGCTCAGCATATGCCGCAATTCCTCGAGCACGTACTTCTGGGGCAGCGGTAGCTACTCGAGCGCATTGCGAATCAACGCACAGCTATTTATACGCGGATCTTGGGCAAAGAATGTCTGACTCAGATATTTTGATTTGAGATTTGGGTGATTTTGTTCTGACAGAACCGATGCTTCGGTGTCGGGCATTTCGATCACCGATCACAGATCGGACATTTTGGGCTTGAGTTCCTCGAGCCGAGCCTCGGCCGTCTCGTCGTCGATCGCGTTCCGAGTCAGGACAAACTGTCTGAAATACCCAACAAGAATATTAGGAGAGAGCTATTTTTGATGTGCTCAAATTAACAAAAACTGACGTCCTCATAAAGTCTCGATAAAGTCGCTCAAAATATGCCCCTTGATGAACCAGTTTGAGATTTGTTTGACATCATCGAACTTGTCTAGTAACGAATCTGTGAACAATACAAAAAAGGAAGTTAATTTAAGAACTCGTTCAATTTGTCGAAAGATACCACCCACCGTTGATAGCACAGTCCACGGCAATATGCTTCATGATCTCGTGCGCCTGCGACCATTGCTTCCCTTCGTGCAGAAACTTGCATCACCGAATTTGTTCCACAACACAGGTCGTTGCAAAAGAAGCGGAATAAAAATTTCGGCATCCATATCACGTGCAAGTTCTGAATTGATTTCAAAATCAACAAACAAACGTCAATAGCACACACATACTAATTCATGGGGCTAAAATATGCCTGAATTGTACTAATACTAACAGGCATGACAAACAACTGTCAATTCGCGTTGATGGCATGGAGTTTCGTGCTCCGCTTTTGGGAAATGATAGTGATAATGGATTTTTAGGTGTAGTAAACACATGTTTTAAAAATAAAAATATGAATGAAAATTAACTTCTTCTTATGAAATATGTTCTTTATGCAATAGAGTAATACGTTCTTTTACAAGTGAGGAAACCGTCCCTGAACAAGAACTGTGTTTGATAGTGACTTTACATTACAATTATGAGTTTTAGTGAAAATGTCAAGAAAATTATACAAAAATGGTTAAGTAAGAATCAGTATTACGGGTTTTACGTGATTAAATAACATGAAGTAAAAATTTTCATTAGAAATTTGAACAACCCAAAACTGTCTAAAGGTCCGATAGTCTTATAGAGAATGATTTGCTTTTCCAAACCGATGTCGCCACCAGACGTCGACACTATTCTACTGTCATCGCGTATAATGCTTGTCCGGTCACCGGACATTGCAGTAGCAGTAGACGGCTGCATCACGGCGCCGTGAAAAGGTTGATACGGTCGAAATTTGCCATTTGGGTTTCAAACCGATCCGGCAGAAACCGGAGATGTGTAATCGGCCTAATAATTGGTAGTATTTATTAAAAGAAACCGTCATATATACAATTTTTCCTGAAAGTGTACGCTTTTCTGACCATTTTTTCGATTTTTTTCAGAGTGCACTTGTTCGACTTTATGCCCTTAGAAAAATCCTCGGTCGAAAACTACTAAATACTTTTGGTAATGCAAAATTAGTAGAATGTACAAATTTTTTGTACATATTGTCAACAAACCCGCATCCCTACCAGAGATTAGTATATTTTACTCGATAACATTATACCATGGACAGACATACAACTGTACTAGCGTTGTACGTGTACAGCGTTGTACAGGTACCACGATAGCATGACACACATACTTTGGTTGTACATTGTACCGCATGTCAAGCTGACAATCATAAATTTGAATATATTGCATTGTATTTTCACCAATATTTGAATGAAAAAGGTTTTTATTTAGCGTCTAAACTATCAAACACAACAAATATGTTTCCAATCTGAGTTATTAACTCAAGAGAAAGTCAATGAAAAGAATGTATACCAAGTGTTTTGATTCGGTTTGTTCATGCTACTCACCACTAACCGTCTATGGCGCTGCGCACAGCACAACTGTAGCCACGTACAGCGGTATAATAGGTCGGTACAGGTACAGCGATTGTACCGAGTTGCTTGCATGGTTCTAGCGCTGTACATGGTGACAGACATACAATTTTCGAAGTACAACGCAAGTACAGCTGTATGTCTGTCATAAGTATTAGTAAGCGTGGATATTGTCATATCTGAAAATTGGTGAGAAAAGCGCGTATTAACCATTTTCATTGTTCCCATAAGGCAATACGGAGGTATAATAAGGATATAATTCTGATACGTGCATTTTCGGCGAGAAAATGTAGCCGATATTGGGCTTCCGAATCATGGTTCTGCTTGACATATGTGTTTATTAGTACGGTCGAAAATGTCTATAGATTGGTAGTATTTACCAAAAAATTCGTTATATTTACTAATTATTTCTCTCAGTGTGGGTAACCTGTAAACGCAGAAGTGATCTGGCATCCTTGTACAACTGTCAAATCATGTTTACTTTTGATTGTGCATGTTTGCAATTTTGCTAACGCGTTTGGCTATGAACCATAATTTGATTTTTTGTACAGTAGAAGTTTAACTTACCTTTATTGTTGAATTGTGGATTCTATTTTAAATATTGAAAACGAAAATGAAGTTTTCATCAACTCATTCAAACCTTATTGAGGTTCTGAAGGATGATTTCAAACTGAATCAAAAACGTGATGAAGTTTGCAAGAGTACGATTGATTTTATTCTATGTTCGATTTAATAAGCATCATATTTTATAGATATCATCAACAATAGCTTGGATATTGCCGTGTTTGTGGAACAGTTAGGACCTGGTCTTACACACGATGAGCGTAGCATTCGGATGAATGCCACTATGCTCCTATCTAAAGTTCTAGGCAAATTACCTCCAGAACAACTGAATCAACAGCAGCTCGAGTTTATAGTCGCTTTTTATTGCGATCGCACCAAAGATCACCATTCCTTAATTCCTGCAATATTGGATGGAGTTTTGGCATTGGCAGCTATGAGAAACATACCCAGCGGGAGTGCATCTAAAGTTCTGAGCTCATTATTTCTGAATATTCCATGTCAAAGCCAGATGAAAACGGAACGCGCCAAGTATCTGCAGATAATTAAAGCATTTGCAAGCGGCAAAAAGGATGAACTATCCGCGATGGGAGCCGACTTCTTATACGGAGTCATTGGCGCAATCGATGGCGAACGAGATCCCCGTAATCTAATTTTTCTGTTTGATTACATGCCAACGTTTCTGCAGCAGTATCCGCTGCTGCAAGCGAGCGAGGAGATGTTCGAGATCTTTGCCTGCTACTTCCCCATTGATTTTCATCCCAATCAAAACGATCCGGAAGCTATCACCAGAGATGTGTTGGCGGAGAAACTGGAAGAATGCCTTTGTGGCTCGAATGAGTTTGCACCGTTCTGCATACCATTGTTGTTGGATAAAATAGAAAGCGATCTGATTGTGGCGAAGCAAGATTCTCTGCGATTATTGGTAAGTGGAAACCTTGGAATTAATTCATTTTTTATGTGGAATCTATTTCAGATCAAATGTGTGAGGAGTTTCAGTTTGAGCGATGTGGATCAACACCTCGACGACATATGGAAAGCTTTGAAGAGCGAGTTGTTACCCGGAACAGCGAATAAAGATATATTCGAGCTTGCTCTTGAAGCTACTAAGCATGTAGTGATCGCAATGTATGCTGACGAGAGAGTTGGAGAAGGATTTCTGACCACAATATTTGCCACAATCATCGGGTTCGTTGCCGATGTTCAATCGAAACGATTCGATAATTGCGTCCGGATAGCATTAACATGTGCAGATACCTGCACTGATGCAGCTATATACGTGTCGAACAAGCTGTTTCCCATAATTCTGCCTCAGATTTTAGTGGAGACTACGACGGAACAGCAAAACATTTGTCTTATCGATGTTCTTAGTCAGACACTTATAATATGTAAAAATAGAAATACACTGTGGCGCATCGAAAGCAGTCTGATTGATGCGTTCCAACGAAAACTTATTCAAGTTCTCTTCCAGATGAGCAACTCAAGTCAGTTGGAAAGAACTGCTCTGAAGAGTGTAACGAGTGCTCCGGAAATCGTATGTGATGAAAACAGACCTATTGTTTACACCACTATTGTTCGTATCCTCTCGGCACCATCGAATGACGATCATTCGAATGTTGAAGATTGTTTGGATCAATTTGCAAGCCATTTCCCGCAAGAAGTTGAGCAGACTGTGGTTGATGTACTGATGTCTAAAACATATGAATCATCAGCCCTTCCCACGGGACGAATCTTCAACGCTTTGGCTCGATTGCTTCCATTTGACACATTCCGAGATAGGATTTTGCAATTTTTCCTGGCCCTCGTTCTCAGTGGGACACCGCCTGAAGATGTGGCTGTATTAGCGTTGAAATCATTGAAAATGACAATCGAAAAATCAAATGGGACCGATTTAGCGGAAGTTCTACAGAAAAGGTATGAAATTGTAGATAAATTTGTTGAAAAGATCCGCGGAGGAGTTCTGTCCGGAAGTGATGATTTAATCTTTATGATGTCGGAGGTAATGAAAGAAATAATTAAACACTTGAATACAGAGCAGCAGCAATCAATACTGAACAAACATATTGGCTCAGTGGACTTGTCAAAAGCAAACGAGTTGTATATACTAGCCGGAGTTCTTGGAACCCTAGACGCAACGATAGACATCGAAGACCACGTAGAAAAGTTTGTTGCCGATTTAGCTCAACTGGCGATGAATACTGACAATGAAAGGGTGAAAGAAGTGAGTCAACATCTGTTGTGCAGTCTGTTTAATCGTTTGCCAGATCGGGTGCACCATCGAGAGCACTTCACGAATTTACTAGGAACGCTTCGCAAAGAACTCAGCAATGGCAACCATAAAGTGATTAGTGTGCTTTCATGGATTTGCAAGGGCTTGCTAGCGAAAGGTCACCCGGTAGCAACGGAGATCGTTGAGGACATAGTTAAACTCCTAGAGCACCCATCGCTAGGTAATGATGCAGTACTTGGATTTGACATCCTATCGGCTGAATGTCCCCAGTTGCATATTCCGTTCATTAAAAACTTGTTCAAACAGAAACTATTTGTATCTGTGATGAAAATGCTCGAGCGAAAAACAGAAGAATATGCCGAGACACATTTAAGGGCTCTGATGTATGTATTCAAAACGGTACCTCATTTGGTGCTAAAAATGAATATTGAAAAGGTAAGCAAAATTTAGGTGTGATTACATTTCGATTCACTATTTAACATTAATTTGTTTCAGGTCGGACCAATTCTGCTTAAGTGCTTATCGATTGGAGATAAATCCGAATTGCAAACAACGTTAGAAATTATCCTCCAATTCCTGAAGGAACGAGATGTTTTTTTCCGCGATCACCTACAAACATTGATCCCGCATTTACTGAAACTCTCTGTATATAAATCATCAATGGTAAGATATTTTTTTGTAATGGCGAAGATTGAAGATCGTTGCGGATTTTATCTAGAAAAAAAAAACTAAATAGTTTTGTGTGAAATCCAGTTTAAATTTATGATACGTCTTAATCAAAGAAAGCGCAATTGATTCTGCAAAAGATAAGTAAAAGTTGCTATCCCAACTGATATTTATTTTCTGCATTATCCGTGACAATAGCAGGAAGTGGCATAACCGCAAGCTGCTATTAATTGCTATTGATGGTACACAGGTTTGTTTGCGAAAGGCCGCCGCTCCCGACGGCGGGTCGGCGGCCGACTCGGATTGCGTCACCTAGACGGCTTGGGGCGCCTCTGTTCCTTATCTTCGATTGATGGGGACTACGTCCCCATTACGTTGACCTCAGAATAAATTTAATTAAGAAAAACCAATTCATAATGAAAATTGCGCTCCGGAGGCGTTTATACTTAAATACCTCAAATCCCAAATACGCATTTTCGTAGCACTAAGAATGACAAAATAGTGTATACAACAAGGCAACAATAATATAAATAATATTTGAATGCCAGTGCGAACAATAAAAATGCTATCTATTGTATTTCGACTCCGGTGACGCTAATACGAAAGTACCGAAAAAAGTTATGAAATTTTGGAAACGAACCTCAATACTGCTTGTGCTATTCATTATTGAATAGTAGTAGGCTTTGAGAGTTACACTTGAGTAATTCCAAATGAAATCGACAAATGACAAAACATGAATTTGTGTTCCGTTTGGGTTGGGCGGAATATGAGTTTCATACAGCAATTGGGAATTTTTCGTATTCAAGTGTAACTTTTGATGTATCGATTTCGATTTTCGCATCGATTTTAGTAAGAGAAATCTTTGTTAAGTTATATCCCAAAAACCAGTCGAAAAACACTTACACATGTCCGCGCGATGTTCAAATTGCATGTTTAAGATGAAGGTGGAAGCTAGCCACAAATGGCTGCCACAATGGCGCTCATTTCTTTCATCTCCCTCCCTCACCTTTCGCCCGAAAATCAATAATTTTGCGAAACAGTGTGAAGAAAATGATCGTTTTCGCACACTTCCCATCAAGTAATATCAATCAAACTCTAATCGATTACTCACAAGATATTAAATTTTCATCTGCTTTCGCACCGTATAGTGAAGAACGTCGGAAAACTCGAGCAAGTGCTCTGAAAGTTAAATTTTCGTTTTTCAATCTTCTGCAATGGTTTTGTTTGTATTGGTGGTAGCATCGTTATTTTTTCGACACTGATGCCAAACAACATCATCGAAACAGCTATAAAAACCACTCAATAAAATGTTATTCCGGGGTCATAGCGTCCCATGTCATGAAAATCAATAGAATAAAATTGTGTTGATATCAATACAATTATTATTTTTACGTTTAATGGGTCTATAATGTAAGTTTTAGCAACTTTAACATTGGGTAAGAAAATTGTATTGCAGAGCTCGGAACACTGCCACGGCTGCCTATGCTTTCAAAAACAGTAAACGGAAAAGTATTAAATTCAATCTAAATTCCTCGGCCAACGAAGAGAAGGGTTAAGGCTTTCCAACGTGAATATGTGAAAACAATACGATCAACGAAGGAAAATATTAAGGAATTATCAACATCGAGTTACTATGCGGAAGAACTTGTTAATACCAAAAGTGCCCCAATTCGCATGTGTTATAAATTTGCTCATGTTACGCTCGCGTATAATCAGAATCATATGCAAATGCACCTTCTATATATATTTATATTTGCAATTGTTCATCGGAACATATCGTTCATACATTTTACTTTAGTATTGAATTGTTATTTGTTTTTTTTTTTTCAAATGTATTCAAAGACTCATGTCAATGGAGCGCCACACAGTCTAATAAGTGAATTGATCTATTTACGTGTGCTTTGCTCTTCTCTCACAAACACTATTACCCCATTTTTACACGAGGGTTTACCTATACTACTACAATGGCTAGCTTCCACCTTCACCTTAAGCACGAACATACTTTTCGCTAGTGTTCCATGTTTATTTCAAACACGCCTAATGATGCACAAACACAAACATGTTTGTATCACACGCGTTTCTCACATCATAAGCAAATCAATACAATGGTTATAAATCAAACACATCATGTTCAAAACATACCACCCGTTGTCGCAGTATTTCATTGCTCTTCGTTTCTTTTCATGCACAAAAAAAAATAAACCCTCCTAAAACATTTCTTTGCAGAATACTTTTTCACAGAAACGAACTAGAAATTTATTTCGTATTGCAAAAAAATCATGAACCCAGAGGCTATGAGTTCATACACATTTTGCACGTATGATTAAATAGTTCATAGCTTTTTCCCGTGAAAAGAAAACATTCTCTGAACAGAAAGAAGCTTTCTATGAGATTTTTTTTCTCCGTTCTTGTTGTCAATTGAAGTCTGGGGAACCGAGTGCACAGCGGGGCGACGTCATACAAATACTGGCCAAATAAATAAATAAATACCCAAAAAATAGTTTCAGATGCATGTTTTCAGGAAAGTTTACACCTATTCTTTTGATGCGGGTAACTAAATATCTCCGCCACGCTCTACTCAATTTTAATACTTATTCAAAAAGTTAATAATAGCAGATGTGGCTTAAATTCAACACAAAATTGATGCGTGCACTAAATAATGATATCTATTGTGGAGTGCTCTGATATCAATTCACGTTCATTTTGTTCAGAACACATAAAGAGGTTTATTTTATTTTCCCAAAATTTTAGATGAAGCACCCATTGTCATTAAAAGGAAGTATTTTTTCCATGAGTGGTGCTGGTGTGGTGTCCAATTCGCTTCTTCTACTCTACGCACTGCCGGTGCTTGGGGTGAAAATGCAAGAGACCATGTACACCATGTCCGAACATTATGTGAAACATCATGATTAAACATCGTATATCCAAACATACTACGAATACACACATGTCACCTTTTAAGCGTAGGTACGAAAAAAACATGTTTGTGTTCAGTGGAGGCGATCTGGCGTAGTGGTAACATCCATGCCTCTCACGCTAAAGGTCACGAGTTCAATTCTCACTCCCGACATTCTTCCAAAAATGGAAGTAAAAGTGACGAACCTGCCTAATGAGTTGAAAATCACTATAATACAGATAAAAAAAAAATGTTTGTGTTCAAACACAAAACCAGTCTTCAGAAAACAAACGCAGCGCTGCGCTTGAGTTGAATTTTCATCAGCGCGCGCTCAAAGGCCACTCGTATTCTCTCTTGGTGCGAAGCGCACAAAATTCATAAGCACGATAGCGCAAAATGTACCCGGCGCAGAACTCAGATACTAAACATTTCTTCTCACTTGTGTGATGCGCGTCTCATTCTATACACACACACACATACACATCAAATTCTAGCGCCCGCTTTGTCTTCTTTCGTTCTAAGCAATATAAATAAAAAAATAAAAAAACGGGAAGTGGGTTATATCTATGGTATAACCGCAAGGGAGACGTAGGACTATCGTTGATTTAGAGATCATTTGTATGAAGTTGAATCTGAATTCATTCTGAATGAATGAATATTTGGAGAACTTCGAAAACGAGAGCGTTACGTTGGAGGCACAAAGTTTTATGCATCCAATATTGGATACGGAAATATGCTACTGATGGGGAAGAATAATCTTCAGAAGCTATCCTGTTGATTGCGATTGATTGAAAAACCCCAAAACCAAATGTATTTGGTCACAGTGTTACATGGATAGAAAACATTCAATTAAACTCTTTCACATGAATATATTTTGAAAATTCCCAAAGGAACTGGCAGATTATTTTCCAGCAATGATTAGATCTTTCCGGAACTTTCTCGATGCGGAATGGCATCCTAACGGAAAGAGTTCTGCGCGTGTATGTGTCGATCCTTCGCCGTCCACCTCCTCCAGCACGTTAGGCAACGATGTTGTCTTGTCGATGTCCTCACGAAAAATGAATGTGTCTCACCACCAGAATATCGCTTAAGTATGCTTTTTGTGTGTGATTGAATCGAGAGAAGGTGTGGTTTACAATGGCAATTTGGAAGGCAAACTAGAGGGGAATGAACTCTCTGAGCTCGGAACTTTCGGCGACTGAGCAATAATCGATTGCGGGCGCATACAATATTGGATACGGAAATATCCTACTGATGGGGAAGAATAATCTTCTGAAGCTATTCTGTTAATTGCGATTGATTGAAAAACCACAAAACCAAATGTATTTGGTCACAGTGTTACATGGATAGAAAACATTCAATTAAACTCTTTCACATGAATATATTTTGAAAATTCCCAAAGGAACTGGCAGATTATTTTCAGTAACGATTAGATATTTCCACATTTTCCTCGATACTGGAAGCCCACCAGTGGTTAATGCCAACTCGATAACCACCTGTTAATAGCACTTGATTGAAACATATTTGGTCACAGTGTTACATGGATAGAAAACATTCAATTAAACTCTTTCACATGAATATATTTTGAAAATTCCCAAAGGAACTGGCAGATTATTTTCAGTAACGATTAGATATTTCCACATTTTCCTCGATACTGGAAGCCCACCAGTGGTTAATGCCAACTCGATAACCACCTGTTAATAGCACTTGATTGAAACATATTTGGTCACAGTGTTACATGGATAGAAAACATTCAATTAAACTCTTTCACATGAATATATTTTGAAAATTCCCAAAGGAACTGGCAGATTATTTTCAGTAACGATTAGATATTTCCACATTTTCCTCGATACTGGAAGCCCACCAGTGGTTAATGCCAACTCGATAACCACCTGTTAATAGCACTTGATTGAAACATATTTGGTCACAGTGTTACATGGATAGAAAACATTAAATTAAACTCTTTCACATGAATATATTTTGAAAATTCCGAAAGGAACTGGCAGATTATTTTCCAGCAATGATTAGATCTTTCCGGAACTTTCTCGATGCTGAATGGCATCCTAACGGAAAGAGTTCTGCGCGTGTATGTGTCGATCCTTCGCCGTCCACCTCCTCCAGCACGTTAGGCAACGATGTTGTCTTGTCGATGTCCTCACGAAAAATGAATGTGTCTCACCACCAGAATATCGCTTAAGTATGCTTTTTGTGTGTGATTGAATCGAGAGAAGGTGTGGTTTACAATGGCAATTTGGAAGGCAAACTAGAGGGGAATGAACTCTCTGAGCTCGGAACTTTCGGCGACTGAGCAATAATCGATTGCAGGCGCATACAATATTGGATACGGAAATATCCTACTGATGGGGAAGAATAATCTTCTGAAGCTATCCTGTTAATTGCGATTGATTGAAAAACCACAAAACCAAATGTATTTGGTCACAGTGTTACATGAATAGAAAACATTCAATTAAACTCTTTCACATGAATATATTTTGAAAATTCCCAAAGGAACTGGCAGATTATTTTCAGAAACGATTAGATATTTCCACATTTTCCTCGATACTGGAAGCCCACCAGTGGTTAATGCCAACTCGATAACCACCTGTTAATAGCACTTGATTGAAACATATTTGGTCACAGTGTTACATGGATAGAAAACATTAAATTAAACTCTTTCACATGAATATATTTTGAAAATTCCCAAAGGAACTGGCAGATTATTTTCCAGCAATGATTAGATCTTTCCGGAACTTTCTCGATGCTGAATGGCATCCTAACGGAAAGAGTTCTGCGCGTGTATGTGTCGATCCTTCGCCGTCCACCTCCTCCAGCACGTTAGGCAACGATGTTGTCTTGTCGATGTCCTCACGAAAAATGAATGTGTCTCACCACCAGAATATCGCTTAAGTATGCTTTTTGTGTGTGATTGAACCGAGAGAAGGTGTGGTTTACGATGGCAATTTGGAAGGCAAACTAGAGGGGAATGAACTCTCTGAGCTCGGAACTTTCGGCGACTGAGCAATAATCGATTGCGGGCGCATACAATATTGGATACGGAAATATCCTACTGATGGGGAAGAATAATCTTCTGAAGCTATCCTGTTAATTGCGATTGATTGAAAAACCACAAAACCAAATGTATTTGGTCACAGTGTTACATGGATAGAAAACATTCAATTAAACTCTTTCACATGAATATATTTTGAAAATTCCCAAAGGAACTGGCAGATTATTTTCAGTAACGATTAGATATTTCCACATTTTCCTCGATACTGGAAGCCCACCAGTGGTTAATGCCAACTCGATAACCACCTGTTAATAGCACTTGATTGAAACATATTTGGTCACAGTGTTACATGGATAGAAAACATTCAATTAAACTCTTTCACATGAATATATTTTGAAAATTCCCAAAGGAACTGGCAGATTATTTTCAGTAACGATTAGATATTTCCACATTTTCCTCGATACTGGAAGCCCACCAGTGGTTAATGCCAACTCGATAACCACCTGTTAATAGCACTTGATTGAAACATATTTGGTCACAGTGTAACATGGATAGAAAACATTCAATTAAACTCTTTCACATGAATATATTTTGAAAATTCCCAAAGGAACTGGCAGATTATTTTCAGTAACGATTAGATATTTCCACATTTTCCTCGATACTGGAAGCCCACCAGTGGTTAATGCCAACTCGATAACCACCTGTTAATAGCCGCGCGTGTATGTGTGTGTAGCGATGTCTTCCCAGGGAACCGTTTGTGGCATCACTCTCCTCCTGATAGATTCCCTTCTGGCCTAGGGTGCACAAACAGGCTCTTGGTGACACCGTTCATCCGCGCTTTCATGATAAATAAAGAGCTTCACCGCAACAGCGACAACATGCTCCAATCGCTGTTCATTTAGAACTGAGTGGATTTCCGAGCGCCGCTCGCTTATATACCGATTGGTGATTTCAATAGCCTGTTTTAAAGCAATTTTAAGACTATTGAAACAAGTTTTTGGATCAAAAAGTAACAAGTATATAACGCGTAGACATTTTATCTTTCGAATGAAGTGTTTATCATACCATTTCGTTCAGTTGTTTAGGAGCTATTAACGCTCAAAATCTCGGTCTCCGGCGTAACGCTTTCGTTTTCGAAACTTTGATTTTACACCCCGGTATAGAAATGAAAGACGTAGTCCTACGTCAAAAAAACCCCCATTTGAACCGTATACGTTTGTGTGAAGAAACATATCTCAACAGAGAGAGCAATCCAGATTCAAGCGCGCAGCACGGCACGAATTTCAGCGTAAAACTTAGCTTAAAACTGGGCTTGCGCCCACGGCGCTGACAACCAAACATTCCATCTGTGTTTCGGAGCGTGCTCATTCGCCATAGCGCGTGTGTGCACAAGGAGTGGGAGCTCAACTGGGTACAAAAATCTTGTTGCACATCAGCACCGAGTTGCATTCTGAAGACTGCACAAAACTGCAAACAGCAGCAGAGTATTGATGTTCAAACGTGAAAAAAATATATACTGAGAAAAAAATTAGTACTCATTTTTTTATTTACAAAAAAGTCATGTAGAAAATTTAAAAAATTAGTCCAAGATGGTAAAAATATTTTTGACGAACTTGTTGTTTTCCATGTTATGTTTAGGAATTTGAACCCATATGTCTTCAAATGTTTTTCAACGTAACTCCCAAACATATATTCTTACTATAAGGACGTATTTTGAAAAGTTGTTGAAAATTATAATCAAATTCATAAAATTTCATGAACATGACGGTATAACACGACAAACATATTGAAAGAGCCAATTTACTATGAAAAAGACAATGAATTAGAACTATTTTTTTTTAAATACAGTGAAAGCTCTCTATAGCGACATCGCAAGGGCCCGTCGTTATAGAGAATTGTCGCTATAGAAGTTTGTCGCTATAGAGAGTTTAAATGGCGCTATAAGGAGAGAAACGCCCAAGCTCACGCAAAACAATAAAATTTTATTAGAAACAAAAACAATTGATGTTCAACCATCTTGAAACAAAAAAACATTAAACAATGAATATAAAATTCAGCCCTTCAGCTCAAGTTATTGCCTGAATTTGATATCAAAAGCCTTATCCATATAACAATTGCGCAAACCATACATTCATTTTTGAATTTATTGCAAATTTAATGCAATTTAATTCTAGGACGGGATTCTTGTACAACATTTCTTCGATTTTATTTGTTTCAATAAGCTTTTTTTCTTTTATGGTTTACATTTCTGTTTTTATAAGTGTCCGAAATTTAAATCAATTGGGGGTGAGCAGATGTTCAAAGTTGATTAAACCTTATAATACATAACATAGACTGTTTACGTTCGTAAGCACTGACATTGACACACACACTATGAGTAGAGTGAAATTGAAAATTGTCGCAATAGAGAATTTATGTTTTAGTAAATAGAAGCGATAATGTGTCGTTATAGAAAAAGCTCGTTATAGTGAAATGTCGCAATAAAAAAAAGAATTTCTATACGATTTTGAAGGGACCTTTAGACATGTCGGTACAGAGAGATTTGTCGCTATAAAGATTGTCGTTAAAGAGAGCTTTGATTGTATCTCAAGAATGGCTGTATTTAGAAGGAGATTGATAATGAGCTTTTTTATTTTAAATCACATCAGGATTCATAATTTGTGGCTAAAAATGATTATCAAAATTCATAAAAACTCGATGTTCCACAAAGTTCGTCAATAATAGTTTTACCATGTTGGACTCATTTTTTAAATTATCTACATGACTTCTATTTTATATGAAAAAGTTTAAAAAATTAAAATATATACATATATGAATTTAAAAAAAATAAATTAAAAAGACAATAAAAGAGAAATGTTTTTTTTTAATATCTCGAGAATGGCTTCATTTAGAAGGAGATTGATAAAGAGCCATTCCATTTTAAATCACATCAGGATTCATAATTTGTGGCTAAAAATCATTATTTGTTAATAATGATGAAAATTCGAAGCTTATAAAATTCATAGAAATTTGATGTTCCACAGAGTTCATCAAAAATAGTTTTACCATCTTGGACTCATTTTTAAATTTTTTTACATGACTTCTACTTTATATGAAAAAATGAAAAAAAAATATGCATATTTTAGATATTGCAAATTGAAGACTTTTTTTTTGTAAATAAAAAAAAAGAGTATCAATTTGTATTTTTTTCACATTTTAACATCAATACTCTATAACTATTTCTAAGACACTATTTCGGTACGGCTCATTGTTTTTGAGATATAAGTTATCAAAGATACCTCTTACTAAAATCGATACGCCCTTTTCAAAAGATACACTTGAGTAAAAAAATTCACAATTGCAGTGAAAAACTCATATTTCCCCCAACCCAAACGGAATACAAACTTTCATTCGAATCAAAAATACATACCGAATGACGCTTGGGACTAGCAAATCATTCTCGTTGTGCAATTTTCGGTGATTCGAGCTTTAAATGGTCAATAACGACGCCGACCACGCCCTTACAGTCACCAGGGGAAGAGAAGGAATGTTAGTATGATATTCGCCGCCCGAAGGCCAGAAGGGTCGCCTTTATAGCATGGTTCCCTAGCGAATATCATGGGAAGGATAGTTGTTAGTGGGATAAGGTAAGAATCAGGATTCACTGTGGTAAGTGATGTGATTATGTAAACACGAACTATCGACCACTCGACAAAATGTAATTCCGTATATCTTCTATGTTACAACACGCGGCAGATTATTTTTAGTCAACCTGAGAAGTTAAACCTGTAAATTAATTGGACCGGCTATATATTGTATTATTTAAGGTACACCGGGGTAAGTGGATACAATAAAATGAAAAGTCCTTCTTCAACTTAGTGTCACATTCTAAAAATTAGTATTTTACCGTCCACTCAACATGAAATAAATCTGAGGGTATTGTAAAGAAGACAGGTATGAAACTAGAATCTTGAGTTTGACTAGAACACTATAGAAGCGAATTGAAAAAAGAATACCAGGTGATCCACTTACCCCTATGTTAAGGGGCAAGTGGATCATGATTGTTCATATGGATAATAATACAGAATCATAGGAGAAAAAAAAAAGGCAAATATATCTTATTAACCTTTATTAGCTCAAATAGTGTATAGATTAAAAAGCAATTGAGAAAAAACACAAAGTGAGTCCATCATTAAAAAAAATATGATCACTTGGCAATTGGAACAGGTGGCTTGTGTGAGGTGGGAGTTTCAAAACCACGACTTGCTTCTCCATAGCTTTTTCAATCAGTTTCAGAATGATAAGCGATGAATGGCCGTCATATATCAGAACAACTGTCCGTGTCTGCGGAATCACTTTCAAAATTGGCGCTCTAAATAATTGGTGAATGGCTCAGTATCATTCCATCCGTTTGGAATAGCTGGGTAAGCTAATACGGCAATATTCTCTTTGGCATGTCCTGCTATTCACGGTGTGCTACTCTCCCTTTCTCTCCAACAACCTTCACACGAATAGGATCAAGGCAGAAACTAGATTCATCTACAGTGTAGATTCGATCAGGAGGAGCTCCATGAGTTACTTCTTCTAGGAATTGAAAATAATTAGCCATTATAAATGGATCGACATTTCTCTTTCGAGCAATCTCAATAGATTGAGTCTTCTTTTGAGATAAACCGTGACGTTTCTTGAAGTGATGAAAATATTCATCTCCGGGCAAAGGATGTTTGACAGGATTGGGATTATGGTTTTCAGTCAGATACCGTGCGATGGCCTGTAGAACCTCGGTCTTGGATAAGCCAAAACCCCATTTATCCATCGTTTCAATGCAAATGCTTCTCTGTCCATTAAATCTCTTTTGTAGAGTAAATCTAGGGATTTCATAGCATCGTGCAGTTTGGGACACTGTCATTCTTTTACCTTCTACAGCTTCAATGGCCGCATCTAAAGAAGATTTAGAATATGTCGGTGCTGACCTTTTCTTCACGTATGTCCAAGCCATTGCTGCTGGAATGATATAAGGAATAAATTGAATTTTCTATTGAACCAACAGGTAGAGGAATAAGTCAACTAATTATGCTGCACTCTAAGTAAACAAAAAAGATCCACTTCCCCCAGTTAAATTAAATAATTGGGGAAGTGTATCATGATGAACATATTAGCTTATAATGCTTGAATCATTTGTTATTCAGTCTAGACTTGTTTAATACTTTGTTATAGTTGCCTGAAAATCAAAAAAAATGTTTTAACCATTCCTTTTAGCACCTACTGAAGCTTACATCCACGTCGCAAACAAGCTTTTTCTAGAGATAAAAAAGACGTTTCGCGTATTGCGCTTCATAAATATGTGCATACACTAGATTTGTTCATAGTATTGGTGCTGGGGTGTTGTTAGGGATCGATTCGTTATAAGACGTTCATTTAGATCGAAACGAATGTACAGTAGATTTCATTAAAATCAATTGATCCACTTACCCCGAAGGTACACTTACCCCGGTGTACCTTATAGAGTGTCATTTTTATCGAACTTCAATCCTTACTTTGGGGAACCCAAGAAGGTAACCAAAACTTTGTTAATCATCGAGCGGACATGTAATCGAACTTCACTCGTGAAGTCGGAGAGATATATTTAGGAGATCTGAAGAAAGGTACCAAAATAATTCCTCTGAAAACAATTAAACTGGCGACATATTGATTTGATTATAGAGAAAACTCTTCATCGACCTCCAATCACGACGTCGGAGAGATATATTTAGGAAACGTAAGAATGCCAACTAGAGAATTCCTCTACAACCGCCACGAATATTATGAAATCGATCTGTGTGAACATTAAACTTTAAAACATCTCCTAATATCTAAAATCAACAAATCTAGGATCATAAATTCATTTAGACACATATACAGAACAACAAAAATGTGCGTGCGGTATGTCGTTTCAGAAGTACAAATTCAAAGATAATGAAAAACAATATGTGACGTATAAACATGAACAACCCTACACGTCTCAGGGAGCGGTGTTGTGCTCAGACAATAGCGCTAATATTCGAGCGGAGAGAACAAATTCACAACAAAACTCTCTCCTCACGCGCAAGCACAACACAAACATAAAGCGAGAAAAAAAAACATAATAAAACAATGACTATGAAGACGAATCGTACGAATGCAGCATGAAATCATGTTTTACTTGCTCTTCTGCATTTCACCTCTTCCACTTACAACCCTCGCTCGTTCTCACTTTATATCTATTTAAAAAAACCTTCACAGCCATAGATGCACCATTATAGCTACGACAATCCCTCTCGCTCTTCTAGCACACTGCTACTAATACTTCATCTTCTTTCCTATTCTATCTTCCATCTCTCTTATGGGAGAATCTATATTAATGGCGGCTTTTCATTTTTGTGCAAATAAAGCGTATAATTTTCCACTGGATGTTCACGACATTTCCCACTTGTACAAAAATAAATTGAATGAATCCAACCGTCACTAAAGCTTCACTTCACAAAATTGCGCAAAAAAAGAAAAAGACGGGTGGGTAATGTCGGGGACATAACCGGAGTGACGTAGGACTATACAAAGGGGACAGCTTTTGTTAAATATATATTTTAAATATATTGTTTTATTTTCTTCTCCTACGTGAATACCTACCTATCTACCTGAAAAATGGATTAGTTTACTGTTTACTCTTTATGAATATGTTGATGGTTCTGAAAAGAACCTTTGGTGTTGTGTTTTTGTTATCACTCGATATTCTCATCTTGTTCGGTTAAACCATCCTGTTTAGCTATTGCGTTTGCCACTCGCCACAGCTTTCACAGTTGGAAAATTTCTTCCCATCCAGCTTGTGACATATTGTTCAGTAAATTACATTTAATGCGACGTGCCGGAGAAACACTTTGCCACTCACTGAAACTAATTGTTGCCTTGATGAGCGCCGAACCGAAGCTGTTCTGTTCTTGATGCGGGTTTTCAAATTGTCGTGAGCAGCTTTGCAAGCCAACTCGAGCACTCCGACGGCCGAAACTCTATAATCCCTGTTAGGTATACTGGTGCTCCGGCACCAATCCGTTCGGCCGTTACCCTTGCGGAGCAATCAGTGAATGCGACCAACAGGGAACTGGACACTTGCACGGTTCGAGTGGGACTTTGCCTTTCCCTTAACTTGTCCTCCTTTGTTACGTCCACGATGCCGATACCGTACAACCACACGGGTTTACGGTTTGAAAGAAAATAAGATATTTTTTTGGGGTCCGCGTGTTTTATACTCTAGCGGTACACACTCACAGGATAGAGACAAATCGGCAGACTCAGCCAGAGGGGCGAGTCCAACGAATGAGCGTTAAAAGGGAGCGATGGCAAAAAAATACATTCATTACCATTTGTTCGCTCGTTGGATTCACATGCAGGCTAAAAAGGGTCCTTTTCAGGATCACAAAATTATCTTCAATCTAAAGAGTTTATTGTTTTGTTATTACTCGATATCCCCATCTTGTTCGGCTAAACCTTTCTGTTTAGCGATTGCATTTGCCACTCGCCACAGCTTTCACAGTTGGAAAATTTCTTCCCATCCAGCTTTGTGACATGTTGTACAATAAATTACATTCAATGCGACGTGCCGAAGCGCCACTCAGTGTCGCATTGGAGGCGATTTTAACCTGTAATTGAACATTTGCGATGACAGTGGTACAGTGTCGACTTTCAATGTGGGGTCATAATTTGGATCTCTATGTTTACAAAAATGTCCAACTAAATAAGTCGCATTACATGTCCGTTCAATTAGCTAAATGTCGAACTAATTGTAAATTACTGTACTTTCAATCTGGAAACAATTTAAGAATTGGTGAAAATTGAATAATCAGGAAAGTCCCCAACTATCAATAAGCTCAGAACAACTGTCAAATTCACATACTCATCTGGCAAACAAATTATGAAAAAATCAATTTGTGTTTTATTATTATTTTGGATAATGTTTTAGAAAGCATTGAACTGTATTTCCTAAACTCTTTTTTGGAAGGTTTAATGGCCCTGAAAAGCGCCTTGTTTTATGGAATGGTTCCAATTTAGAAAACTTTGTACTCGTGGTTTTGAAAAAAAACATTTCGAACGCCCTCGATGCCGCCTTGTTCTGGATTTGCCACCAAAGCAGTTTGTATAAAGAACAAACTTTGTTCTTCTGCTACCTGCTGCCGTTTTGCAATTGCGTTTGCCACTCGCCACTCGCTGCAACTGCCTGTTGTTGTCTTGATGTCCACCGAACTGAATGTGTTCTGTTCCGAATGCGGGTTTTCTTATCGCCGCGAGCAGCTTTGCCAGCTTACTCGATCACTTCGGCGGCTGAAACTATATAGCGCCGGCTAGGTGGACTGGTGTACTGGTACTAACGCGCTCGGCCTAGCTACCCTTGCGAGGAACTCCAGATCAACACGGTTCGAGCGGGATTTTGCCTTTCCCTTCACTTTTCCTCCTTTATCATGTCCAGACATGGCTGCTTGGGTTGGTTTGTTGATGTGTTGTGATGCGAAGCGATGTGGTGTACGGTTTGAATGAGAATGATCGTTACGGCAGCGGAGCGGGGATTTTTAAGCTGACTGGCAGGCTCGAGAATTACGCATGTGTGAGACTGCGACCAATGTTTCGTTCATTGTTTTCTTTTTCCTTTCCAATCGTGCTTCATTCTATTTCGCTGCTGCTCTGGTTGCCCGTTTTTGTCGGTACGATTTGAGGAGCACAAAATGGACCAATCAAAAATGGGCACATAGTGCATTTTGACAATGCTTGATATTTCACAATTATTCAATTATTTATCTCATGAAAAATGAAATGTTATTCGTTATGATAGATGCGTAGATATATTTCCTATCGATTGATGCAAAAACCTTTGCGATCTATTGAGAAATGCTCGAGTTATAAGCGTTCCAAATCTTGCATTTTTTCCTACTTGTTCAGTACCTAGATTTCCATTTCACCCCCTATATCTTCCGGTTAGACGTAGTCCTACGTCAAAACTTTCGAAAACACGCCATTGCAAGAGAAATAAGTAGAAACACGGAACGATCGAAAAACGCGTCCACACACGATGACTGCTCTCTCCTCTCTCCATGAAAACCTCAAAAACCTGTTGAGTACACCAACTCGAATTTCGAAATATAACTTCCCAGTTAGTGTCAATCTATCCCTTCAAGTGTCCGTCTTTCACAACTCTTTCTTTTGTTTTCTAAGATGCCGGACACAAAATTTCTGCCTCAGAAATATTTTTGTTTAACAGAGACTTAGACTATCGGTCGTTCGGTATATGTTTTTTTTTTGTGAAATTCAGGAAAAAAAATCAACTTTTACTTAAGGTGTCCGTTTTTACCGCCCTTCCCTTATTTCAATTCGATGCCTAGGAACATTAAAAGGGCAACCATATTAGCGGATTTTAAACTGCAATGCATTTTACATGTCAAAAATCAAATTTGAATGAATGAGATGTGATCGACATCGTAATTGAAGACATTTGACAAAAAAAAAAATTTAAAACCCTAATTTTCGGCGATTTTTCGGTTTTCATAAAACTCATATTTTAACGTTTGCGACACTAGTTCTTGCGGCGCTCACTGTGCTTCGCGACGCATGAGTGAATCCACTGGTGCAATGACAGACTGGATGGCGGAGAAAAAACTCGAGGGGTTGTATCTGAGACACGACCGCTTAGGACGTAGGACTACGCAATATTTTTTTCGAAATTTCATAAATAACTCTTTAGTAAAAAGTTCCGAGGACCCTGAAAAGGTTTAATGGCTTACGTGGTTTTGTAAAATCATTTCGAGAAGCAACGATTCTTTCTTGCCTTTGCGAGAGCAATACACTAATTAATCATATGTCGCAATTTGTTTCTTTATATCAATGCACGCATTGCACTGAGTATTTAACGAGAGGCATCATCCGTGCATCGCCATTCAACAAGCATCAAACACGTATCTAACAGATACACACAGTTCTAAGTTTCGCGCAACGAAAGCCTCACACACAAAGCCAAACACTTATGGCCAGAAGCGATCTATAATCATTTGCACTCTTCTTTTTTTTCGCCTGCTTTGTCATGGCTCGGATGGTTGTGTTTATTGCCAGATGCACTTCAAGTGAAATATTCGCTATCGTTCAGAGCTCGAGGGTAGAGGTGGGCAAAACGATTCACTTTAATGAACCGTTCAGTGACCAACCGTTCACTTATGTGAACTAGTTCTTTTGAGCAGCTCACTCACTCTTTTGTACAGTGGAGGGATATGCAAGTATAAAAAGTGTGGGATGTTATGTAAGACTGTTCATTCATAAAATGCCGTTTTTATCATTATTCGTCCGATATTGGTTAGAAATAAGTTAACACAATAGAAAATCAAACTTTGATTTTGAAATTTTGATTTTGTTTGAGTCGTTATTCATAATTTTCAGCATAAACTAGCATTATGATGCTTTGCTTACGATGTATTGCAATAAATGCTATAGCAAAACTGTACCCAAACCGCGAACGTCCATCTCAAAATTATCGAGCACAATATGATATAATATAAAACAAGACTGTTTGAATCTTTCCGCTTTCAACTATATTTTCTAAGTGAGGTAGATTTGCATATCAACTTGCTGAAATATTTACCGTGAACTCCAAAATATGAAATTAAAATTTTATTCGATAAATAATTTAAAATTTAACAATCCAATTTAAAACCATCGTATCCTGAAATTTTGCGTTTTTTATGAAAGCGACAATACCGACATATTATTTTTGTTATTTCATGGGGCTATCGTTTGTTTCCATTCGTTATTTTAAGAACTATTTACCTTGCAGCACCATTCATCTATCACTCGTTCGTTTTCTTTCCTCTTATGCACCGCTTACCGTACACAGTTCGTTCTGAACTGCATACACAGTTCAGCCAGCGGTCAGTTCGGTCTGAACTGCATACACAGTTCATTCGGCGGTCATCGCACACAGTTCGTTCTGAACTGCATACGCAATTCGTTCTGAACTGTATACACAGTTCAGTCAGCGGTCAGTTCGTTCTGAACTGTATTATCAGTCCATCGTTCACTGTACACAGTTCGTTCTGAACTGGGTATACAGTTCATATGAACTGTTGCCCAGCAAAAAAGAACGGCAGTTCGTTCACTCTTTTTGGTGAACTAGTTCTTTTGATCAGTTCATGAACGGTTTGCCCATCTCTACTCGAGGGGAAACATGAAACACAAAACGAGCAGAATAAGCGACCTTTGTTGTTTCGGACACAGAAAAATTCTGAGAATTTTACTCAGTGGAGATGCAATACTTATACGCTAGCGACAGATTACTTACTATGCAAAGGTGGATTTTACTTTGCAAATATTTTATTTTCGTTATTCCCCTTCGCTGTTTCTATTCTAGCGGCTGCAGAAGTTGCCCGTTATTGACAGCTCTGTTCGGGAAAGCACACAAATGAACAGAATAAATGTATGGGAAAATGGGAATGCTTCCAATTTTTATCAATTTAAACCATATATAGACTATGGGATCGTAATGTATAGCATATAAAACAAATCTTAGAAAATTTCCGATTCGATTGGTATCCGAATCGTTTAAATCGGTTCGCAGAAAAATAGTTATTAAAGTTAACTTTATTTCATAAAAACGTGACCTGTTTCCTGATTTGGCACCCTTAATGTAAGACGTAGTCCTACGTCAAAAGTGACGTTTGAATTCATGTTTGTGAGAGAATCTTCTCAAGTGGTTGTGTTGAGTTATAAGTTTGAATATTCAAAAATTGCTATAAATAATTGTTTGCCTCCCGTCGTTGTGCACCTGTGGTCGAGTGATTAGCGTCTCACATTATCATGCCGGGTGTTCGGGTTCGATTCTCGTTCTGGCCGGGGGATTTTTCGTCAGAGAAACTTCCTTCGACTTGCACTGTGGTCACGCGTATTCTAGAGCTTGCTCCTCGGGATACATTCAAGGCGTGTTATTTGGCTTAAGATGCATACGTTGAGACGGCAAAAGTTCCACATTGAACGTTAACGCCATTCAAAAAAAAAAAAATTGTTTGCCTCCATCCCTGCAGTAATCGGAATAGGAAACATCTACACATTTTAGTGCTAATCCACTATGATATGTAAGAATCTACTTTTAAAAATTTCCTGCATAATCACTCAATTAACTAATAAAATTACAGCTTTGTAGCTGCTAAGTAGGAAACTAAAAGAGTGTTTTTCTCGCTTCGGATCGCTACTTTGTAACACGAGTAAATGAAGTCAGAATGAGCTAATTGTCCGAGATTCAGGTGCAGGGAAAGATTCTTCTAGAGGAAATAAGATGTCTAGTCGAGTTGACGGTTGAACTATTACTGAAAAATCTTTATTCTCTAGTTTACTTTATTCTCTACAGTGGTAAATACATACCAACGGAACGATGTTGTATATGCGCTGGTTGCCTTGATGCTTCAACACTAATATTCTGCATAGGGTATATTATCGTGCAAATCAACATTTCGCAGCAAGCACGGAATATATAAATCGAGATATATATTTTTATTGGCACCCAAAACCGTACTTCTCGTCTCGTATTCCGAAAAAAAAACTTAGTCCTAGAGTGTCCATTTTTGAAAAAAAAAATTTTTCGAGATGACAGTAGATCTCGATGTTTTATGAAATTTTAAGACAATTGGTACAATTTTTTTTTCGAAAACCCCGATTACCTTTACTCTCCTCTTATGTGATTTTTCGATTTTCATGAAATTTTAAGACATTTGGTATACATTTCTTTTTTCGAAAACCCCGATTTCCTTTACTCTCCCCTTAGGTGAATTTTCGATTTTTCTCAAACTTTGACCGCTTTGTGCCACTCTCCCTTAAGTCCGATTGAGCTGAAATTTTGATTAGGGTGTTTTTTCGAGGTGGTGAACATTTTGTATATGGTAACTTTTTGAAATTTGAAGGTCGTTTTTTTTCTCATACATTCATTGGCACCCTATTGTATGTGCATGTGTATGGAAGAATGAACTGCCATCTTCGTTTCGATGATTATCAAGGATTTTTGTATGATCATAGAAATTAAAAGAAAAAAAAAAGAAACATGGAAAATAGTCTACATAAGTTTGAGCACGCGCGCGTTAATGCAGCCATGAGAAATCTGAATTGTGATAGCGATTGGAACATAATAGAGTTTGTTCTTATTGTGGAATTAGATATGCAAGTCTTGATAAAAAAGGACTCACAGCTATGATTGAGGTTTGGTTGAAGCTCGAGATAGCGAATGTTGTCGAGCGAAGAAGGCCCTTGATCGATTTATGAAGGATCAAGCAGACAACCATCGGAATGAACAGATAGGTTACAATCTGAAATTCATTCAACGGGTCAAATGCAGTCTTCAGAATTCAACTCGGTGCTGATGCGCAACAAGATTTTTGTACCCAGTTGAGCTCCCACTCCGTGTGCGCACTAGCTCTCTGGCAGATGAGCACACGCCGAAACACAGATGAAATGTTTGGCTGTCAGCACCGTTTTTGCGCTGTCCTCGCGCCGTACTTATTTTGAGCTGTAATGTGCACCGGTTTTCGCGCCGAGATTAGCATCGTGTTTCTGCACCTACCTGCTCTACACCACGCTTGAATTTGGTTTGCTTTCTCTGTTGATTCATATTTCTGTACCCAAGCGCATACGGTTGATAATGGCATGGATGCAGCGCTGTTGATTTTTTTTGCTTTGCTTAAGGTGGCCGTACACTGTTTGCCCGGAGGTCAAATATTTGATATATTTTGACAGATAAAGTTTGATTTGATATTTGTACAAACACTATTTTGTTTGTCACTCTTAAATATTCAACAGTGTTAAACAATGTCAAACACCGAACATGGATAAAATCGATGAAATATTCAAGGTAACCTAACCATGTACCGACAGGTTCGAAGAACAGACTAAAAAAGTATTCGAGGCATCCAAAAATTGAATATTTGCTTGTTGTGTTTTGTGTAGCATATATTTGATCAGTACACGTCGACCAAATTTTATCTGTCAAAAAGAGTCAAATATTTGGCTTCGGTCAAACAGTGTATGAGCACTCTTAGGACGACGGAAAGCAAAATGGGGCGCTAGAATTTGATGTGTATGGAATTGAGCGCGCGTTTTAGAATGGGCCCACATTATTTATAATGTTCACTATAAAGGGAAAAATCCATCAAAATAATGTAGTTCTAGTCTCGTTCATGCCACAGGTGGTTTTTTCGTAGGTACTATTATTAATTTTTATTTTATGCCCGATGGATCTAAATGAGCGGATCATAACTAAGTCTCATATTACAAATTAAACAATGAGCCAAAAGAAAATTTAACGTGTTTGTTAAATTTGCTTACGATAGCTGACAAAAAATCACGATTGAAGTTTATGGTATCGTCATATCGTCGGGCATTTCAGACGATATTCACGACTGATGTTTGTTCTTCAATGTGATAGCTGAGAAGCACCGCTCTACGGACACTGCGTAACAGATGCAATTTTTAAATAAATTTCGACACGCGAGACAAATATTCTATATAGCTATAGATATTTTTTGTCGAGTGTTTTTATTCTATTTCATTTTTTAAAAATTTATTGATTTTTATTTAATATTTTAATTTATACAGGAACATATGTTAAAAGTGAGAAATATTTTGATAACATTAAAACCAAATCAACCTGAGGCTCAGAGTAATCCAACATCTCAACAACAGCCAAATATTTCAACAGAGGACGACAGACAGAGGACCCTTGCTCGAAGAAGAATGCCAGAAAGCTTCATCTTCCAAGCTTTATCCTTGGCAGGTAGATCTGAAGTTGAAACTTTTGGAATTGGCTAACACCAAAACACGACTTCCGGTCAATACAGATGTGGTGAAATACTGGGAATCCCAACAATTCGAAGATCCACAATTGTATGAGTTGGCGATGGTTGCTTTATCTGCACCAGCAACGCAAGTGTCAGTTGAGCGATGCTTCTCAGTGATTAAACTTTTATTAGAGCAACATCGGTTACGAATGTCCCCTAATATGCTCGACGATTTGATGATCATCAGCTGCAACCGCGACTTATTGTCAACTGCCGTAAGCAATTTTCAACAAAATTCCTAAACGTTTTTGTTTATTTATGTGATGTAATATTTTTTAATAATTGACGATTTCATAATACAGGACCTTAAACATTTGTTTCTTTTTCATTGCTTGGCAAAATAAAAAAAACCGTACTAAACCATCGAAACAACTGAAAATGAACATACTCCAGGTACATGTACTTTGATATTCAGCGTAGAGGATGGTATAAATCTCGAGTTTGCATTCTAAAGTGCGTGCATAATTTTCCAAATTCATCCATTACATTTTTCAAATGTTAGCGTCCCGTCTGCCCATCAAATTGTGTTTTCAGTCAATCTGAGCAAAGCTTCAGACTGCAAACGTAATGACGAAAAGAAAAAAAACAAAGCGTCCATGGGAAACGCTTGCGCTGGGGCGAAGAAAAAGACAAAACAAAAGAGACACTGACGCTCTCGGATCTACACACGAGTCGCAACGGGCTCAAAATCAGTGCCCTCATGTTCAAAGATTTTGGTGCACTTGGTTCAAAGAGAGAACAGATGTTTTTCATGAACGGCCGCTGATGGTTTTCTGAAGACTGGTCAAATGTTTGATTAATTTGGAGATTAGAGCAGTTTGTCTGATAAATTTGGTAGTCAGGTTACAGTGAGATCAGAAGATGCTATGGAATAGCTAGGCGGGACAGCAAGCGTTTCTCTTGTGACTTGACTAAACTGAAAGATTTGCTGTTTACTTTTTACAGGCATCTCCAATAAAACTTTTGAGTAGATGAAGTTTAGTGAAATGTCGGTGCCATAAAGAGTTAATTTCATTAGATTAAGTAGATTAAATCAGTTCAGTTTTTTTTTGTAAAATTGGTTATGTATTAATTAATTATCAACTAGATAATCAATCAACTCAAACATATGAAGGGGAATGAGGCGGGACCTTCATCATCATTATTATCATTAAGTCGGTTGAAGTATTCTTTGTATATATCCGCTAAATATTTTCAACATTTTTCTTACAGAAAGTACGAATTGATGCGCTTGAATGTTTGCTCCATGTTACCAAATATCCCCCGTTTTTGCTGTTACCTTTGAAAATGGAGGTAGTGTTAAAGTTGCAAGATGCATTGAATGATCACAAACGTTTGGTGAGGAGCGCTGCCGCAACTGCGAGACTCAGATGGTTTCTGATAGGAACCGACGAAACTAGCTCTCAAAATGAGCAAACATAGTTTGATCAGTTACCAGACAATAAGTAAAATCATGTTGTGAAATGCAAACATTTTATCAAATAAACAATCAACGACCAAGAAAAATGAATGTTTTTTTCGACTTTCAGTTTTTTTTATTTGTTCAGTTTCCTTGATCACATTGGGCCCTAGCCATCAGAGCTACTTTTTGAGCGCGTTGTATCACTTCCATGCATCGTTTTTTTCGCATTAATCGGCAATCTTGGAAGAAACCTTCGTTACGTGGAAATCCATGACTCTGATCACTAAATGTAATCAGCCCGAGGCCCCAGATACGCCCTCCGCGGAATTCGCCCTCATACTTCATGCCATCAGATCGCCAAAAAACTCCATGTCCATGGAACCAGCCTTGCATGAATTCTCCTTCGTATCTGTTGATAGTTTTTAAGAATTATATGCTTTATTATGGAAACATGATTTGCATCTCTTACTTGGCACCATCAGGGAAACACTGCAAAGCGAAGAATAAGACCATTGAGCTTAGCAAATAACGAACAGGTTTCATTTTCTTACCATGACTCCCAGTCCCGAGCACACCCCATTGCTGAATGCACCATCGTACCGTGTTCCATCGGAGAACATGATTGATCCCATGCCGTGTTTCTGGCCCCGTTGGTTCCAATCTCCGATATAGCGCGTTCCATCATCGTAACGATATCCGCCGCATTTAACTACTCCACTCTGTACACTTTCCATCATCTGTTAAGGAGAAACACTGAATGTCACACAAATCGCGTTCCAGTGGTACCGAGAGATACTATCGTTCTGGCTGACGACTACCGACGTGATACCGCGGTAGCAACGCGGTGTCAGGTTCTACATTGTACTACCTTTGGGCGGGGAAAGAGATAACTTAATTAGTATCGATCGAGCTTTGCTCTTTAATCAGATTATAAGGATGGCTGTGTTGCTTCCGCGACCGAGTGGTTGGCGTCGATGAAGAAAACTATTCCGAAATGCATTGCTACACGTGTGTCCTTTAATTACAAAAATTTATTTAAATACAAAAAAAAAAAGTAACAATCAGGAGGCTGATCCATCACTCCAATCAAAGATGGAATACTTCTCATTATTTATAGTTGACCAATAGTAGGGGAATTTGTATCTTTAGACACTAATGTTTTCCAAAACTTAAAAGTTCAATATACTGGTTTTCGAAATAATTGGCCAAATTTTTATAAAAAAGTGTTTTTCTATTTTTTTTGCTGAAATTAAAACAAGCCGGAAAGTAGGACATTTTAAACGATGCGGGTATAATGGACATGTAGTGGGGCGAATATGGACAGGTTCGAAAATTACATCCATATGCGGAATCATGTTTAATTTTCGGTTTTTGTTCCCCTATTCCGCTTTCGATCAGTATTTATTGTCATAGGATGGTTTAAATATTACATAATAGCATGTAGAATGAGTTCCCATCAACAGAAATTTGAAATTCATAATGCAACTATACAAATCAACCACCTGTCCATTACACCCCCACTGTCCGTTATACCCGCACCTCTCCTATGTATTCGTTATGCTTGTGTTTTGTAGTACCCGATTGTTTAAGTTGATTAACCTTCCTATACTCGCGCATAGGTCTGACAGACCGAGAATGGATGAGGTGGCTGAATTAAATGACTATTAAGACTGAATGAAGTTAAAGAAAATATATTTTTTCGAATTTTTTCATTTAATTATATCTTTTCCTTCGAGTAAATACCAATAACGCTTAAAAATACTCTGTGAGTACACGAGTTACGATTTTTCGCGCGAGTACATGAGTATTAAGTACGTGTTGTTTATTCGATATACTGTATAATCTTATTTTTCATTTATTATTCATATCAGGGCTTACACATATTTGAGATTGCACCTCTCCTTCGCATATATGAAACAAAGATTCTCCCACGTAGGGTAAATGATGTTGGTTTGTCCGTTTTAGGGTGTTTCCACGCAACTGGTGAGAATGAAAATGATCATCTCGATTTTTCATATGCAACTTCGTGCGAAATGTTGATTTACACGATAAAATACTTAATGCACACTATTAGCTCAATCGGACTTCATTTGCTAATATCGCAGACGTTGAAATTAGAGTTTTTTAAAAACAGAAAAATCATCGGAAATCGGGGTTTTCAATTTTTTTATGTTAAATGTCTTAAAATTACGTGACACGTCGAGATTTACAGATATCTCAAAAAAAAAAATTTTGTCGAAAATCGACTTTTCGTATGGAAAAACAACCATTCGGTTATTCAAAATTTGTATTCGAGATAACAGAAAATATCGACGTTTCAGAAAAAAAGACCCAGAGTGTGGATTTTGTGAAAAAAAAATAAAAATCTTCGAGATGACAGTAGTCTCGACGTTTCATGCAATTTTAAGACATTTGGCATATTTTTTTTTTTCGAAAACCCCGATTTCCTTTACTTTCCCCTTGGGTGATTATTCGATTTTCAAAAAACTCAAACATTGACAGCTTTACGCCACTCGCCCTTAAGTCCAATTGAGCTGATATTTTGCATAGGGTGTTTTTTCGAGGTGGTGGAAATTTATGCGGTTACTTTAAATTCGAGATAAACAGCCCTCAACACATTCGCCTAGCGGCTGCCATAGTAATCATGTGCACAAACCATGATATGAATTGCGATCATTGAGATGCATTAATTACATGATTTAGATATATAAATCTGATACAAATGGTATGCAAGCATGATGTCTACAATATTTGTAAGCGTTATATTGGGTTGTACTTATCGCATCGGGTTATACTATACGGCTATTTTAAGACGACAATCTTTGCTACAAGTGTCGTTTTGACAGTGTTGTGATTGTCCTTCTCAGTCTCAAGTTATAGCGCGTCAAAGATGGAGTCCACCAAGCAAGAAATTCGCCATATTTTACGTTTTTACTACCTGCGAGGTAAAACTACAACGAAGGCGGCCGAAAAAAATCGTGTAGTTTATGGACCCGTTTATGAGCAGCTTGACCGTTTGAAGCAGGCGATTGACCAAAAGCGACCAGAAATGATCAATAGAAATGGTGTTGTTTTCCAGCAGGACAACGCTCGGCCTCACACATCTTTGATGACCCGCCAGAAGCTACGGGAGCTCGGATGGAATGTCCTATTGCTCCCACTGTATAGTCCGGACCTGGCTCCAAATGATTATCATCTCTTCCCTTCCGGTCCATGCAAAACGCTCTTGGTGATACTAAGTTGGCCTGAAAAGAGACTTGCGAAAACTGGCTGTCTGAGTTTTTTGCACATAAGGAGGGGGTGGGGGTTATAAGGTGGGGATAATGAAGTTGCCTTCTAAATGGCAACAAGTTTGCAAACAAAACGGCGCATATTTGACTTAAATTGGATAATTTTAAGCATGTTAAATAAAGCGTCAAATTTCGATCAGAAATACGACATTTCTTTTTCCCCCACCCTGTAATTCAGAAAAGATCTAAGTACGTACCAAATAATCATCTGGTGGTTGATTAAAAGTTAGCTCAAATGAGGGGCGCATTGACATCAATAGCAGGCGGACTTCATACAAATGAAACCCAAATTTCTGCATTACACGAGAATTAATTATGCAAATGAAACCAAATTAGGCATGTGGATATTTTAGGGTGCGATAAATGTTTCTATGGTGGTTAGACACTCCACCCCTCTCTCTAAGGGAGGGCTGCCATACAAATGAAACACAAATTTCTGCATTACTCGAGAATTAATCAAGTAAATGAAACCAAATTAGGCATATGAAGGTTTCAAGATACAATAAATGTTTCAATGGTGGTTAGACACTCCTTCCCCCTCTCTAAGGGGGAGCTGCCGTACAAATAAGAGACAAATTTCTGCATAACTCGAAAACTAATCAAGCAAACGGAGCCAAATTTGACATGCGAAGGTTTTAGGGGAAACGAAACGTTTCTATGGTTAATCTACACTCCTCAACTCTCTCTGAGGACATGGGGCTGCCATACAAATGAAACACAAACTTCTGCATAACTCGAGAACTAATCAAGTAAATGGAGCCAACTTTGGGATGTGAGGGTTTTTGGGTACGAGAATTGTTTCTATGATGGTATGACACCCCTTCCTCCTCTGGAAAGGAGCCAAACATATTCCAGCCAATTGAAAATTTTCGGAAGCTCTGAAAATTTCGGAAAATTCAATTCAATTACATATTGACAAGCGTTTTTAGTCCATTTGATGTTTGTGCTAACGAAATTGATCTTCGTTTGAAAATGGAAATGGATTTTAATGTGATAAAACGTACTCCTATATCATCTTCTATCTATATAAATAAAAATGGATCGCCGAATGTGTTGATAAGAGCAAAACTCGAGAAAAGAATTGTCCGATTTAGGCCTTTCTTCATTCTATCATATCTTCTGTATCAAACATTTATTCCATGTAACGGGGAAAAGTCTGAAAATAATCTGACTCGCAAATAATATGTTTCTCCGTTACATGGAATACATGTTTGATACAAAAAATATAATAAAATAAAACAACTCAAATCGGACGATTCCTTGCTCGAGTTAAGCGTTAAAGAGGGTGAAGAGTGTCGAACCACCATAGAAACATCTTTTGCTCTCTAAAACCTCCACATGTCAAATTCGACTCCATTAGCTTGATTAGTTCTCGAGTTATGAAAGAATGTGTGTTTCATTTGTATGGCAGCCTCTCTTAGAGAGGAAAGAGGATTGTCGAACCACCATAGAAACATTTCTTGCCCTCTGAAACCTCCACATGCCAAATTTGGGTCCATCAGCTTCATTAGTCTCGAGTTGTGTAGAAATTTCTGTTTCAGGAAACAGTTTGGTCGTCGAGGATGAAATAGATTGCTAATCTTTTGTATTGAACATGTGATGATGATGGCTTTAGTGTTTGATTTCCGGTTTGACGCCGGTTTTATGACGAACTGCTTAACCTTCATCTTTTTTCCCGCTGCAACGTGCATCATGACACGGAACGCGGTATGACGAAAAACTGGCGCAGAAGCTCTATCCGTTTTATCCGTCTTATATCGTTGGCTGAATGTGCGTGCGGCATCCATATCCCTTACCTGACCAGTTCCACAAAAATTGTTGCCCCTCGAGTAAACCGCGAGTAATCGGTCGAATCCTAAATCTTGAATTGTGGTTTCGAATAGGCCAGGAGGGAATAAACTTAAGAAATCCGCGATGTACTTCGAAAAGAATTTATTCTATGAAAAACGTGTTTCTACACTTTTGTCTGTTTGTTTATACTAATGATTTGACATTTACGTAGAGACGTAGAAATGTGGGGGCAACCATGGGTACTTTGATTACACTCTTTACACACACCCCTGCTTAACCACGGTAGCCTGCTGCCGCTCCAATCCCAACTTACCGCAAAATCCTCTGAAGGTAGCAACCGGCAAACTCTCTGTCATGATGTCTGCTAGCTGGTCCGACGATCGTACGAAGCAGATATCGATCACTCCTTGCTGCACCAGATCACGTACGAAATGAAATTTTGTGTCCACATGTTTGAGTCTACTATAATCTTTCGAATCTCCGACGATGCGGATGATGGACTGATTGTCCTCGAATACGGGTACCGCTTGCTCTAAACGTTTCCCCAAATCGCTAAGCAATCTTCTCATCCAGACGACGTGACAAGTGACCAAGCAGAGCGCTGCCAGCTTGGCCTCCGTAGATGATAGCGCAACAGTGTGTTGCTTTCGGGTCATCCAACTCACGCTGCACCCATATACCCTACAGACACATTCGCTCACAGAACGCCGATCCACACTGCTGTTCGCACAATCGGCATCTGAAAACACCTCCAGCAATCGAGAGCTCTGCTGCTTCCGATACACAAGCCCTACATCTAGCGTTCCTTGCACGTACCGCAGTACTTTTCAAATAGTTCCATAGTTTAGTGTGTGTTCTTCGCCAGGCCAAGCCTGAAGCTGGCTAAAAAAGTTTATCGCTGCCGACAGATCCGGTCGAGTGATGCGTACATTAGACAGCCTACGAGTTCACGATACGGTTTATCGGTTCTCTGCTTCTCATCCGCCTTACCCAACTTCAGACGATTCTCAATGACTTGTGACTTGTGCGATGTTCGCAATTCAGTCGAACACATCGTCTGTGTTTGCCCAAAGTACGAGAACCTCCGGAACTTACACGGGATCAGCGGGAGCATTCGTGATGTGCTTGGCGACGACCCTTCACGAACTGCTGCACTGCTCCGTTTTTTGAAAGATGCCGATCTGTTTTTTTAAAATTTAAACAAAAACTTATGATCAAATCGAAGATCCTTGTTCCTTTCCCTTCACGATAAGGGGAACAAGAACAGTCGACATCTTCGCGCGGCGCGGATTCCCCACCTGTGGCCTGGGGCCATGGTAAACGGACATTCTCGTTAAACGAAAAGGGAAAAAAAAGCTCAAACGCGTGGAACTTCTCGTGACGAAATCTGTTTTTTGTTTATTGTTTTATTTTTAATTGCTTATCCGTATGTGCATGTAAAATGAATTATAGTAAGCGCACATCGCGGCATGGTTTCGGCCGTTTTTGCTGAGACGAACTAGCCCAGGAGGCTGAAAATCTCTAAAAAACAAGAAGTGGGTTATATCTATGGTATAACCGCAAGAGTGACGTAGGACTATTGTTGATTTAGAGATCATTTGTTTGAAGTTGAATCTGAATTCATTCTGAATGAATGAATATTTGGGGGACTTCGAAAACGAGAGCGTTACGTTGGAGGCACAAGGTTTTATGCATCCAATATTGGATACGGAAATATCCTACTGATGGGGAAGAATAATTTTCAGAAGCTTTCCTGTTAATTGCGATTGATTGAAAAATCACAAAACCAAATGTATTTGATTGCAGTGTTATATGGATAGAAAACATTAGAATAAACTATTTCGCATCAATGTATTTTTCAATTACCAGGGGAACTGGCAGAGTATTTTTCAGCAACGATTAATTCTTTTCAGATTTTCCTCGATACTCGAAGCCCACCAGTGGTTAATACTAACTCGATAACCACCTGTTAGTAACATTTGATTCAAAAATATTTGGTCGCAGTGTAACATGGATAGAAAACATTAAAATAAACTCATTCACATGAATGTATTTTTCGATTCCCAGAGGAACTGGCAGATTATTTTTCAGCAATGATTAGTTCTTTCCAGCTCTCCAGTGGTTATTGCTAACTCGATAACCACCTGTTAATAGCACTTGATTGAAAAATATTTGGTCGCTGTGTTATATGGTTAGTAAACATTAAAATAAACTCTTTCGCATGAATGTATTTGTCAATTCCCAGGGAACTGGCAGATTATTTTTCAGCAACGATTAGATCTTTCCGAAATTTTCTCGATGCTGAATGGCGTCCAAACGAAAATATTCCTTTCAGTTTGTCTGTAAAAAACTTTTCTGAACTCTTATCCATCAAATTTGGAGCCCTGAAAAGGGCAGTTGATTTTATGCTAAGCTAATAGCACGCTCTCCTCGGATACGATGGGCCAGCTGGATGTCCTTGGGCATAATGTGACGCGCTTTGCGTGGATAGCACACAAATTGTTATTTTCGAATAGGCCTCCTGCAGCATCATAACCGCGGAACTTTGGAAGCGCAAATCGGTTTTGAAGTCCTGAGCAATTCCACGAATCAAATGCTGCAAAAATAGATTGCGGATCAGCAATTCGGTCGACTTCTGATAGCGACGAATTTCACGCAAAGTTCCCAGTCGATAGCGATGTGGTCACACTCCCCACGGCTGGTGCACTTATCCGAGCTGCTTTCGTGGTGCCTTACCACCGAAAGACTAACGAGCTGTTAATTGCGATTGATTGAAAACTCGTTTGTGTGGAACCAAGCACACAGCTCGTTAGTCTTTCGGTGGTAAAGCACCACGAAAGCAGCTCGGATAAGTGCACCAGCAGCGGGGAGTGTGACCACATCGCTATCGACCGGGAACTTTGCGTGAAATTCGTCGCTATCAGAAGTCGACCGAATTGCTGATCCGCGGTTATGACGCTGCAGGAGGCCTATTCGAAGATACCAATTTGTGTGCTATCCATGCAAAACGCGTCACATCATGCCCAAGGACATCCAGCTGGCCCATCGTATCCGAGGAGAGCTTAGCATAAAATCAACGGCCCTTTTCAGGGCTCCAAATTTGATGGATAAGAGTTCAGAAAAGTTTTTTGCAGGCCGAACTGAAGAAGCATTTAACGAAAATCGTTGTGTTGATGATAATTCGATACCGATAGGAGCCATGGATATGAATTTGATAATGAAGAATATGAAATACATGACATGATGTAGTGAATGTATCCCCATATCGAAGAAATCACTTTTTTTTAATCCCATTTATTTATTTAAGGCTCATTAGCATTTTAGCTGTAACAGAGCCGAATTTTAATCGTGTACATGTCACATGGTTATCATATCTATAATTAGCACATTACACAGTTGCCGTTCGCCAGTATTCCTTCTATACCATTACATATGGTACATTCACACAGTAGCCATTTAAGCGTAAGAGCATTCTTTCTGTTCTTACATTATCCAGTTGGACCACCGGACAACGGAGACAGTTGATTGATCATTATTGAGTTATTTATAGAACAGCAGCCCGATGTGTCTTGCAGAGCAGAGCAGTTGTATGGATGAATCGATCTTATTTCGACCGTGGATCGATCTCCATCGCTGATGATTGTTGCGTGGACCTAGCTATTCTGTAACAACACAAAGATGGTCAAGTTTTGAACTGAGTTTTGAACTCACGATCGATCGCTTACTAAGAAGAAATCACTTTGATGAAACTGTTGGCCGTTTGTCGTTTTTAATTGTTGGGACGAGGGGATTATTTTTGCTGAGTGAATTCCAAGAAAAAATCCATCCCTTCTTTAAGCGTGATTCATTTTGCTTCGGATCATTTCATACAAATTTCATACAAAAGATAAAGTGTCCAAGAGTTATATGATTGCTAGCTATTGACTTGAAAAATTGTTTCAATAGCTTAATAATAGCTTCGAAAACAGGTTATTGAAATCATTCGTATCCGTATGTAGCGCGCCCTCTTGGAAACCCATTAATCTTATTGGAATGTAAGATGGGGAAGCTCATACTCACGTCTATGCATTATGCTGTACTCTTCCAATTAATTTCGTTTTTGCAGGCCGAACTGAAAAATTTTCAGTCGAGTTAACTCTCTTTTACAGTAATGTTTTTGAATCCGGAAACTTTGCATTACATTCAATATCATACCACAGCCATAACATTTTTTTCATGTTGAATTTATGCGATTAATAGTTACTAATATAGTTACTGATAGTTACTTGATAGTTACTTATCAATCGTATTAATTCAACATGCACAAAATGTTGTGGCTGCAGTATGATATTAAATGTAACGCAAAGTGTCCGGATTCAAATACATTACTGTATACTTACTTCGATGATATTCGTTTCTCTCTCAGGCTAAGCTACGAATATAATAAAGAGGGTGGAGTTTACATTTTATACTTTTATGGTTTATAATATGATGCTTCCTTTGCTTTCGTTCATTTCTTACTCTACTATCGCACCGTGAGGACTCGTTTCATCGGGACCAAGCACACAGCTCGTTAGTCTTTCGGTGGTAAAGGACCACAAAAGCAGCTCGGATAAATGCAGCAGCTGCGGGAAGTGTGACCACATCGCTATCGACCGGGAACTTTGCGTGAAATTCGTCGCTATCAGAAGTCGACCGAATTGCTGATCTGCAATCTACCTTTGCAGCATTTGATTCGTGGAATTGCTCAGGACTTCAAAACCGATTTGCGCTTCCAAAGTTCCGCGGTTATGACACTGCAGGAGGCCTATTCGAAGATACCAATTTGTGTGCTATCCATGCAAAACGCGTCACATCATGCCCAAGGACATCCAGCTGGCCCATCGTATCCGTGGAGAGCGTGCTATATTAGCTTAGCATATAATCAACGGCTCTTTTCAGGGCTCCAAATTTGATGGATAAGAGTTCAGAAAAGTTTTTTACAGGCCGAACTGAAGAAGCATTTAACGAAAATCGTTGTGTCGATGATAATTCGATACCGATAGGAGCCATGGATATGGATTTGATAACGAAGAATATGAAATACATGACATTATGTAATGAATATTTCCCCATATCGAAGAAATAAAATTATTTGTGTACGAATGCCGCAATCGATAGTCGACTCTAATTTGCGCTGGGTAATTTCCTCGGAGGACTCGATTCCTCCTTTGAGCAATAATAATCTCTTTCTGGCAAAACGAAGTGGTATGAATCAAATTATTCGAAAGATAAAATGAAGATGTTTTCTGCCAATTTTCTTCAACCTCCAAACATCTCTTTCTTCCGTTTGTCGTTTTTGCGCTCGCTAATCCTTTCGCACAACACACATTTCTCATTTGAGAAATTGTTGAGTAAACATCGTTTGCCAGTGCGCGTAGAGCGGGAATTCCTCAAGATTCATTGCACCTCTAATAAATTGCCGAAAGACGTGGTCTTACTTTGATTGCACTTGATTGAAAAATCCAAAACGAAAAGTATTTGGTCGCAGCATTATATGAGTAGGAAGCAGATAATTACTCGAAAATTACATGATTTTGGCGATGTGAAAATTTTACCGTTTTTCATGTTATGCATCCAATATTGGATACGAAAATTATCTACTGATGGGGAAAAATAATAGAAGCTTTCCTGTCAATTGCGATTGATTGAAAATCCACAAAACCAAATGTATTTGGTTGCAGTGTTGTATGGATAGAAAACATTAAAATAAACTCTTTCGCATGAATGTATTTTTCAATTCCCAGGGGAACTGATATGCAACGAGAGTTCCGCGCGTGTGTGTGTGTGTGTGGCGGCTGCTCCGAAGTTTCAAGCGGAACCGTGGCATCACTCTCCTCCTGATGGATTCCCTTCTGGCCTAAAGTGTACAAACAGGCTCTTGGTAACACCGTTCATCAGCGCTTTCATGATAAACGAAGTTAGCTTCATCACAACAGCGACAACATACTCCAGTCGCTGTTCAATTATAACTGAGTGGGTTTACGAGCGGCGCTCGCTTATATACAGATTGGTGGTTTCAATAGCCTGTTTTGAAAGCAATTTTAAGGCTATTGAAACAAGTTTTTGTATGAAAATGTAACAAGTATATAACGCGTAGACATTTTATCTTTCGAATAAAGTGTTTATCATACCATTTCGTTCAGTTGTTTAGGAGCTATTAACGCTCAAAATCTCGGTCTGCGGCGTAACGCTTTCGTTTTCGAAACTTTGATTTTACACCCCGGTATAGAAATGAAAGACGTAGTCCTACGTCAATAAAGAATTAAAAAAAATCAATCGTCGTCGACCTCGGTTTGCTCTCGCTCATGTCAAAGCGTTTGAGTAACTCTTCCAGATAGTTGGCTTATTTTCAGCACTCAAGCTTCGAAATCACGCTCGATTCTCATACCCAGGAACTGCTTTACTTCGCCTACATCCGTCATTTCAAACTGCTCCGATAGTCTCCGCTTGTTATCCTGCAGAACTTTCAACGACGGACTTGCTATAAGGGTGTCGTCAGCTTATAGCACTAGGATTACCTGATCCCGATCCAAGCGTGTAGAGATACAGGTCGCTTGCGCTTCGCCGGAATCCCATTCCGCAAACCGATGGAACTTCTCATTCCATGCTCGTAACGCTTGCTTTAGGCTGTACGATGCACGATTCAGCCGGCATACAAGTCCTCTCCCCTGCTTAAACCCGTCTGGTTGAGCCATAAAGATTTCTTCGGCCAGTTCACCGTTCAAAAAGGCGGTTTTGACATCCATTTGATGGATGTGCCTTTAGCTCTGGTTAGCCAACGCTAACACCGTCCGCGGCATCTTCAGCATTGCCGTCTTCAACTTCCTCAGCATCGCATCGATTTGGCCTACCAACTTCCGACGAATCCTTGCCTTCAACAGAGACCACGTCACGCGCTACCATGATCAGCTGCTCCGCCGGATTCCATACTGTGTATGCGTTGTTGCTGTACCCCAAAAAGATGCCGCTCCAGGCTTTCTGATCCAACTTCCGTCTCAATTCACCCGGAACATGAACGAAGAGCCGAACACTCGAACATGAGATACATTCGGCTTCCGAGATTCCCAACGCTCAAACGGAGTTTGCTTCGTATCCAATGCGTTCGTAGGACTACGATTTGTGAGATAAGCTGCCGTCAGCACAGCCTGTCCCCAAAACCGCTTGTCATTGTTTTGGTCTTCCAACATCGCTCTCGCCTTCTAGACAAGCGTCTGATTGAGTCGCTCGCTCTGTCCGTTCTGTTGTGGAGTGTACGGGACGGTCCATTCGACTTGAACTCCCTTACTACGACATAATTTCAGGAACCGCTTGTTCTTATATTCTGTCTCGTTACCGCATCTCAGGCGGTAGATTTTCTGACCGAACTTCGCTGTGACCCAGGCCTCGTACTCTTCGAAATACTACTTTACCCGGTCCTTGGTCTGCATCAGGTAGACGACCGTAAAGTGGCTATAGCCGTCCGTGGAGGTGACGAAATACCTCACTCCAAACAGCCCAACCGGTGTCACAGGTCCACAGACGTCCGTGTGCACGAGTTCCAGTACACGCGACGATCGCTTGGCAACATAAGTGGAGAACGGTTGTCTCGTTTGCTTACTTACGAAGCACGATTCACATACAATAACGTCCCGATTGTCACTTGTGGAGTTCATGTTCATTCCCGACACCATTTCGCACTGCACCAGTTGCTTCAGACTGTTGTCGTTCAGGTGGCCGAAACGTCGGTGCCACAACTCTGAGTTCTTCCTGATCCGGCCACATGACAATAAAGCATCGATAACAACTTTCTTGTTCGAATAAAAGTCCAGGTCATACAGTTTCTCATGTCGAATCGCATTCGCGACGATTTCGGAACCGTGGTACACTTTCGCTTTTCCAGACTCGAACACAACACGCATCCGGCTTTCTCCACCTTCATCACAGAAAATAAGTTGCACCGTTATTTTGTTCCCAAAGCACAAAGCACCTTCGATTGTACAAGTCAATCTTTTTACCGTTCACCATCGATATAATCTTCACAGTGCCGGCGTGTTCCGCCACAATCGTCCTTCGCCACTGCAATCTCAATCGGATTCTTCAATCGATGCAGCTAGCTGAACAATGCCTTGTTCCGCACGAGATGATCCTCCGCGCCGGAATCAATGTACCATCGAGTACGCTGGTCTTTTGGCAGAACCTGGCAGCTTGCTTGTGACCATCCTTCTTGCAGTGAAAACAGATAAACTTTTTCTTCTTCAACTGCTTCGTTCCGCTGAATGTGGCTTCTCCGCTCGGCGAGGGTGACAATTCCATACCTTGCCGCTTGGTTTTGACGTAGGACTACGTTTTTCATTTCTATACCGGGGTGTAAAATCAAAGTTTCGAAAACGAATGCGTTACGCTGGAGACCGAGATTTTGAGCGTTAATAGCTCCCAAACAACTGAAAGAAATGGCATGATAAACACTTCATTTGGAAGATAGAATGTCTACGCGTTATATACATGTTACTTTTTGATCCAAAAACTTGTTGATTTCAAAACAGGCTATTGAAATCACCAATCGGTATATAAGCGAGCGCCGCTCTGAAATACACTCGTTTTCGAGTACCCCCAAATATTCATTTATTCATTCATTCAGAATGGATTCAGATTTAACTTCAAACAAATGATCACCAAATCAACGATATTCCTACGTCAATTTTGCGGTTATACCACAGATATAACCCACCTCCTGTTTTTTCATCCAGTAAGCGACATTTGACGAATTCGAGTGTCAGGTTTTCTTCCGAGATCGTTTCGAGTGCCGTCACGACCCCGGCGTACGCAGTGCCAAGCGTCAGTAGAAGATGGCAAACTACGTCCAGATCGCCCAGATCTGCACCCGTCGAACGATACTCACGTACTAGCTTATCGAAGCGAAGAAAATGTTGCTGTAGGCTTCCCCTTTCGAATCGCAGCTGCAGCATCTCCCGCTTCAAATGCATCCTGCTAGCGATGCTGTGGCGCTCGAATACGCGGTTCAAAGCATCCCAGATGTCCTTGGGAAACTTCTTCCGCTGGATATATTCGAGTGTCGTGTCGTGGATCCTAGAAACCAACAGCGATTTGCACCTGCGATCTTTCTTCATGCGCTTTTCAGTTTCCTCGCCTTCGCAGTTTTCTCCTCGTTCGAGTCGCCCTCCTTCACAATCAACTTCTCCACCGCCTCGGCATATGTCTCGACGCACTCTACGAGCTCGTGCTTTTCCAAGAGTATCTGCTTCCTGAACTTCCAGGCAGCGAAGTTCGAGCCATCGAACAATGGCAACAACACACGATCGAATTTTTCCTCCTTCATTCCGAAAACGCAAAAACGGTACTTCCGACTATTTTTCCGACACAGTGCGACCTGGGCCCATAACCTGAAGTGGTTTCGGATAGGCCAGGAGGAAATAAATAGAAGAAATCCGCGATTTACTTCGAAAAGAATTTAGAATTTGCTGCAATCGATCGTCGTTATTGGGAAGTTGGAATTGTTGGGAAGGGGGTCTTATTTTTGCTGTGGAATTTCGAGGAGGAATCCATTCCTTCTCAAGTGTAAATAATCCTGCTCCGGATCAACGATGATTCTAATTGTCGGGGCTAGGGGAGTGGATACTATTTGCGCTTGGTATTTCCGAGGAGGAATCCATTCCCCCTTTAAGCGTTAATAATTCTTTTCCGGCTAAACGAAGTGGTATGATAATCATTTTATTCGAAAGATGAAATGTCTAAAATTTATATGCTTGTTACTTATTTATTGCTAAGTCAACATTAGCCCTACGTACATCTTGCGGTTATATCAAAGATATAACCCACTTTTAGTTTTTTATTTATTTATTTATTTCATCAAACCAGCGTAGACTAAACATACTGCCCAAAATTACAGTGAAATTTAACTATATCTTATTCTATTCAGATAGTCTTGAAGCATTGACCATGACATGGTGACATCAATTATTTCACTGTTTTCGTTACAGAGGCTCATCATACGTTTAATAAGACTATATTTGGTACAATTCGTTCTTCGGTAATCTATGTAGAAAATGTTAGGGTTACTCAGGTGTCTAATGGGTGCATAAAAATTTAGGTTTCCTAATATTTCTTCTTCTTTCTTCTTCCACTCGTTGTGATATGTTGTCAATAAAAATAGAATCATGGCATAGTTCCGAAGTTCTTTTAAGGTTTACATATTGATTATCACGCAACGTGCCTCATATGGAGGGAGATGATATGAAGACCAGCCTAGTTTACGAAGTGCAAATAATAAAAATTGTTTTTGTACAGATTCAATTCTGTCTTTGTGTGAAGTTATGTAGGGGAACCATACAATACTACAATATTCGAGAATTGATCTGACGTATGTAACGTACAATGTTTTTTTTTGTTTATGCATCCTGGAAATGGTAGCTAAAGCGTTTGATGAAGCTCAACATATTATCGTATTATAATGATCAACGAAGGTTAGTTTCGAATCTAAGACCACGCCTAAGTCTCTTACTCGTTAACATTTATTGATGGGCTATTTGCATGCGGTCAGTCAAATAATATTCTAGCCATTTCAATAGCTTAACTTCTTTCCCTATTTTTTTAAGTTTAAGAAGGAATAAGGGTATATCAACACGATCGAAAGCCTTACTAAAGTCAGTGTATAGAGCTTCAACTTGATTACCATTATCCACTGAATTCAAATTGAATGTGACAAATTCCAGCAAATTTGTTGTTGTTACCGTGTTGCTTATTCGTAATTCGTGTCTTTAGTTGTTGAATTAGTTTTTGGTTTATTATGGCTTCAAAGAGTTTTGGAATGCAAGAAATAATTGCTACTACACGATATTTTCTTACATCGACTCTATTACGCAATTTGAATATTGGTTTTTCCATATTTTTAGTTATCTTTCTGATTCCAATGACTTATTGAAAAGCCATAAAAGTTGATGGGTTAATTCAGATGCCAAATTTAAAAAAAACCGTGGAATTCCGTCAGGACCTGGTCCTTTTGAGACGTCAAGCTTATTCAATACGTCAAAAATTTCAATGTAAGTTAGTTGACTGACGCCAACATCACATGGAAATTCTGTAAGAAATGCAAAGAAATCACAATCTCGGTCCTCCTCTGCTGTTTCAATAGAAACTTCTTGAAAAAATGGGGCAAAGAGATTGCAAAGTTTTACCGGGTCATTTCCCACGGTATCGTCAATTTTCACAGGCTTTTTTAAAGGGTGTGTCACATCAAATTGCATCATGGAAAAAACGCTGTAGAAATTCGCCCAGTAGACCGATCCTTTTGAAAATTTTAGACAGTAAAATAAAAACTATTAAACAACTTTTGGCATTTTCTTTTTATTCATACTTCGAGCCCAAGCCCGTATGCTCGCACCTTCCTCTTTACCCCGTCCATAAGGTTCTGTACAACGTCAGGTTGTAGTTTTTTTTGAACAGAAATCCATTTTCTCTTGAAGTCCGCCTCCGATTTGACAACTTTTGGGTTCTTCCGGAGGGCCTGCTTCATAATCGCCCAATATTTCTCTACTGGGCGAGGCTCTGGCGCGTTGGGCGGGTTCATTTCCTTTGGCACGAAGGTGACCCCGTTGGCTTCGTACCACTCCAACACGTCCTTTGAATAGTGGCACGAAGCGAGATCCGGCCAGAAGATGGTCGGGCCCTCGTGCTGCTTCAATAGTGGTAGTAAGCGCTTCTGTAGGCACCCCTTAAGGTAAACCTGCCCGTTTACCGTGCCGGTCATCACGAAGGCGGCGCTCCGCTTTCCGCAAGAGCAGATCGCTTGCCACACCATGTACTTTTTGGCAAACTTGGATAGTTTCTGCTTGCGAATCTCCTCCCGAACGCTGAATTTGTCCTCTGAGGAGAAGAACAACAGGCCCGGCAGCTGACGAAAGTCCGCTTTGACGTAGTTTTCGTCGTCCATTACCATGCAATGCGGCTTCGTCAGCATTTCGGTGTACAGCTTCCGGGCTCGCGTCTTCCCCACCATGTTTTGACTTTCGTCGCGGTTAGGAGCCTTCTGAACCTTGTATGTACGCAGGCCCTCCAGCTGCTTGGCCCGCTGGACGAATGAACTTGACAAATTCAGCTTATTGGCGACATCCCGGACCGAACTTCTCGGATCACGTCTAAACTGCTTAACTACGCGCTTGTGATCTTTTTCACTGACGGAGAATCCATTTTTGCCGTTCTTCACCTTCCGGTCGATGGTTAGGTTCTCGAAGTATCGTTTTAGTACTCTGCTGACCGTGGATTGGACGATTCCCAACATCTTACCGATGTCCCGATGTGACAACTCCGGATTCTCGAAATGAGTGCACAGGATTAATTCACGACGCTCTTTTTCGTTCGACGACATTTTTCCAAATTTACGAAAAATTGACAGTGAAGCATGGCCAACGTGATCTATACACTCTTATCTGATTATAAGCGAAAGCTGAAGATATAATTCCTAAAAATTAAATTTCTACAGCGTTTTTTCCGTGATGCAATTTGATGTGACACACCCTTTAGCAGTTGAGTTGAGCTGTTCGCAAATGTTCAGATATGTTTCGAGATTAGCGTCAGGTTTGCAGTTTTTATAAATTTCATTTGTCTTCTGTTTTCTTTAGATTCTTTATGTTTTTATTAAACCAATTCGAATATTTTGTGTTTAAGTTTCTCCTTCTTCGTCTTGTTGGTGTCTCCTCCTCTATAATTTTAATGATCATCGAGTAAAAAGTCGTCGCTGCAACTTCAAAGTTTTCTACACTTCTAAATAAATCCTGCCAAGTTAAGCTTACATCGATTTGATTGGTAATTTTCTTCGATGTAATCAGAGACTTCCTCTAATTCATAATCAAATGGTTTTTGGGTGTTATCTATATATATAGAACATTCGATAGCTGTGCTTCATTTTACCAAAAAAAAAGCTTCATTTGACCAAATGTTTCCAAATTTACCTATTATTTATTCTCGAATTCTGCTGCATCTCCCCTGAGGGAGGGGAGGAGTGTCTATCTAACATAGAAATTATATTACACCCATTCCTCGTTATACGGCCGCGCTTTATACAGCATTTCGCTACAACGGCCCTCTTCAATTAGGGCACGTTTTCGATTTACGGCTTAAAATGTTTCGCTATAACGGCAAAAAAAAAAGTTTTCGATGTTGATATATCTAGGTAGGTTTATATTTGAGTCCCAATGAAAATTGCCATCTCGAATTTTCAAACGGAACTTTCCTAAAAACGAATGAAACACAAATTTCTGTATAACTCGAGAATTAGAATTAATCAAGTAAACGAAATCAAATTTGTCATGTGAAGGTTTTAGAGAGCACGATGGGTTTCTATGGTATTTCGAAAACAAAGACTCGAGAACTAATCAAGCAAATGGAACCAAATTTGGCATGTGATGGTGTTTCTATGGTGGTTCGACATTCCGCCCCCTCTCTGAAGTTGAGGGGGCTGCCATACAAATGAAATTCTGAAATTAATTTGATATAACAATGACGAGTTTTGGTAGAATTACTAAGAAATTTATAGTAAAAGAAAATTATAAAGGGTCAAATAGAAGATCAATTGGACCCATGAACGTTCGCTTATCAAGGAAACGTGAATGTTTGAAGGTATTGATAACAAAAAAAAATCCATTTTGGGCGGAACGAAGTTTGCCGGGTCAGCTAATATTGTATGAAAACCGAACATTTCATCTAATTTACCTTCACAAGAAACCTAGATGAACGTATATTTTTTCGATTAGTTGAAAACCATAAGATGAGCTGAATTTCACCGTTTCTTTCTGCTAGAATTCTTACTTTATATCATCGTTAATAGTGTTCACTTTCAGGACCTCAGCATGTTACTTCTCTTTTCATTCCAACCTTCCAAATCCTCTATATCTACTTAACACATCACTTTGTGTTTGGTTTAAAAGCCAATACAAGATAACGTGCCAAAGATACATTATTCGGCAAGATACATTGTATAGCAGTGCAAATCGGAATAATTATCTAGTCGAAGAAATATAAAAGGAAATTCAACCGGAGGCTGATACCACAGTTTGCATTATTATCACTACTAACACCAGAGATCACTAGGTCACTGAAGCCACAGCAATTCACTTACTTCTACTGATAACCAGCTTTGGGTCGTAGTATATTTTCACATATTTTCACAGAAATGGGGCATGCTGGAAGTAATTTTCTGAAAATGGCTCTATCAAACAAGCATTGCCTGTCGACTGACGATGGGCTTATGCAAGCAGGTCGGCTCGATCAAAAGTAATATGCGTTATACAGTGCGAGACGGGGAACTATGTAACATACGCGTGCTACACGTGCATTACATGTCTGACCAGCAAACTATTCAATATTTAACTGGTAGAGAGGGAAAATACGACCCCGGTCGATGTCTATTACACAATCATTGATGGAGAAAGACCCCGTTTGTTAGTTTTGACGTAGGATTACGTCTTTCGGGAACATATTGGGGGTACAAATTGAAAAACGAAAATTGATCGCCTCGTGAAAAATGACTAATCTAAATAATGGATTGATAAGATTTTTGCGTCAATCGATTCCGGCATTCCATAATTTTTTACAATGAAGAAAATAATATATTTCAAGATTGGTTCTGATTGGTCGAAATTGAAGACACAAGCTTCCTCTTGTACTCACAGTTATTACTCAGTCATTTGCTGTCATTTACGAGATTCGCACATTAATCGATTTGGGCACTCCAATGAAGCTGTGGTGACTCTTTTACTCACAATATCATGTCGCATACGTTTGTATAGCTCGGTAGGTATTCCCAAACACAGACTACACAATCGGATACCCTACGATACGTTTTAGAAATCGTGGTGGAGACGAATGAATCGTCAAATTTAATGTCTACGCTGATAAAAATAAAATAAAATAGAGAAAGCAATTTTAAAAATCAAGCGGAGAAAATAATTTATCGTACAATTGTGTATCCCGCTATGTGTTCCCTGAAAATTAGATAACAAAATGGAATTGTTTAGACAACAAGGTGATTCCAGAACAAAGACTATTGTTCAAAAAGAGCATCAATAACGGACAAAAATTATTTCTCTTAAAATCCCAACAGACATGAACTGCTGCTGTTTTTGGTTGTTCGATAAAATTTAACGCGAGTGAATATGTCACAATATAAACGCCGCTCCCGTAAGCGTGCATCGGAGCTGGAACAACTGTCTAATGTGGCCCTTACACTATCAGTAGCATCGACATTATCAGTAATGGCAATACTAGCAAGACACACTCCATTCGGCATCATCATTATTCTTCAACCCTATACGATCATTTTTATTGCTTCGAGGAATGCAGCAACTCTAGCCTTCATAGTCGTGAGAGAAATATACACATTTTCGAAATAAAAACTATCAATGAAAATCAATTTTATTGTATCAAATAAAGATCCACATCAATATTTTGAAAGGTTTTCTTATGTAATTATGTAATAAAGCAACAGGTTTTCTGTAAATGATGAAAAAATCTTGAGCTAAAACTTATTCTGGTGGTAATTTTATTTTATACTAATGAGTTTTAGTAGGGATTTCAGAAAAAAAATAGGAAATTGATCAAGTAAGGTTCAGTGTTACGTGTTTTATGCATTTAAGTAACAGCAAATAATAACTTTCATTAAAATTTTAAGAATTTTAAATTCCTTTGGGCCCACTAATCTGATAGAGAGTGAATTGGCTCACAAACATAGATTTTGACACAAGATGTCGCACAGTATACTAGACACCTCGAATGATAGTGTCCCTGCTTTATTACAGTAATGATGGAGCGAGATCAGAAAATCCGGATTTGCATCATTATTGCCCTTCATATCAATTTTGTCAACCTTACACGATCATTGTTATTGTCATTCTGATGAAGTAATGTCATTATTATTTATCGTGTAAAGGACCCTTAACACTGATGTCGAAAGAACTAAATGTCAACAAGTCTAAGTTGATTAAAACATTTTCATAATCAAAGGATAAAGCGGCCCTTACACGATCAGTAGCATCGACATTATCAGTAATGACAATACTAGCAAGACACACTCCTTTCGTTATCATCATTATTCTTCAACCCTACACGATCATTTTTATTGCTTCGAGGAATGCAGCAACTCTAGCCTTCATAGTGGTAAGAGAAAAATACACATTTTCGAATCGATAACTATCAATGAAAATCAATTTTATTGTATCAAATAAAGATCCACATCAATAATTTGAAAGGTTTTCTGCAAACAATGAAAAAATCTAGAACGAAAGTTGTTCCTAATAATGGTTTCTAATTATGATTTCAACAATTTGACCTGTTAATATAATGTCTTTCAGTGATGGATGAAGAAGATTCAAAACAATATGTTATGAGCATTCGAAAACCATTTTGAATTTTTTTTCATTATTATTATTATTATTATTATTATTTGTTTTATTTCATCCAACGTTATATAGTCTAAATGAAGGGTACTTAATTCTAATTTCTTCGTAGCCTTGTGCGAAACTGAGCTGAGTTCTAGTTAAAATCAAATTGCATTAAAATGACGCATGATTGCTCGTATTGGTTCATTACCACTGTAGTCCTGTCTCCATCGTGGCAGGCAAAAGAATTCGAAGGTCCTAAGTGCGTAGCCAGGAACGTTTATGTCTACTAGTGCCAGGAGGTTAGGAGCGTCGAGTTCGGCGTTCAGCAGCTTAGCGACAAAAACAGCCTTCGCATTCTTCCTCCTTTGTTCTAATGTTTCCAGTCCTAGTAACTGGCATCTGTCCTGGTAGGGCGGCAGATTGGCCGGATCGTTCCACGGCAAGTTGCGAAGGGCAAATCTCACAAATTTACGCTGAATGGCCTCTATGCGATCGGTTACGGTACTGTGAAACGGATCCCAGATTATCGAACCCGTCTCAAGAATGGGACGAACCAGACTGACATACAGCGATTTCAGTGTGTAGGGATCTTTGAACTTCTTCGTTACCTTTCCAATAAAACCAAGCTGTCGTCGTGCCTTCGAAATTACTTCTGAATGATGGTTTTTGAATGTTAAGCTCGAGTCCAAAGTAATTCCGAGATCGCGCACCGTCTGCACGCGCGATAAGGGTGTTCCATTGATAGTGTATTCGAATTGCAGGGGGACTTTCTTACGATGGAAGCTGATAATGTTGCTGAGGGTCATGTTGTTGGCACGGCACCATAATGCAAACTTGTCCAGTATCTCCTGAAGCCGACGACAATCATCTTCGTTATCAACGATCACGAAAATTCGTCAGCGTATATCAGATAGCAAAAGTCGTCAGCGTATATCAGATAGCACCCGTTCTCCAGAAGTAAAGTTGCGTCATTCATGTAGAGCGAGAATAACAGAGGGCCAAGATTGCTTCCCTGAGGCACTCCTGAGAGATTACAGAACCAGTCTGACGTTGATGATCCAACCTTGACCGCAAGAGCTCTATTACAGAGATACGACTCCAGTCATTGAACAAAATTTTCAGACGGGCCCATTTTACACAGTTTACGTAGAAGAATTGAGTGGTCAACCCGATCAAAAGCTGCTTTCAAGTCGGTGTAGATTGTGTCCACTTGTTTGCGCTGACCAATATTTCTGAGACAGATCGAGGTAAACTCAGTAACATTTGTGGTTACACTCCTTCCGGAATAGAAACCATGCTGGTTTGTAGAAATGTGTCCTTTTATTCTGTTAAACATAAAGTTGGAAACAATGATCTCCAGCAATTTTGAACATGCACAAAGAGACGTGATTCCACGGTAGCATCTGACATCCGTTTTGCTTCCCTTCTAGTGGGCAGGAAACATGTAAGATGATTTCCAGTCAGTCGGGAATTTAGCCAACGACATGGACAAGTTGAATATGCGCAGCAGTGGTTTCATAAGTTGGACAGAGCATTTTTTAATAACACATGCTGGTATTCCATCTGGGCCGGGACTATTCGATGATTTTAGTTTCTTTACAGCTTTTACGAATTCTTCAGTTGAGACCTCAAACGTATCCAGCTGAATCACGTCATATGGAGTGAAGTGGAGTGGGTCTGCGGAATCTTCATTCGCTGGCGAACTTCAAAAATAGAGCGGAAGAATTCGGCGAAAAGTTCACACTTCTCAGAACTAGTGTTTGCAACTTTTTGATTCAGAGATAAGGAGATTGGAAGTCCAGTCTCCCTTCGTTATGAATTTACAAAATTCCAGAATGATTTTGGATTTCGTTTAAGGTTCCTTTCGATTGATCTAGAGTATTTGCGGTAGAGTTGGTCGTTCAAATGCCTGTAACGGCGGCTAGCTATATGAAATAAAGGGTGTGTCACATCAAATTGCATCACGGAAAAAACGCTGTAGAAATTTATTTTTAGGAATTATATCTTCAGCTTTCGCTTATAATTAGATAAGAGTGTATAGATCACGTTGGCCATGCTTCAATGTCAATTTTTCGTAAATTTGGAAAAATGTCGTCGAACGAAAAAGAGCGTCGTGAATTAATCCTGCGCACTCATTTCTAGAATCCGGAGTTGTCACATCGGGACATCGGTAAGATGCTGGGAATCGTCCAATCCACGGTCAGCAGAGTACTAAAACGATACTTCGAGAACCTAACCATCGACCGGAAGGTGAAGAACGGCAAAAATGGATACTCCGTCAGTGAAAAAGATCACAAGCGCGTAGTTAAGCAGTTTAGACATGATCCAAGAAGTTCGGTCCGGGATGTCGCCAATAAGCTGAATTTGTCAAGTTCATTCGTCCAGCGGACCAAGTAGCGGGAGGGCCTGCGTAGATACAAGGTTCAGAAGGCTCCTAACCGCGACGAAAGGCAAAACATGATGAGGAAGACGCGAGCCCGGAAGCTGTACACCGAAATGCTGACGAAGCCGCATTGCCTAGTAATGGACGACGAAACCTACGTCAAAGCGGACTTTCGTCAGCTGCCGGGCCTGTTGTTCTTCTCCGCAGAGGACAAATTCAGCGTTCAAGAGGAGATTCGCAAGCAGAAACTATCCAAGTTTGCCAAAAAGTACATGGTGTGGCAAGCGATCTGCTCTTGCGGAAAGTGGAGCGCCCCCTTCGTGATGACCGGCACGGTAAACGGGCAGGTTTACCTTAAGGAGTGCCTACAGAAGCGCTTACTACCACTATTGAAGCAGCACGAGGGCCCGACCATCTTCTGGCCGGATCTCGCTTCGTGCCACTATTCAAAGGACGTGTTGGAGTGGTACGAAGCCAACGGGGTCACCTTCGTGCCAAAGGAAATGAACCCGCCCAACGCGCCGGAGCTTCGCCCAATAGAGAAATATTGGGCGATTATGAAGCAGGCCCTCCGGACGAACCCAAAAGTTGTCAAATCGGAGGCGGACTTCAAGAGAAAATGGATTTCTATTCAAAAAAAAACTACAGCCTGACGTTGTACAGAACCTTATGGACGGGGTAAAGAGGAAGGTGCGAGCATACGGGCTTGGGCTCAAAGTATGAATAAAAAGAAAATGCCAAAAGTTGTTTAATAGTTTTTATTTTACTGTCTAAAATTTTCAAAAGGATCGGTCTACTGGGCGAATTTCTACAGCGTTTTTTCCATGATGCAATTTGATGTGACACACCCTTTACAATTTTATTTGGAAGAGAGCGAGATCTGCGGAAGGTCCTATGAGCGAGTTTACTGCGTCTCTTCATTCTACGTAGTTCTTCGTTCGACCACGGCGGTTTCTGGGGTGGCCGGTTCAACGGAACACATTGAGCAATTGCTAGCCGAACAGATGTGGTGAATGTGTGGACCGCAGTATCAATATCGAGGCAGTTCAGGACAGAGGACCAGTCGATTTGATTTAATATGATAGACAACTGTGTGAAATCGGTTTTTGCGAAGTTATACTCCTGAAGGTCGAAGACATCATTAGTATAACGCGTGGGAGAGCTGCAGTTTAAGGTGACCATGAACGACGGGTGGCATTCATCGATTGCAATGAGAGCATTCATCGATTGCAATTACTTCACTGACTAGTGAAAGGTCCAAAATGTTTCCGTATCGGTTAGGAAGACTATTAATTTGCCGCATATTGCAAGAATTAATACCATCGAGTAGCACTGCTCCTGATCGACTAATTATCGAGATAGCAACGTCTAGTGTGCAAAATGCGAACTGATCCATTTTAACCTCTTATAGTCACCAAAAACAATTATTATATCGTCTGCGATAGTCCTGGATGCGACTGACTCCAAACAATCAGTATGATGCCTCATAACCTGCACGTCGCTCGATTTATCCGGGGGGATGTATATGACACCAACAACAATTTTGCGATTTCCTGTGGAAATACAAACCCACGCATGTTCAAGTAGAAGTTCGTTTACCGCGAAGGATGATGAAGGAATGTTCTTCCTGACTGCGATGAGAGTTCCACCGTGTTGTGTCCACTTTGGATACAGTGTGTACAAACGCTTAACGTTAAACGTCATTAATAGAGTGACATTAAGAAACGCTTGATAACGCATAGGAGGTGTTTTATAAATAAACATTGAACGAGTCAGACAGAACGTTCTCGACCATAGTGATAACAACTAGTGTTTTCTCTCCATCTACTCTGTGTCCTTTTTCATACAAGTTCGTTGACCCGAGCCAGAGTTCAGTGAACTCTTTTTATAGAACATAGTCCGAACATTGTATATTTTAGTGGCGACGAGGAAAAAGAAGAGCCACTACGCGAGTGCAAAAGTGCTAGTGGTAATAAAAAAGCATAGTGTTGTATGCTGTGTGCATTGTGCGAGCCTCTGATAGCTTGCTAATCTGTGCCGAAACAAGGAGTTTTTTTTCTCCGGCGGTGGTAGTTTCGCTATTGTTGTGGCCGCTTTAAGTGCGATTCACATACAACATACACGTCACGTTCACGTCCCGTCACGTCACGATACGTCAATGATTCTACCATGCAATTCTCATGAAAACATTCACATACACCAGCAACGTAACGACCCGTCAGCATACGTTCAACGAAAACGACCGGCAGGGTTTGTAGAAAAGAATAATTGACGGTGACGGACGGCTCGTTTGGTTTTTGTCTGGGCTTTGTGTCTCGGCTTTTGTTTTGATTTGGTTGTACAGTAATTTACATCTACATCGACATTAGGCTGATTGAACAGATCTGTGATGCAACACGTTTAATTAGACATTTTTACCTCTAGTTGGACATTTTTGTAAACATTGAGTTCGAGACCCAAATTATGGCCCCACATTGAAAGTCGCCACCAGTCGCAAATGTCCAATTACTGGTCAAAACCGACTCCAATGCGACACTGAGTGGTGCCTCAGCATATCGCTTTATAAGCAACTTACTGTACTTTTCATGCCAACATATCTCTTAGCTCCAAATTTCGGAGTGAAAATCATTCGCGACTAGTTGAAAGAATTATTCTATTTATTATTATTGTTGCATGAGGGTCGGACTACGGGGTTTAAGCATTAAAATAATTGAATTCAATGATTCTCATTGATTTTTTCAAAATTTAGAACTGATTCTAGGCATGCTGATTTGAAAGAGGACATTGCAATTTAAAATTGTTGTAGGTGGCGACACCATGAATAAAATTAAATAAATCATTCGTTTGGCATTTGACGGGACGGTGCTGGTGGAAGCATTGACTGCATGTGTGAATTGGTGGAGACGTTGACGGAACGTAGACGTTCTTCTCCGTAACGTGCTATGTGAATCGCACATTAGTTGTTTCGTCGGCGGGACGCGTCCATACATTCCGTGACGCTGTCATTTGCAATCGCTGAGGGAGGACATTTTTCCTGGTGAATTTTCCTCGCTGGCGCGGAGGCCAAAGCGAATCGGTCTATGCTGGTACGCTGGGAGCTCCTGAATCCGCATTAATACCGTCGAACGTGTATAGCACGTTGATTGGACGTAAAGGGTGAGCAGTTGAACAGTTCTGGTAAGCCCATTTTAGCTATTCCTTTTTTTTTGGTAAATTGATTGTGCGAAAATATATTGTCATTTTTTTCCTTGTTACATTTTCATTATTTCTTGATTGGATAATACATAAGAATCCATAGTAGTTTTTTACAAAATGGCTCAAGCGCAAAATACAATGGCCGCAACAATTGAACCTTATAAAAGGAACAAATCCTTTTCAAATTGGGTGGAGCGCCTTGGATATTATTTCACGGTGAGCAGCATCCCGGAAGACTCAAAAAAAGCCTTTTTGATCACGCTCGGTGGAGATGATATCTTCAACGAGTTAAAGCTTCTCTATCCAAACGGGGCTTTATCAACGGTTGCGTTTGGAGACATGGTAAAAAAGCTGAAAGGTAGATTTGAAAAAACTGAATCAGATATGATTCAGCGTTTCAAATTCAACAATCGGGTTCAACAACCTGATGAGTCTGTCGAGGATTTTGTTCTCAGTGTTAAACTTCAAGCAGAGTTTTGTGGATTTGAAAATTTCAAGGAAATGGCAATACGTGACCGCATTGTAGCGGGTGTCAGGGATCCTGCTTTGCAGCAACGCTTCCTGAATGAGGAAAATATTTCACTGGAGGTTGTTGAGAAGATTGTGGCCACATGGGAGCTCGCTAGAGCTAGTGCCAGATCATTAGGAGTATCGACTGCCGGAAATACCTTTCATAGATTACCTTCGAGCTTTGAGTTGGCGAATGTCAGTCAAGGTTTCGGTCAAATTGCTGCAGTTCGTGGGCCAGTGAAAAATCGTTTAGGCTTTCAGCCCTATGATAAGAATCATCAAAAGAAAAATGGCAGACAAGACAAGGACTGGCAAGGCAGACAAAGGCGGCGCCCGGATTGCTCCAACATTGTGTTTGATTTTTGTGGCGTGAAGGGACATGTGAAGCGCAAGTGCTACAAGCTGAAGAACCTCAAGAAAGATGCAGTCAACCTGGTGGATTCCTATAAGCCTGGACCCTCAGCCGATAGGCATCTCAGCGAGTTGTTGAGCCGGATGCAGACAAACGAACCAAATGACAGTGAGGATGACGATAATTCAGGTGTATTTGAATGTATGCATATGTCATCCGTGAACAGAGTATGCGAGCCGTGTCTAATTGAGTTGTCGATGGAAGGTAAACTTATAAAAATGGAGGTTGATTGTGGTTCGTCTGTGTCTGTAATGGGAAAACAACAGTATTCTCTAAATTTTACAAACCCCTTAAAGAAATCTAGCAAAGAATTGATAGTTGTCAATGGAGCCAAATTAAAAATTGAGGGAGAGGCGCTTGTCTTGGTAAAATTTAAGGGAACTGAACAAAAATTGAAACTGTTAGTGTTGAATACTTCACATGACTTTATTCCATTGTTTGGGCGTACATGGTTGGACATTTTCTTTTTAGATTGGAGAAATTTCTTCATGAATTCTTTACAAGTTAATAACATGGTTGTCAAAAGCAGTGATGCTGTAGTTGCAGATATTAAACAACGTTTTTCTGCAGTTTTTGTGAAAGATTTTTCTTCGCCAATTGTCGGGTATGAAGCCGATTTGGTTTTGAAGGACGAGATTCCTATTTTTAAGAAATGTTATGACGTACCGTACCGGTTAAAAGTTAAATTTTTTTATTTGACGAAGTTGGAAAAACAAAAAGTAATTACACCAATTAAAACAAGCGAATGGGCTTCTCCTGTGATAGTTGTCATGAAGAAAAATAACGACATTCGACTTGTAATTGATTGTAAAGTTTCAATCAACAAGTTAATTATCCCTAATACTTACCCATTACCAGTTGCGCAGGACATTTTTGCACAGCTTTCTGGCTGCAAAGTTTATTGTTCTTTGGATTTGGAAGGGGCATACACGCAGTTACAACTGACGGAAAGATCTAAGAAATTTATGGTCATCAATACGATCAAAGGTCTTTTTATTTACAATCGTTTACCACAGGGAGCTTCTTCTAGTGCTGCAATTTTTCAGCAAGTAATGGATAAAGTATTAGAGGGGCTTGAATTTGTATCGTGTTATTTAGACGACGTGCTTATTGCCGGTAAAGACTTAGAAGAGTGTAGACGAAGACTTTATTTGGTGCTAGAAAGATTAGAAAAGGCTAACATTAAAATTAGCTTAGAAAAATGTAAATTTTTCGTCACAGAACTGCCTTATTTGGGTCATATTATCAGTGGTAAAGGTTTAATGCCTAGTCCTGACAAGGTTTTGACAATTCAAAATGCAAAAATTCCACGAAATGTGACGGAACTTACATCCTTTTTAGGGTTGATCAACTATTACCACAGATTTATTCCACATTTGTCCTCAAAATTATATTACTTGTATAATTTGTTGAGGAACAATGTGCAGTTTAAGTGGGATGAAAATTGTAGTAGGGCGTTCAACGAGGCAAAAAACTCTCTTTTGGATACTGACTTTTTGGAGTTCTATGATCCAAAGAAATCATTAGTTGTGATTTCTGATGCTTCTAGTTACGGCTTAGGTGGAGTTATTGCTCATTTAGTTGATGGAATTGAAAAGCCAATCTGTTTCACGTCTTTTTCGTTAAATGATGCACAGAAAAATTATCCTATAATTCATTTGGAAGCATTGGCTTTGGTCTGTACTATTAAGAAATTCCATAAATACCTTTTTGGACAAAAGTTCATAGTTTACACTGACCATAAGCCACTTGTAGGGATCTTCGGTAAAGCTGGGAAAAATTCCATATTTGTGACTAGACTTCAACGTTTTATTTTGGAACTCAATATTTACGATTTTGAAATCAGGTATAGGCCTTCTGCTAAAATGGGAAACGCGGATTTTTGTTCTAGGTTCCCATTGCAGGAAATGGTTCCTAGTGAGCTCGATAGGGAGATGGTCAGAAGTATCAATTTTTCAAAGGAACTTCCTTTAGATTATCGGTAAGTTGCCAGGCAATCTAAGGAGGATGATTTTCTCCATAAAATAATTTCGTTTATGCGAGGCGGTTGGCCGAAAAAGATTGATAAACAGTTTGTAAATGTTTTCGCAAATCAGCAAGACTTGGAAATTGTTGATGATTGCATGTTATATCAAGACAGAGTTGTGATTCCATTGGTTTTACAAAGAAAAATTCTTAAACTTTTGCATGCCAACCATGCCGGTATTGTTAAAATGAAACAATTGGCGAGAAGGTCCGTTTACTGGTTCGGGATAAACAGTGATATTGAAAAATTTGTACTTGGTTGTGACATTTGCAACAGTATGGCCATAGTTCCAAAGCCGAAGATCACGTCTGAATGGACACCTACAACTAGACCTTTCAGTAGGATTCACATAGATTTTTTTCATTTTGAGCAGCGTACTTTTCTATTGATTGTAGATAGTTTCTCAAAGTGGGTAGAGGTTGTGTGGATGAAGCGAGGAACAGATTGCAATCAAGTTTTGAAGCAATTGGTGGAATTCTTTAGCAGGTTTGGATTTCCAGACGTTTTAGTGTCTGATGGTGGCCCTCCATTCAACTCATATAATTTTGTAAACTTTCTACAACGACAAGGAATTAATGTTCTGAAAAGCCCGCCATATAACCCTCCCAGTAATGGGCAGGCTGAGCGTTTTGTACGTACTGTTAAAGAAGTTCTGAAAAAGTTCTTATTAGAACCAGAATTTTCTGACTTAGATTTAGACGATCAATTTATTTTTGATTAATTATCGCAATAATTGCTTAAAAGGTGTTGGAGAATTTCCATCAGAAAAGATTTTTTCATTTAAACCAAAAACATTGATCGATTTGCTTAATCCTAAGAAACAGTACAAACGCCAACTTTTAGTACCACAAAATCCATCCAATGATGTGATTGAGCCAAGGATTGAGTCAAAGCCTTCGTTTGACCCTTTGGATAAGCTGATGGAAGGGGATTCTGTGTGGTACAAGAATCATAACCCTCATCACAAGCTTCGCTGGTTAAAAGCTGTATTACTAAAACACATTTCCAAAAATGTTTTCCAGGTACTCGTTGGAAGCGTACAGGTGGCCGCTCATCGCACGCAGCTACGGAAAACCAATGACGAGAGACCACAGAGGCCGAACGTGTTTGTCGTTAGTCGGGATGTGGAACCCGAGCAGGAAGTTCAGAACATCGAGAGGAAAGTCAACGATGACGATAATGAGGGATTCAGAGGATTCCCTAAGGAAGCCATCAGACTCGAACGAAAACGTAATTTTTTTCCTGATGACTCGGATGCACCTGCAGATCAAGTACCGCGGCGTTCGAAACGAGCCCGGAAGGCAAAAGTTTCCAAGGATTTCGTTTACCAAAAGTGAACTCGAATTTTGAAGCATGAATTAAATTCAATCTCGTGAATTTTGTAAATATTTACGTACTGAATTTTGTAAATACTAGGATAAGATTTAAACTTTGATTAAGGATTGTACTGTAATTGAATTTCAGTGAACTTTGGTTTCATGTTCAGTTTTATGAATTAGATGTTAGATTTTCATTCATAAAGCCTTCTTTTCAAAGGGGGAAGAGCTGTTGTGTCCACTTTGGATACAGTGTGTACAAACGCTTAACGTTAAACGTCATTAATAGAGTGACATTAAGAAACGCTTGATAACGCACAGGAGGTGTTTTATAAATAAACATTGAACGAGTCAGACAGAACGTTCTCGACCATAGTGATAACAACTAGTGTTTTCTCTCCATCTACTCTGTGCCCTTTTTCATACAAGTTCGTTGACCCGAGCCAGAGTTCAGTGAACTCTTTTTATAGAACATAGTCCGAACATTGTATATTTTACACCGGAACGTTTCTTATCGCTAGTGAGCGTAGTACGGTCCCCTCGATATACGACGAAGTTGTCGCCAAACAACATCCGGGATGGAATGACATCGTCGAGCCATGTTTCGGTGATTACAATAACGTCATATGGGGAAGCAGTAACGGCAGTCGTGAAGTCCTCGATTTTGCTACGTAGTCCGTGAGCGTTATGATAATAGAACGTCAGCCCAGGTTTATCCGAATTGTTAACGACGTTAATTGTTGCAGGAGTAGATCTGGAAACGTTGAAAAGATCAGGAGACGAAGTATTCCTATTGCATGCATATTTGCCTGAGAAGGATTGATGGGAGATCCCGTCACCAACCACGACCGAAGGGCCAGGACGACTTTGAAAGCAGGAACTATGAGGAGAAGAACTACCTGGAAGCTTGGACTTGGTCGGGTGGCTCAGGGACTCCCTTAGAGCTGTAGACAATGCGTCCTGGATAAACATGACTACTGCTAGCAATAACGTCGTCTCCATCATGATTACCGTCGTGAAACTCAGTGTGAGCAATTTGCACGTTGGCGATGTCGTCGAGATTTGGTGGATAGTCGGAATTTTTGTCTGTTTGGAGTTCAACGTCGAATGGTACCATTTTTGCACTGCAAGACGAAGAGGGGTCAAGCAGATGGATGTTACAGGAATATGCATACTTGCCTGAGAGAGGTTGGAAGGAGATCCCTTCATCCACCACGACCGAAGGGCCAGGACGACTTTGAAAGCAGAAATTTTGATGGTGAGAACTACCTGGAAGCACGACTTGGTCGGGTGGTTCAGAGAGTCCCTTAGTGCTATGGGCAATGCATCCTGGGTTTAACCGATGACAGCTGATAGTGGTTCACAGTTGACAGCCTCCGAAATTTTTGGGGGCCATAATCTTCGAGCTGACCGAACATTATTCCCTCAGGCCACGTCGTCGCATCAAGCGCCTTGCTTTTCAAAGTAGGATCGAGACCAACTTTAAAAGAGACGAAAGACATGTTGCTGGTATCCGTCCCTCTGGCTACCAACTTCATCACGACAGGATCGCTGTCCATCTCCAAATTTGCTTTCACCATAGCAGAAATCGCGTCATTAGTGACTACCGGTCGGATGCACGACAAATAAAGCCAGAACTTGCTAGTCGGTTTTTCGCTGACAGGTACGGATATAATATTCGAGGTTAGCTGCTTCGAACCGGATTGGCACACAGATGATGGACGTACTGATTCAAATTCGCGGGGTCGTTTGGTAGTACGCACCGATTCACTAGCGGACGGCCATCTATTGTACTGTGGGACTGCACCGCCAGTGCGGGCTTAGAAGAAATTTTCTTTATTTCCATTTGCAAATTGTTGATGGACTCCGAGAGCATAATCAGTGGTGATTTTTCATCACACACTGCACCGTCGCTATCGCGAATTACCATTTTAAGCTTCGTGCTCCATCGTTGTGAAGCGAAAATGATAACGGGTTTTCAGGTAGAAGAAAGAAACTTTTAAAATCAAAAAGTATAAATGAAAATCTTTTTTTTTCGCATCAAATATGTTGCTCTTCTAGGAGTTTTCTAGGAGCTAAAACTAATTCTGGTGGTTATTTAATTTTATACTAATGGGTTTTAGTAGGGATTTCAGAAAAGCAAAATAATAACTTTCATTCAAATTTCAAGAATTTTAAATTGCTTTGGGCCTACGAATCTGATAGAGAGTAAATTGGCTCACAAACATAGATTTTGACACAAGATGTCTAGACACCTCGAATGATAGTGTCCCTGCTTTATTACAGTAATGATGGAGCGAGATCAGAAAATCCGGATTTGCATCATTATTGCCCTTCATATCAATTTTGTCAACCTCACATGATCATTGTTATTGTCATTCTGATGAAGTAATGTCATTATTATTTATCGTGTAAGGGACCCTTAACGATAGCACTGCACCGTGCAGCATTTGTAACAACGAATATTGCATCAATATTCAATTGATTAAAAAGATAAATCTGAAATATATATGACCTTCCTAAAAAAAGGGGTTTCGTTTGGTCCTCCATCTACATTAATAAAGGGTGTTCAATAAAAAATGAGAATTTCTTCAGTGATATAGTAAAAAAAAATATTAAGGAATTCAATATTTTTTATTAAAAACATAACAGTTGTCCTTCGAAAAAAAAAGACGGGTGGGTAATGTCGGGGACATAACCGGAGTGACGTAGGACTATACAAAGGGGACAGCTTTTGTTAAATATATATTTTAAATATATTGTTTTATTTTCTTCTCCTACGTGAATACCTACCTATCTACCTTAAAAATGGATTAGTTTACTGTTTACTCTTCATGAATATGTTGATGGTTCTGAAAAGAACCTTTGGTGTTTTTTGTTATCACTCGATATTCCCATCTTGTTCGGTTAAACCTTCCTGTTTAGCTATTGCGTTTGCCACTCGCCACAGCTTTCACAGTTGGAAAATTTCTTCCCATCCAGCTTGTGACATGTTGTTCAGTAAATTACATTTGATGCGACGTGCCGGAGAAACACTTTGCCACCCACTGAAACTAATTGTTGCCTTGATGAGCGCCGAACCGAAGCTGCTCTGTTCTTGATGCGGGTTTTCTGATTGTCGTGAGCAGCTTTGCAAGCCAACTCGAGCACTCCGACGGCCGAAACTCTATAATCGCTGTTAGGTATACTGGTGCTCCGGCACCAATCCGTTCGGCCTAGTTACCCTTGCGGAGCAATCAGTGAATGCGACCAACAGGGAACTGGAGACTTGCACGGTTCGAGTGAGACTTTGCCTTTCCCTTAACTTGTCCTCCTTTGTTACGTCCACGATGCCGATGCCGTACAACCACACGGGTTTACGGTTTGAAAGAAAATAAGATATTTTTTTGGGGTCCGCGTGTTTTATACTGTAGCGGTACACACTCACAGGATAGAGACAAATCGGCAAACTCAGCCAGAGGGGCGAGTCCAACGAGACGAACGAATGAGCGTTAAAAGGGAGCGATGGCAAAAAAATACATTCACTACGATTTGTTCGCTCGTTGGATTCACATGCAGGCTAAAAAGGGTCCTTTTCAGGATCACAAAATTATCTTCAATCTAAAGAGTTTATTGTTTTGTTATCACTCGATATCCCCATCTTGTTCGGCTAAACCTTGCTGTTTAGCGATTGCATTTGCCACTCGCCACAGCTTTCACAGTTGGAAAAATTCTTCCCATCCAGCTTGTGACATATTTTACAGTAAATTACATTCAATGGCACGTCGCATTACCACCACTCAGTATCGGATTGGAGGTAATTTTAACCTGTAATTGAACATTTGCGATGACAGTGGTACAGTGTCGACCTTCAATGTGGGGTCATAATTTGGACCCCGAACTCTATGTTTACAAAAATGTCCAACTAAATATGTCGCATTACTGGTCCGACCAATTAGCTAAATGTCGAGATAAGTGTAAATTACTGTACTTTCAATCTAGAAGCAATTTAAGAATTGGTGAAAATCAATAAGCTCAGAACAACTGCCAAATTCACATACTCATCATATCCTGGCAAACAAATTATGAAAAAATCAATTTGTGTTTTATTATTATTTTGGATATTGTTTTAGAAAGCATTGAACTGTATTTCCTAAACTCTTTTTTGGAAGGTTTAATGGCCCTGAAAAGCGCCTTGTTTTATGGAATGGTTCAAATTTAGAAAACTTAGTACTCGTGGTTTTGAAAAAAACCATTTCGAACGCCCTCGATGCCGCCTTGTGCTGGATTTGCCACCAAAGCAGTGTGTATAAAGAACAAACTTTTTTCTTCTGCTACCTGATGCCGTTTTGCGATTGCGTTTGCCACTCGCCACTCGCTGCAACTGCCTGTTGTCTTGATGTCCACAGAACCGAATGTGTTCTGTTCCGAATGCGGGTTTTCTTATCGTCGCGAGCAGCTTTACCAGCTAACTCGATCACTTCGGCGGCCGAAACTATATAACGCCGGCTAGGTGGACGGGTGCACTGGTACTAACGCGCTCGGCCTAGCTACCCTTGCGGGGAACTCAACACGGTTCGAGCCGGATTTTGCCTTTCCCTTCACTTTTCCTCCTTTACCATGTCCAGACATGGCTGCTTGGGTTGGTTTGTTGATGTGTTGTGATGCGAACCGATGTGGTGTACGGTTTGAATGAGAATGATCGTTACGGCAGCGGAACGGGGATTTTTAAGCTGACTGGCTGGCTCGAGAATTACGCATGTGTGAGACTGCGACCAATGTTTCGTTCATTTTTTTCTTTTTCCTTTCCAATCGTGCTTCATTCTATTTCGGTGCTGCTCTGGTTGCCCATTTTGGTCGGTTCGATTTGAGGAGCACAAAATGGACCAATCAAAAATGGGCACATAGTGCATTTTGACAATGCTTGATATTTCACAATTATTCAATTATTTATCTCAAGAAAAATGAAATGTTATTCGTTATGATAGATGCGTAGATATATTTCCTATCAATTGATCAATTCAATTGATCAATTGACCCCAAATTTTCAATTTTAGAAACCGTTATTTCGTCAAACTCTGCTGTCAGGTCAAAATATATCGCATCGGTTTGTTTGGCGCTATTGAAACCTTCCGTTATATAAGCCGTGAAAGACAACAGATTGGTTACAGTAGGAATAAATCCATGTTGGTCTTTTACAATGTAATGCTGGCAGAAACTGAAGATCGGTTCCAAAACAACGAGCTCAAGCAGTTTGGCGACCGAGCTTAGGGTGGAAATTCCTCGGTAGTTGTCGACTTGAGTCTTGGCACTCCACTCTTTTTATGTACCGGAAAAAAACATCGACTTCCAGGAAGTTAGCAATTTTCCCCTAATCAACGATAAGCGGAAAATGCGACAAAGAGAAATCATCAGATTAGCGGCGCATTTCTTCAACAGAATCGACGGAATTCCATCAGGACCAACGGAGCAAGACGCCTTGAGTTTGTTCATAGCAGATTGAACCATTGGCTCGTCAACCTCGATATGAGAGCAAGACTGACCGAGAAAAGATACGTTTTCAGCAGCATATTAAATTGCTCGGGTGTTATCGACTCATCCGAGAACACGATTCCAAATTTATCAGCAAATAGGTCACATATCGTTTGTGTGTCAGAACTCCAGCGCCCATTGTGCTCCATCGTAGAAGGTAGACCAGACTCATTCCTTTGCTCGTTTACGAACTTCCAAAAAGACTTAGGATTTGATTTCCGTTTCAGCTGCATGTTAGTAAGGTAACTACGATAACACAATTGAGTCATTCGCCTATATGCCTATATACAAGTTTTGAAAGAAAATGGTAATCCTAAGGGATTAAATATAAGTGGCCTGCGAAACGAAAAAAATGGCGTTGTTGTTGTATTTGCTACGGATAAAAACTCAATAGAGTTATTGAAGGATAATTTTGAGAAAAAGTTGGGTCAGGACTACGAGGTTAAAATACCAGAAGCACTGAAACCGACCATTAAAATAATCGGATTTAGCGAGGAATAAAATGAAAATTATTTAAAAATAACGTTGATGAAGCAAAACCCTTTGTTGCATAAAAATAAGCATTTTCAAGTGAGAAAAATTTACTGTAATAACGCTATAGAAGTCATAGCGATACAAATGATAAAAATATGGAAGCCAAATCAGTATTTTGTGGTTTCGAAAAATGTCGGGTAGTTGATGGGTTGATGGTTCTTAGATGTTTCAAGTGTTGCGAATATAGCCACAAGATTGTCGATTGCAAATCAGAGCTTAGTGTATGCCCAAAATGAGGTAAGAATCATCAATTCAAAGATTATAAATCCGAAGAAATTCAATGTTCAATTGCACTCAAATTAAAAATGAGCGAAGATTAGACATAGATACAAAGCATTTTGCTTGGAGTACTAACTGCCCTATGTTCCTTCGTAACTACCAAAGGAAAAAGGGACAGGTGGATTTCTCCGCCTAGCCATCCAAGAAAGGAGCATATCGAAGATATGATATTCTTTACCTGAATGTGGCGGATTACGCACACATTTCGACGAAATTGAAATCTTGGTATCCAACAAAAAACCGAAAATACTAATATTGGTTGAAACACACTTGACGGTGTCAACCGATTTAAATGAATTCAATGGTAAATTATTTGTCGAGGTCTGTACATACTGGAGGTGTATCGATGTACGAATCTAATAGGGAGACTGTGCACGTCAAAACTGTTGAATGATTGGCATCCGGGTACAGAAATCCTAATCTCGAAGGTGTCCATTTGATTCCATTCCAAAATCCCCGATTATCGCAATTTCATCCATCGGTTTGAGTCTAGAGTGCCCATTGTGCGATCGAGTCCGTGTGAACGGTCATCAAAGCTACATCGCGGACGCGGTCTGGTGGTTCATAAACTGAACACAGGAATAGTGAGTGATCAACCCTAATTTCAACCCACACTTGTTCGATGCTTAGCCAAGAGTTATTTGGAACGACGCGGGGTTATAGCTCACGACGGATGGCAAGCAGTAAACTTAAATATCATTAGGGCATAGATTGCACCTGTTGATTATCTATATATTAGACTGTCAAAAAAGTCCTGCGGTATTTCCGCGAGGTGTCGTTGTAAGCGCATAGTTCTAGTTGTATTCATTGTATCGAGTCATACTATAGCTTATTGGAAAGGTATTTTTGCGCTATAATATAGTCCTTGACAGTGTTTTGTTTGGTTAAGTCATTCGTGAGTTATAGTGTCGCAAATATGGAGCAAAATAAAGAGAAAATCCGACATATTTTACAGTACTACTATGACAAAGGCAAAAATGCATCTCAAGCTGCCAATAAAATTTGTGCAGTTTATGGACCCGATACAGTTTCCATTTCCACCGCACAACGATGGTTTCAACGTTTTCGTTCTGGTGTAGAGGTCGTCGAAGATGCGCCACGATCCGGAAGGCCTGTCGTCGAATATTGCGACAAAATCGCTGAATTAGCCGAGAAAGAGCGGCATAGTAGCAGCCGTAGCATCGGCCAAGAGCTGGGGATAAGTCATCAAACCGTTGTTAACCATTTGAAGAAGCTTGGATTCACAAAGAAGCTCGATGTATGGGTGCCACACACGTTGACGCAAAAAAACATCTTTGACCGTATCGTCGCATGTGAATCGCTGCTGAATCGCAACAAAATCGACCCGTTTCTGAAGCGGATGGTGACTGGCGATGAAAAGTGGGTCACTTACGACAACGTGAAGCGCAAACGGTCGTGGTCGAAGCCCGCTGAAGCGGCTCAGACGGTGGCCAAGCCCTCATTAACGGCCAGGAAGGTTCTGCTGTGTGTTTGGTGGGATTGTCAAGGGATAATCTATTATGAGCTGCTTCCCTATGGCCAAACGCTCAATTCGGACCTGTACTGCCAACAACTGGACCGCTTGAAGGTAGCACTCATGAAGAAGAGGCCATCTTTGATAAACAGAGGCCGCATTGCCTTCCATTAGGACAACGCCAGGCCACAAACTTCTTTGGTGACGCGCCAGAAGCTCCGGGAGCTCGGATGGGAGGTTCTTTTGCATCCGCCGTATAGTCCGGACCTTGCACCAAGTGACTACCACCTGTTTTTGTCCATGGCGAACGAGCAAGGTAGTCAGAAGTTAGCTACAAAAGAAGCCTGTGAAAATTGGCTATCCGAGTTTTTTGCCAATAAGGAAACGAGCTTCTATAACAGGGGTATTATGAAGTTGGCATCTCGTTGGGAACAAGTCATAGAACAAAACGGCGCATATTTGATTTAAAACAGATAATTGCAACTAATTTTATGAGCAAATGAAAATTCAAAAAAAATACCGCAGGACTTTTTTGACAGCCTAATATATAAAAATGGATTTCTGTCTGCCATACAAATGAAACACAAATTTCTGCCATACTCGAGAATTAATCGAGCAAATGAAACCAAATTAGGCATATTGAGGTATCAGGCTGCACTAAATGTTTCTATAGTGATTAGACTCTCCACCCCGCTCTGTAAGGGGGGGCTGCCATGCAAATGAAACACAAATATCTGCAATACTCGAGAATTAATCAAGCAAATGAAACCAAATTAGGCATATGGAGGTTCTAGGATGCAATAAATGTTTCTATGGTGGTTAGACTTGCGAAGATTTGTCATGCGAGGGTTTTAGGGGACACGAAACGTTTCCATGGCAAATAGACACCCCTTTCTCTGAGGGGGATGGGGGACTGCCATACAAATGAAACATACATTTCTGCACAATTCAAGAACTAATGAAGCAAACTGAACCAAATTTGACTTGTGGAGGTTTTAGGGGACAAGAAACATTTCTAAAGTGGTTCAACACTTCTCTCACCTTTATGAGGGGGGTCGGGGGTTACCATAGAAATGAAACATAAATTTCTGCATGACGCGAGAACTAATCAAGCAAATGGAACCAAATTAAGCATATAACGAAAAGAGCTGCACGCGTGTGTGTGTGTGTGGCGGTTGTCTTCAATGCCTCAAGCCATTTCGATGTTGGTGCTTCCTTGGTCGCCTTCTTCCGATGGATTCCCATTTGGCCTTAGGGGGAATCTTTAATGAACCCGACGCATGATGCTGTTTATGTTTGCGATCGCTATCTTCTCGCCCGCCGGTGGAGCGTTTTCTTCGGCCCTCCAGAGCTCCCTCACAGTTCGAAACATACTGAATATTTTTCGCCAGTAGACCGTCGCCTAAATATGTATCTTGTTGATTAATGACTCAAGAAGAGGTGTGACTGACTATGGAAATTTGAAAGACAAACTAGAAGCGAATGAACTCTCTGAACTCTCCAGCGACTGAGCAATAATAGCTGGAAAATTATATCATTTTCGCGATGCGGAAGATTTTCCGTTTCTTATTCTATATACCCAATAAGTACGTAATCTCACGTTTGAAAAATAGTTTGTTGCAATATAAGCAAAACTGGCGGATTATTTGTTAGCAGCGATGACATCTTTTCGGTTTCTTCTCCTCGATGCTCGACGCCCGTCGGCAATCGATGCTTACTCGATGACCACCAAACGTTTTCATTTTGCGCGCGTGTTTGTGTGTGGCGTCTGTCTTCGATGCCTTTTCGATGCTGATGGTTTCTTGGACGCCTACTTAGTGTTACCATTCTTCTCTCCGGTGGATTCCCCTTTGGCATTAGGGAGAATTTTTAACGAACCTGACGTACCTGCCGTTTGTGTGTACAAATATGCTCTTGGTGACACCGCTTTCATGAGGTACGAAGCTAGCTTCGCCACAACAGCGATAACATGCTCCAATGGCTATACAATTACAACTGAATGGATTACAAAACGGGCACTCTCTTATATACAGATTTGTGTGATTATTATAGTGCGTAGACATTTTATTTTTCGAATGAAGTGTTTATCATACCATACCGTCCAGTTGCTAAGGAGTTATTAACGCTTGAAAAAACTTTTTGGTCCAGCGTAAACCTCTCGTTTTCAAAGCTTTGAACTTACACCCCCGCATAAAAATGAAATTTATCATATGAGTTCTATATGATGAAGTAACATGTTTTTCGTGGAGAGAAAAATTGATAATTGTGTTCGTTAAATGCGAAAAACATGGTATTTACATAATTTCGAGATGCGGAACACAAATTTGGCATCCATTTTTTATTTGGGGTCGTCCATAAGCACGATATCCAATATTTGGGATTTTATGGCACTCTCTTTTATGCAGTATTTTTAGCATATTTTTCTATATAATTTTATGATCTTTACTTGTAGCAAACTCACTAGGCGTTGAAAAAGATCACGTAGTTTATGGAACACCCCTCAAATCAAACAAATTCTGCTATAATTATAAAATATTTGTTCAGATCACAAATTCATACAATACAGTTAATGCAAAAGAAATAACAAATCAAAACAATAATCTTCTTCTTCTTCTTCTTCTTCTTCTTCATAACTGCCATTTTGTTACAATTACTTTTCTCCTTTTCAAAATATTTGTTTACTATTGGATCTGTGAAGGTGAGAAGATGATTCACTATTCCATGATTAGAATTTTCTTAACTATTTTTATGAGTGAAATTTGGCATTCATTATGGTTATCAGCAAAAAAAAACCCTTTCGCTGCTATTTTCATTCCGTCTGGTGATTTTCAATACTTCATTGTTTCTTAGATTTGTTGTCTTTCTAATCAGGTTCCTTTGGTTAAAAGAGGATGTTAAAATACATGTAAAATGCATGAATAAACATCATCGTCGACGTTCAATTGAATAGTACCGTTGAAGTTGAACGCTCCATAATAAAACTCAGCGAAATTATTAATTTGATTACTGGAATCACACAACGTCGCGAACGAAACTGAAGAGATGCGGTATTGCCACGAATGTTCTTTTTGTTTTTTTTTACTCATACAACGAACTGAGTGCTTTACTTCCGTTTGCAAAGGAGTGCAAAGTAAAATCAACCTGCAAACGGACTATTGTTCAATAAGTTTGTGTCTTGTTCAACAGTTGAAAAGGACTGAGTGTTTTCAACAGATACTGTTTTTAATATGCTCTGAGTGATAACTTTTTAATGATAACTTTTGTGATGTTTAGCTCGATTATATGAGCGTCTTAGAATGCAAGGGGTGTAAGTAACTTGATCGATTTCTCTTCATCAATTTTTTCTTTAGTTAATAACTCAACTGCAAAAAATTTCCAATTTAAGTTTGCTATAAAATCCGATAGATGAGGCTCTGACCTATCTTCCACATTGTCAAATACTAATGGGAAGGAAGGAAGGAAGGTCTTGAATTATAGAGACTTTAAACTTTTGCAGTTCATTCGTCTCTAGCCTTGAGAAAGGCCCTTTGAAAACTCTACTCTATTCTACTCCAGCGCTACCACCTCCGCCCTCTTGCCTTGAGAAAGGCACTCGATCCCTCGCCGTCCAGCCCGTCCAGCAACGATGTTGTCCAGTCGGTGTCCACACAAAGAATGCTAATGGGAATGTATTTGCAGCTAAGTTATGACCAAAAGAGAGTGTCGTTGTAGAGAAATCGATCAAATCACTTACATCCCTTTCGTTCTAAGCCCCTCATATACAGTTTGAAAAAAAAAGAAATTTTTATTTCAAATACGTCTAATTTCAAGAAAAAACGTTACCTTTCAAGGTTAAGGTAAAATTTAAGTGGCTATTACATATACAGTGGGGTAAAAATCGTGATTTTTTAAGTCACGATGAAGTGATTTTTGGTGTCAAAGAACAAATTGTAGAGCGGTTAGAGATCTTCAATTAAATTGATAGAAAAAACAAGTTTAATATAAATTTTTGGGATAAAATTAACCCTCTACAGCCCAAGCCCGCCTTTAGACGAATTCTTTTTTCAAATTATTCAGGCATTATTTTTATATGATGATGATGATGATGGTCCCGCCTCCTTCCCCTACAGAGGTTTGAGCAAGACGAGTTATCTAAAAGATAATTTATTTTTTTCAACATTGAAATCAGTTTAGCAAACATGAAAAACGAACTGATTTTATTTACAGATATAATTTCAAAAAATTGCAATGTCCAAAAAAGCCAATACTCAGTCATGTCCGCCACAGAGCCGATACGGTCCCGACGAGGCCCTTGCAGCCAAGTGGTCCACCAGAGCACAAGTCCTACCGCCAGCCTTGTTTTAGATTGACTGTGAATACCCTCATTCAGAGAAATCGAGAAAATTTCCTTTACGAAAAATTCCTAGACCGGCACTTAAAAAAACTTATCAATTTAATATCCTTCATATCTGTGTCTCGCGCGCGACGCTCAAACTTTTGTAGACTACTTTTATTTTTTTTTTAAACTAATACAACTATAAGAACGACAAAATAAAAATAGTCCATCATCACCAAGATCATGACAGACATAATAGAGATCAATACAAATTTAAAAAAAGATGATTTAAAAAAAATTAAATAATCTACATAATATAATCCGTTCAAAAAAAACTTCGTCAGATTCATTGAAAATATTGAAAACAAACTGCAAAACAAATTGTCCACAATAAATTATCCGTTCGTATAAAACTTTGTCAGTAAAGATCTTCGTCATAAAAATAAACAAAAACTCGTTCAGCTGTTAAGAGAACACAGCTTTTACATGTGAAATACAGTGCCTCTTAAATTCTGTAAGTGTTGTTGCGCATTTAATATGTCTTGGCATCGAGTTGAACACATTTATTCCTTTGAAGTACAACGAATTTTGTGAAGCACATGACAAGAAATTAGGTGTTCTTATTTCATTCGCGTTTCTAGTGTTATAACTATGAAAGTCACTTCCTCTTTCAACTCGATCACACAAATATCGAGGCAGCAAACCTTTAACTACTTTGAAAATGAACACCATAGTTAAATAAACAATCCTTTGCTTCACGGATAACCATTGCAGAGCGTCCAACATTAAAGATGAGGAAGTGAATCTGTTACATTTTAGTATCAACCGCATTATTTTGTTTTGCAAGCGCTGTAATCTCGATATTTGTGTGTCATTGGCTAAAAATAAAATGGAAGAGCAAAAGTCTAAATGAGGAGAGATGATTGATTTGTATAGCTGTATTTTGCTGCAAATAGTTAAATCGTTTTTCAATCGACATAAGATTCCATACTTCTTGGCAATTTTCTTGATGACATTGTCAATGTGAGTGTTGAACTTGAGTTTGTCATCAATAATCACGCCAAGATATTTAATGTCCCGAACTCGATCAATAGTCTCATTATCAATAACGATGGAGACGTTTTCATTTAAACGATTTCGCGAGATTACCATATATTTAGTTTTACTTATGTTCAATTTCAATTGCTTATACTTCAACCATCTACTTAAAGAATGTAAATCTCCATTCAAATGTAAAACGACCTGATCTAAATCATTAGCTGCAATGAATAACACAGTATCATCTGCAAAAAGATTGATATCACAAAATCGTAAAACTCTTCGCATGTCATTGATATACATAATAAATAAAAGGGGCCCTAATACACTTCCCTGAGGTACTCCAAGATTATTCCCTAGGGGATTCGAAATTGTATCATTAAAAATAGTCCGTTGAGTTCTGTCATTTAAATAGCTTTCGAACCATTTATATGCAGTACTCGTAAATCCAAAGCGCTTAATCGTGTTCAACAACAAGGGCCTAGAAATTGTTTCGAAAGCGCGTTTTAGATCCAAAAAAACAGCAATGATATTCTCTTTGCACTCTAGTTTCTCTTTCCATTTTGCTAATACCAAGTTCAATGCGGTTTCACAGGAATGACCTTCCCGATATCCCGATTGTTCTGGTATTAGCAAAGCATTGCAATTTAAATATTCCAGCAGCTGGCCTTTAACGACTACTTCTAATATTTTCTCTAGCGTGTGCAACATATTGATGGGACGAAACTCTTCGGCTTTAATCGTTCCAGCAACCTTTTGAATTGGAACTATTAAAGATTCCTTCCACACCTTAGGCACATGCCCAGTTAGCAAAGATTTATTAATAAGGTCCAGCAAGATGTGATCGATGACATGAAAGCAATCTTGAATAACTCTAGCATTGACATTATCCACTCCAGCCGTTTTTCCTAAAGAAAAGCAAATAGTTCTAAGTTCATTTAATGTAATTGGGTGAAAACTTTCAAATCTACAACTACTGTTAACCGGCTGTTTTATTTCATCAGGTTCATCAACCAATTCAATGGACTGATTGATCAATGAAACACTATTGACAAAATAATCCTTAAACTTAGATGCTATAGCCTGTTCAGACTGTTCAAGTGTGCCATTAAAAGTTATGGACCGCGGTTTGCTATTACTAGGTTTTAATAAAGATTTCAAAATTTTCCATAACTCCTTGCTGTTGCAGATCAATCTTCCTCTGAATATATTCACAACGAGTTTTCTTAATCGATTGAGAATATATATTGCGCGCGTTTGTGTACATATTCCAATGATTTCCATCATTTGTTCTACAAAATTTCTTGTACCATCTGTCTCTCTCACGTTTAAGGCGTAAAAGATCCAAATTGTACCAGCTGTTCGAGTTTTTCATAGGAACAAATTTTTGCGTAACAAGCCGATTTGTACACTCTTTCAAGGTATTAGTTAGAACAGCTGATGATTCATCTAAATTACCGACCTCGAATGGAAAATCCAGGCTTCTCACTACGAGATTCGAAACAGCATGCTTCGAATATTTCCTCCAGCACTTTAATTTCACAACATCTTCATTTACCACGAGATTATCTACAATATTGATAATTAAAGTCTCATGATCGGTTATTTTCAAATTGGTATCCGTGACTGTGTAAATAGTATCAAAGTTGGAATAAACATGATCAATTAAAGTTTTACTGTGCCTGGAAATGCGCGAAAATTCATGTACTGTTTGTTTCAAATTGAAGAAATCGGATACACGCTTCAAATGGTTCGAATTGTAGTCATCACGCCAATTAATATTGAAATCACCAGCTAATATATTCAATTTGCTAGAGTCAAGGAACATTTCAAGCCAGTTTTCTAAAATTTCAACAAAACGCAAGTCGCTTGAGCTGGGACTATGATACAAAACACCAAAATTACCCATCTTCATGCCATGTTCAACTGTAATGCCCAAGAACCAGTTACCATCAAACACTTCGTTGAGGCGAAGATTGAATTGAACTGATTCTCTGACATAAATGGCAACACCGCCAGTGTGCCTAGAATGTGATAAACACGCAGCAACATTATATCCCGGAATACTATACTGATCAAATGATTCTATTTCAACAATGTGTGTTTCAGACAAAAGGACTAGAAATGGACGCTTTTCCTCAACAATCTGACGTAACGCTACGTAGTTTGTTGACAGTCCCGCAATATTCAAATACAAAATATAATATTGGTTCACAATTCTTCTGGAACCTGGTTGCTATTTATTGAAATGCAAGCTGCTTTTTTTCAAATCAAAAAGTCTCTGATATACTAAACATTCAGAGCTAAATGCGGCATGATTGACGTCCAAATTCAATTTCCGTTCTTTATTCATTTTCAAACAATTAACACATTTCAACACAGTTGACTTGCATTCAGATGTCTTGTGTTTCTGACTACACCTTGAGCACGTTTCAAAATTTTGTTTGCAATCCGTGCTCTTGTGTCCAAATTCTCCACATTTGAAGCATCTTAATACATTAATCGCAGGAACTACGGAGCACCGATCGAACCCCACATTTACTTTTTTCGCGTTCAATAAACAAATATATGTGTCAACATCTACTTCAATTACAGCAGTAAACTTATTGTAGGTGAAGCGTGGATTTTCGTACACATTTAAAACCTTTACATCTTTTATTTCGATGCCTTCATTCTGACTTCGGAGGTAATCAATGAAAACATCGGAGGAATGCTGATCGCTCATGCCCACGATTTTTAATCTGGGCACCGATATGGGAATAACAGCACTATACTTCTCACCCAAATTGCTTTCGATGTCATCTTTCACATTATCTATATTAGCTCCAGTTGCACACTCAACAATGATGGAGCCATTTCTTCCATTTCTGAAATTACTAATTTTGTGTGTTCTTGGATCTAATTTTGTCTTCAAATGCTTCCGAGTATCCTCGCAAGCTTGTTTGGACTCTTTAGGCTTGATTACAATAACCGGATGAGTCTTACGATTACTTTGCATGATACTAGTACTATTACTATAACCCATTATCTTATTGTTGTTAGAAGTGTTCGCACTTTTAACAACATCCGCAAAACTTATTTTATTTTGATGTACATTATCATCATCATTATTTTGAAATTTTCGATTCTTACGTTTCGGAATATTTTGGTGCGATCCAGAATGAACTGTACCAGGTTCAATGAGCAAGTCATTCTTTGCAGCTAAATTATTTTGCGCGTTAATTGTTAAAATAGAACTAGTCATAGATTCCAATTTCTCACAAATCAATTTTTCAAGAGACCCATTTACATCTTGTCTCAATTCTTCCATACCGCACTTTAACGCGCTGTCTATCTGAGCAGCGATCTGATCTCGCATGCCCGTAAGCGAGTCAGAGAGTGAAGATAATTTCATCACCTCATTTTTCACATCCGAAATAACATCGCTCTGCTCACCACAACCCTGGTCCGATAGACAATAGGGCGCTTGCAGCGTGCATATGTATTAGTGATCTGTTGGGCAGGCAAAAGTGATCGCTCCATAGGAATTATATGGAGCGACAAGATTGAGCTTTGTTTAAATAATTATTTTAGCGAAATAGTTATAAAGATTACGCGCTAATCTATATGAATAACATGCGAATATATGTTTCTTCACATAAAAATATTTACTTTTAGCGTCAAAGCCATACACACGGGGAAAAATAGAAATTTCTGTTTTGGCCATGATTCATATCAATGGAAGCAGATTGATTATTCAAAAATTTTCACAGAAATAGTGCAAACTGCACATTGCGATTGTATAGCCGGATTAGGTGAAGTGTGCTCCCATTTAGGTTTTAAGCTTTTTGCTGGTCTCGTGAAAGAATAAACTATAATGAATATTCGTGTGCAGATATCCTTAATCGGCGGCTAGTTCCGCCAAAAAAGCAGTTGATTATGTTGAAATTAAGGACATTTTCAGCCTGAAATATCAACCAACTCTCAGATATGATTTCCGAGTACCCGAATGCTCTGCGGAGAAGCTAAATACGTTTATAAGAAAATTTATCGGAAACGGAAAAAATCCATCGATTGACCAATTCATGGAAATACAAGGAAGCATTCAAACGTGAGCTCGAGACTCTGTGACTTTGATCTAGGTGCGAAAATGTTGATAATCCTTTTTCTGCCAATTTTTCGATTCCAATCTAATGGGAGAGTCGCTCAATGAACATCGCGAAATAGGTGCTAGTAAACTAAATAATATGCGTTACACAAAAACTCTTGTTCATAAAATAGCTTGCCTAACTGTTTCACAAAGTTCATGTTAGCTCTATGCACTATTAGAATGACCGTAACTCTATTTAAATCATCTACAAGAACGCCGATTGATAAAAATCCGCTTCTGCTGCATAGACACTACGAATGTAAACAAGCGAATGTGTGCCCAACACATGCTCTGCATGTATGTGTAGCAAGAGCCCTATCATTGCATTTGAACAATACATTTACATTCTCCGTGATAAGCTTTGCCGTTGCTTTAAGTGCGATTCACATACAACATACACGTCACGTTCACGTCCCGTCACGTCACGATACGTCAATGATTCTACCATGCAATTCTCATGAAAACATTCACATACACCAGCAACGTAACGACCCGTCAGCATACGTTCAACGAAAACGACCGGCAGGGTTTGTAGAAAAGAATAATTGACGGTGACGGACGGCTCGTTTGGTTTTTGTCTGGGCTTTGTGTCTCGGCTTTTGTTTTGATTTGGTTGCACAGTAATTTACATCTATATCGACATTAAGCTAATTGAACAGATCTGTGATGCAACACGTTTAATTAGACATTTTTACCTCTAGTTGGACATTTTTGTAAACATTGAGTTCGGGGCCCAAATTATGGCCCCACATTGAAAGTCGCCAACAGTCGCAAATGTCCAATTACTGGTCGAAACTGACTCCAATGCGACACTGAGTGGTGCCTCAGCATATCGCATTATAAGTAACTTACTGTACTTTTTATGCCAACATATCTCTTTGGAGCTAAGTCATTCGGAGTGAAAATCATTCGCGACTAGTTGAAAGAATTATTCTATTTATTATTATTGTTGCATAAGGGTCGGACTACGGGGTTTAAGCATTTAAATAATTGAATTCAATGATTCTCATTGATTTTTTCTAAATTTAGAACTGATTCTAGGCATGCTGATTTTAAAGAGGGCATTGCAATTTAAAATTGTTGTAGGTGGCGACACCATGAATAAAATTAAATAAATCATTCGTTTGGCATTTGACGTGACGGTGCTGGTGGAAGCATTGACTGCATGTGTGAATTGGTGGAGACGTTGACGGAACGTAGACGTTCTTCTCCGTAACGTGCTATGTGAATCGCACATTAGTAAGAGAAGTACAGCGGTAGTGGAACACACCGCTACACTTCCCGATACAGCAAACCGGCAAATCGCTTATTACAATCCCCAATTTACACAGAGAACATTCCATCGCCAATTCCAATACAGATTAAAGCGGGACGCTTTAAGTGTTGTGTAATACAACACAACGAACACCATACAGAAAAGAGAAATAAAAACAATACCGCCACAGCTGCTATATGAGAAAAATAGCACGCTGGGGCGAACGAGAAAAATTGAAATAAACAAGAATCAGCTGATGTGCCAGCTGTTCCTCTAGCTGTTATATTGAAAGTCGGAAATTCGAGATAAAAGTGGAATAGGTTTTTTTAGATAAATAAAAAACTTGGGTCTTAGAGGGTTAATAATAACACGTTAAAAATGATTAACTTTTAAGTTTTTCACTTCCAAAATGTTATTAAAATCCACTAGTTCAGATGTTCCACTATTATATCCTGTACTAATTTTTTTGACGTAGGATTACGTCTTTCGGGAACATATTGGGGTACAAATTGAAAAACGAATATCGATCGCATCGTGAAAAATGTCCAATTTCAAACGCTTATTGCTCAGTCATTTCATGACGGATTGATGAGATTTTTACATCAAAACATTGCGGCACTCTATAACAATTTTCCACCTGGAATAAAATAATATATATCATGTAATTAACTATCGAACAATTGAAAAATCTCAACCCCTATCCAAACGGTACTGATTGGTCGAAATTGACGTCATTTCTTTTTCGCCTGCTTCGCTTCTTTCGTTCCCCGATAAGTCAAATATTTGCATGGCGAGCGAGTGGGGGGCGCCTATTTCTCACATACCAACTGATATAAAAGGACGGTAGCATTTTTGGATCTCATTCTCGTTCAACGCTCAGATCGGCAAACATCTGGGCTTCTAGTGTGCAGTGTTCTACAAATCAACCAACACCATACGGTGCGGCAAAGGAGAGGAAGCCATCGGCAACCAGCGATGGATGCGGTGCGGCAAAGGGAGCAAAGAAGAGGAAGCAGCGGAGAGCATCGAATTAAATCTAGTGTGCATTGCTGGTGCGCTCCTCTTCACATCAACAATTGGATGCGGCAAAGGAGGCAGAGGAGCGAAGTGCATTGCATCGCATCGTGTCACACCCGCTATCCGTCGTTTAGCTCGTCATGGTGGTGCCAATCAAACCCTCGCAAATCGACGCCCAGAAGCCGATGGCGCCAAAGTCAAGGAAAGCATCAGCGAATCCGTAAAAGCTTCCGCTCCCAGAACTAAACTGCTACATCCGACTGAAACGCAGCAGATTCCGTACAACCCATTAAACCATTCCAGTCCTTCTCAGGACTATCAATTTGTTTTGAAACAAACGAGTTTATTTTACTGTTTTCCACTTACCACAAAAACTATATAATACCGATCAAAAATACTGTTTATTTTTACATTTTCTACTAACAACTAACATGGAACGTATCACGTCAAAAACATACGTTTCATCAACCACCTTTTACTGGATTTGGCAAAAGAAGCGAAGGACATATGCATGCATGTATATAATGGAACGCTCCAGTCATACACAGCCCGTTAGGGACGAATGACCTTTGGGTTAAAGTCCCTTCAAAAACAAGAACGAACGATACACAGCCCGTATCAGACAAATGCATGAAGGAATTCTATAAAATAATATTTTTGCGGTGCCTTTGCGCCAACTACACGGGCGAGTAGCACCATAGTAGAAAAAAATGTCGAAGTTCGTGACATCTGGTAGCAATATTTTTCTTCTTTTGAATTATAGAGACTTTAAACTTTACGTTCATTCGTCTCTAGCACTGAGAAGGGCCCTTGCGAAGAAAACTAGTTCATACTCTTTCTCGACCTATCTTTAGAAAGACATTTTCATTGTCGCTCAGCACTCCTCAGCAAACGAGTCTGCTTTCGGTGGCACCAAGCGACGCCATAAGCAATATTCTTTTAGGGAGGCAGATTAATCTCCCATCGAACTAGAAGGCCCGAAGGCATATTGCCTGATGTTTCTACCAAAACACATCATTCAAACACATTTTTTTTCATGTGCAATTTTCATATAAGATTTTTTGACGTTGGATTACGTCTTTCGGGAACATATTGGGGTACAAATTGAAAATCGAAAATCGATTACATCGTGAAAATTGTCCAATTTCAAACGCTTATTGCTCAGTCATTTCATGAATGGTGACATTTTTGCGTCAATCGATTTCGGTACACCATTACAATTTTTTATATTGAAGAAAATAATCTCATCCCTTATCCTAACGGAAATACCCACCTCTGATTGGCCGAAATTGACGACACATGCGGCGAGTCCCTAACAGAGACATCAAAACCAAGCTGCCTGGGGGAAATCGGTATTGCAAATATATTAAAGTAGGGGGATCTTTTGTTCCTATCGAAATGTGTTCCCTAACAGAGACATCAAAATCAAGGTGCTCGGGGAAATCGGCATTGCAAATATATGCAAGTCGGGGGTTGCTCCATGAAATTTCATATCAATGACCGATCGTTTATTGTGAAAAATTTAGCACAAGTGTAAGTGTAAAATTGTATATGGTAGCAGTTGTGCTAAGAATGACTTGATATATGAAACGATTTATTTTAAGTTCCTAAAATTAAAAACCAAGGTGCGTTCCCGTTCGAGAACGGGTCGTTTAGTTTAAGCTGTCTGTTTTTTTTGTTCATTTTCACCCGAGGGAGGTTTATACGGCGAGAAAAATTGGAAAAGTGAAGAAATATTCGAAAAAGTGATTTCCCATATCCTATTAGATGTTGTTAGTCCAATTAAAATTGAATTGGGTTGAATAAACACTCAGAAAATAAAAATTATAAGAAAAGAATACCTTTTCCATTTCAAATATGTTTTCTCTATATTAAAGTAACATGTTTTTACTGATGAGGAAAAACTATAATTGTGTTCGGTATTGGTAATTGTCTTATGTTACATTGGTGAGTTTTTTTCTTTATTTCATGCATACATATCACAGGAGGCATCTCGTCTAGGATCACAGAGGGCGGTTTTCATCATATATCGTTCCACTTCGGTATCTTTCATCTGATACGCACCATCCAACGACTGTTTACCATCCTTCTGCCATCATCACTCGATAAACACTGGTGGAGTTAACATAAAATACTCAACAACCAAAAAAAAACGGCCCTTTTCAGGGCCACCATATCATTATCAAAGAGTTTAACGATGTAATTCTTCAAACATATCCAAAATCAACAGATAGTCTAACGGAATCCTACGTCAACTATGCGGTCGTGTCTCGGACACAACCCTCCTGTGACTTTTCATCTTTCAAATGAAAGCAACAGAATCGTCTTCCGTAGCGTACTTTTTAATGTAGAGCCAGTTTGAGGGAACAGAGTGCGAAACAAAAAAACTTCTATAACTCTGTCATTGTTGTAATTCGAACATATGTGTAGAAGGATTTTTGTCATCAAATATGATCGTCTATCACCTCCTGAGAGAATCCAGATAAATTTATTTTTTCATGAGAGAAAGATTTTTGCTGACTCTAAGGGAATTAATTAAAAAAACAAATTCTTCTTTTATATTCAAAAAACAAAAAACATGCATAAAAAACAATAAAAAAATGTTTTGGCAGTATTATATACAGGATTCGATTATATACAATGAAAACAAATCATAGACTGTATATAGTCGAGTCCGCCCTGTATATCCAAAATCAGCAAGCCTAGTGGAATCGTACATCAACAATGCGGTCGTGTCTCGTACACATTCTTGAGACTTTTTTCCTCGAATTTTTTCGGCGCGTCACAGTGTTTTTTATCTTTGACTTTATAAACATTTTTTTAAAGCAGAAGATCAAACACTCTTGTTTTTGAAAACTCGACATGTTATCAACGTTCATCACCATTCTTCATCGATTCATTTCCCTACCTAGGGACCAATCGTTTTCACTTCTACAGAACAGAGGTCGAATACAACTTTGTTCTTCCTTTCCCAAAGTAATTTATGACAACAGCATTACAAGTTGATTTCGGATCTCGAAAAATCATGTGAACTATTCTACAAAACCATATATTCTGCACCTACCGTGGCAAATTTAGTATAATTTACATGCGTATTCCAATAGTATCTATCTTACATTCTCGTTTTGTGCTGTCCACAAATATGCTAGTACATGACTATACCGGCGCACATATAAATCGATAACGGGAGTATGTGTGTGTGTAATGTAAAAGTTGCTGATGTTTTTCAAATTTATTTAGTGATTATTATTTGAAAACTGGACTTATATAGATACAACTAAAGAGCTAGGAATTTGGACTATGTGCAAACTTGTGTCGTAATGGCAATGATTTTCAATATAAAATATATTATGTCATATAAGGTTGATGTTTTAGTTTTGATGGCAATTGGAACAACTCAAACGATTATACTTACACGATCCTCACGATGTTTACCTATTTAATCAATTTGAAGGCACAAATAAAAGTTTTGAGTAACTATGCAATACTGAGATAGTATATCTGTACATCTTAGAACTAAAAAGAGATTCCTTCTAATGCTTCTAACACGAAATTTTAGAAATGATCCACCTTGACAGAGACGGTATGCGCCGCCGCATTGGTTGGCAGATCAATGTTGTCCCAGTCTGTCTGTAAGGTTTTCTCACTATCCGTCGCCTTCAGTGAAAGTCCAAGCGATGCAGTGCGACTGGCACAGTGCGGAATGTTGAGTGTCACCGGCTGCAGGAATTCCGTCCCCTGTGGGCCGCACATAACTAGTGGCGAAAGCATTGTTTCACCTGTGTGTGAGAATAAGGATGGAGTTATGAACATATTTAATTGACAAAAAAAATTAAACACTACTAAAACATGCAGTTTATCATAATACGTGATACAACATCATAGAAAATTGTTGTGAAACTTTTATATTTTCAAAATGGTCAATTTCTGGAAAATTCTTACGGGCGTATGAATTTTTCTACGCACCAATTTCACAAATTTTTTTTTGTTGGTATTGTGCTGGCTTCTAGAAATCGTTGATTTTTACTGAATCTAAATGTTCTCAAAACGTTTCAGCGAATGACAGACTGTCGTTTAGATGATTTACAGTACACGTTGTAAAAGAATCTTCAATAGAACCCTTTCGAAAGCTTTCAAGTTGTTTTGAGTACGCTGAACCGATCAAGAACCTGAATTTATGGTCTAAGGTCTGAATTCGCAATAAACTGGGCACTCAAAAAAATAAAAAATAAGCCATAAAGCTTTAAAATTAAAATATGATCTTTCTGCATTCATATAATAATCTCGAACATTGCGCTTCACTTCAGCCATAAGAGATTGTACAGACTCCTCAGTGACGTTTTCGGCCAGATTTGTTTCAATGTTCACATGATTACTAACCGCATCCGGAAGCTACGAATCTAGCGATGTAAGGAATCCTTAAATTTCCTCAAGCGAAAAAATCCGGTAATCCTGTTCTTCGAAGAGTATGTTTATGTTTCTCATCGATATCGTATCAATTTTCAGAACCAATCGCAAAACAACACAATTAGAACAGAATAAAGAAATTACAAAACTGAACAAAATACAGAAATTAGAAAAATCTTCATTCTAACGACATTATTCAAGTGATCCTCAACCCTAAAACTTGCGGCGTAGATTGTGCTATTACAAACACCGAAGAATCATGGTCCGGATCCTGGAAATTGAGACAATTTCGGCAATTTCGGTTTCATAACCTATCTCTATTCTATCTGGACCACCTGGTCTTTCCTATCTCTATACAGTTATTTACATTTAATGCGACATGCCGAGGCACACGTCAGCGTCGCATTGGAGGCGATTTTGACATGTAATTGGACATTGGCGATGAGAGCGGAACAGTGTCGACGTCTGGTGGCGATTTTCAATGCGGGGCCATAATTTAGGCCCCGAACTCGATGTTTACAAAAATGTCCAATTAGAGGTAAAAATGTCCAATTGAACGTGTCGCATTACAGGTCTGTCCAATTAGCTAAATGTCGCATTAAATGTAACTTACTGTACGATGAAACTCTGGTCTACTAATAATAATCTCTACAACGAGTTTAGTGCCCTGCAAACCATAACAAACCGATCGTTGCGGCCAATCACGTGCTTCTGTCGCGTCTTCACAACAACTGAAATCACTCGAACCTTTAGAAATTTAGTTTAAGGAAAGAAAAATGTTAATTGAACTAGTCAGGCCAACATAAGATGGCTGGAATGATGGAGTATGTCATGAATTTTCATTTTTATTATAACTGCAAGTAGGCTATGCGAATATGTTCGGATTAGAAAAACCACAAAAGTCAGACATCTTTTCTTTCTCGTAAAGAAACGTCCAAAACAAAAAAATATGAAAAAATCTTTGTTGACGATATTATCTAATTGATTCGAAGCCCATCCAACGGGCCGCCATCAAATCCTTATATGTCTCCCCTACTCGTACTAACTGAACTGAGGAGCCTGTGAAATGTCTCCCCTACTCGTACTAACTGAACTGAGGAGCCTGTGAAAATCGTCATTTCAGATACTAGAGGCGAATGAACTTTCAAGTTTAAAGCCTCTATAGTATAAAAAGTAGAAATTGAAGTTGTTGATTCATGCAAGTTGGGGGTATTTCTGTACCCGCATGCATTTTTTATACTCCGGAATGTGTTGTCCTAAAAGCGGGTACGAACACAACGATTTGGCTCGGTTATTCAAGACTGCATTGGAAGATGTGCCTTCATACCAGTTGCTCGCTGAATTTCTACGCATACCGTTTGATGATTAGGCAACCATTATGCATAACCATTTGCTGCGATAACATCGATTGATTCAACAACGATGAACGTGCATGTTAAAGTCGAAACTGAGTGCCTGAAGTTCATCAAATCAAGCAAATTCGCGGTTCGAGAAGTACGTACACATGAGAGATGCAATAATCTCAGAGGCAAATGTAAAATACAATGATCGTTTCACAACTCTTCCGTTCACATATTTTGGTAAGTCTAGGCATCATATCAAACGTAAAAGGACGGTCTAGGCATCATATAGGCCTTGCTATCAAAGATATAACCCACCTATTTCTTTGTATCGAATCTTCACCAGGGAAGAACGATGGATTTAATACGACAATCCAAAACGCAGATCCAAAAAGATTATGCGACCAGACACGAGCTGATAGCACTCGATCATGACAACGTTCGACCTCATGTTGCTGTTCGAGTTAAAAACTATTTGGAAAACAGCGGATACGAAATGCTGGTTCGCCCGCTTTATGGCCCAGACCGTGCTTTTTCGGTAAAGAATTTGTATCGATCGATGCAGGAAGGAATACTCTTTAGTTCAGAACAAGGTATCAATAAACTGGTTGGATTTATTCTTGGCTTCAAAAGATGAACGTTTCTTTGGCATCGTGCACAAATTACGTAACGTGGCAAGAGAGGTGGTAGTTGAGTCGAGATTGTGTTACTTAAGGCTGATTTAGACGATGCCAGTCAGCGCTCTAGTTGAAGTATCCAGTGAATAGAGAACAGACACTCTGTTCAAGTTAGAGGCCAATTACTTGTTCGATACTGGTACAAGTAACTTGGACAGAGTGTCTGTTCTCTGTTCACTGGATACCTCAACTAGAGCGCTGACTGGCATCGTCTAAATCAGCCTTTAATGTGATGTAGGGGGGAAGGGGTAGCCGTAATCGTTATGTAACAAACTTAATTTCTTAAATTAAATTTCCTGAATAAATTCACGCGTTACTATATGCTTGAGCAGTTAGTTTCGATTCTGGGACCGAATGAGGTGTTTCCTGAGCCAATCTTTACACTGACGCGAAATTATCAAATCGTCAAATGAAAATGATTTATATTTAAATTTTTATATCGTTAACCTTCCAAGTGTAACATTTGGATTAAAATTTCAATAGAGCTCGATGCCCTCATACAGTTATTCCATGCCAAACCGATATTGTGGTTCTCTGATTTTCGTGAAAAATGGTAGATTAGGTAAGTTAGACCCAAATGATTTTTTTTCGTTAGGTGACCATTTCCGTTTCAGGGTGGTCCGAAAAATACCTTTTCTTCGTTTTTTTCCTAAAATTACTTTTTTCAAAAATTCATAACTTTTGAACTACTGGACCGATTCTAATGATCGACATATCAGAAGAAAGCCAATCACTTCGTATTCAGTTTTTATTATTATTGATTGTATTGGCTTTTTATGGTTTTAATGGTCTCGGGATCAAGGGTGCTATATTTTTCTATATTTTTTCTAGAAAGAATCCTCAGCTTTCTAGAAAAAATATAGAAAAATTTTACATAAAGTATCTCAAAATCAGAGGTGTGTTCTTCTTTGTTTTATGTTATGATTTTTCGAATTTAACCGATGATTCAAATAATCTTTTTTACCTTTATCCTAAAAATGACTTTTTTCAAAAATTCATTACTTTTGAACTACTGTACCGAGTCAGATGACTACCAAATTAAGGCACTTTAAACTGTTTCCTTTGAAAAAATACCACACTAGCGATTAAATTGGATTCTAGTTGGACCTATGCAGTGTAGTCGCATAGAAGAATTGAACGATGACTAAAAACATGTTAACTTTGAAAAATCAACTTAAAAACGAAAAAGAACACATTTCTGATTGGATATGTTTTTTACCTCAGCTTTTAAGTAAATATATAAAAAAAAATGAGCGCCCTTGGTCCCGAAACCATGTAAACTATAAAAAACAGATGCAATCGATAATCACAAAAACAAAATTCATTTTGTTCGCAAATATATTTTTCCAAAGAAGTTCAGTTTATTGGATTTAATTTGATATATCGATCATCTAAAAAAAAAATTAAAAATTCGAAAAATCAAAACTAAAAAGCAAAAAAGAACACACCTCTGATTTTGAGATAAAATAAAATTTGATCAACGTGTAGGGTATCTCGCTAATTATTGAGCTTTCCAAATGTTGAACAGTCTGAGGAATTCTAGCTAGAAATTAATTTCAATTGCTGTTTTCCAAACACTGTCTTCATAAACATCTGCGTTTGAAAGTTACTCATGTTATGTTGCTCAATTGATAACATTTACATAACCCTTACCTTTGAAAAATGCGATTAAAAATATTGTTTAATCAATGATCATTTGGCACTGCAATTTTCAATAAATAGAAATAAGAAAGTGCATCCTCAAAATAAGCATTATAATAAAAATAGCTGCGAATTTTTCACTGCCACTATTTTTTCACAACGCCTGATAGAATGCTTTTACAGTTCAATTCAATTATCCGGGGTCCTGTTACACTAAAACATTATATGAAAAATACATTTTTAGATTCTGTCATTTTTCATCCATTCCATTTGTCGAACACTCCCATAACCTCAAATTGTCTTTTCCATTAGAAGGAGAGCCAGAAATTTTTGAAGAACATGATATATCGTTTTTGTTCAAAAATGTGTAAATGTAAAGTGTGAATAAAACTGCAGTTGAAATTCAATAAAATTGGTGTTTTCTAGTGTGCAAATCAACAAAAGAAAAAATATACCAAAGACAACAGTCCGATGTACCCGAAACGTTCACTTTTGTAAACAATTTAATATATGTGACCATACTCAATTTTATCCTTTTATTATTTTGAATATGCGACTATAGTCATTTTTTCTCTTCTTACTTAATTCTTGCAAATTGAAAAACTTCGAAGAAAATAATAAAACGAAATGTTATTCAATTTACCCATATCTGGCTTCCCTGCTTTCGTCATTCGGTTTATTTACATTACCGGTTAGTCTCACGCAAGGCGGGTATATAATACTAGGTGAGGCCGTCTAAGTTGGTTAGGGGAGCGGTATATGAAAACAGTACGAAAGAAAGCAGAAGGGAAATCATTTACCTGAAGAGTGAAAGAGACAGACTGATCACAAGCGATGTTTCGCACAATCGTATTGTGTTTTGTTTTGTTGCTTGTGATATACTTCTAATGGCGGGTTTACATTAGGGAGATCTATAGCTATAGATGGATTTATTCACGTAAAAACAGGTGTAAGCGGGTGAGAATAAATATGATACACTTATAACTTGAATAAATTCAGCATATGTAAACGCTTGTGAATTTCTCACTGGTGAGAAATCACTAAAGTTGGATGCAGTTCTACTTCAGGTGATTAAATTCACCGAAAATATGAATATATTCATTATAAAAGTTCACGCTAGTGTTAACGGGTGATGCGATATCTATAAATCTCATCATATTTCTTCACATGAATATATTCCTAGTCTAAACCCAACCTAAGTGCCTTGGTCTCACGAACGAACGCTATTGAGGAGAGAAACTAACTATTCAACATCTAGCGAGGATCGTTCAACATTTGGTTGAATGGATGAATATGTGTTCAACATTTGGGTGCCAGAACACCATTGAAAAAATATGTTTTCTTGAACAATGCAAATGGTCTAATACAATAAATATAATAAAAAATGACGCTTAATGGTTGCTATAGAGTGATGCTGGGGAGTTTTCAGTAATGTCATGTGTTATCACGAAGAAATCAAGAATATATGAATATACCTAGCTTAGGCGTTCAACATTCGGCGATTTACCCTAATGATCAAATATATTCGACACAAAACACGACAAGCAAATCTTTTATTATTGGATACCGAAAATATGTTATCGGTCCATTCGTCAATCCTGTCGGTACATGATTAGGTTACCTTACTTAATTACGATTTTTTCCATGGTCGATGTTTGACATTGTTTGCCACTGTTGATTATTGAAGAGTGGCAAACAAAATAGTGTTTGTACAAATTTCAGACCAAACTTCATCTGTCAAAAAGTGTCAAATATTTGACCTTCGGACAGTGTACGGCAAGGGTACGTTTATGACAAGATAATCTGGACTCGAGGGTATAACGACACGATTCACTTATACACTCTCAACTATGACATCTTAGCTTTGACGGAAAGCAGCGTTCGCAAAGCAATTCATAACAAGTGTTTTTTTTTGTTGCGAATATTACGTGTTTTGTTACTTTTTTTGAAAATACGTCACGGAACTAGTACCCAGGATGTGTTGTTTCTGTGCTCCTTTATGAAACAGGTCTTTTTACGGCGGCTCTACTACGAGGGAATATATAAAATATTTCCATTTTCAGACAACTCTATGGCTCGATGTGTGGCACCCGGATGCGTGAGTGCTCGAACATTGATGAACGAGCTCGAGTCCAACTCGAATTATGAAAACATATCCCGGAAATTATCTTTTCACCGATTCCCGAGGGATGTGATCATTCGGAAGAAATGCCTTCGATTCTTCGGACAGAACCTAAACAGCAATACTGAAAACATGTACATTTGTTCGCTTCACTTTAAACGTTGCGATTCTTTAAAATTCGAAAAATTTGCAAAAACGTTCGCCATTTGCTTTTTTTTCAACAAAAATCACTATTCAAAAAATAATGAAATATTGAAAAAAATGAGATATCAAAATACGGATACCAAACAATTTAGATAATTCATTTTTACATGCTGAAAAAATCCACCGGATCAGTCCACTAGATTGGAAAGTCGCGAAAGGGGGGACCCTTTAAATTGTGCGCCAAATATTATAAATAAATAATGAATTTCTTCAAATGATTCCCCATGAAATAAGAAGGTGAAACGTAAAGGGGTGTGCCAAAGTGATTCACGCAACTCAAATGGATCTTTTTTATATCTCGAGAGATCGGAGCTGTTTTTAATGGTTTGATAATCAATAAACTGAACTTGTCAACGATACAGTATTATGGAAGAAGTGTATTTTGGTTCGTCCCGGTTACGCTGCATTCGAATAGGATTTCTAAATGAAAAGATACGCTATAAAAATTACAACCTCAACCATGAATAACTACATAACACATGAAAGATCACTAACCAACTACCATTAGCTTAGACAAATATACATAGCATGCAAACTACATGTATTTACGTTCCACACAAACACGTACTCACACACACGCTGTTCTTAACAATGTTTTCTGATACACTACACATAGAGTAATGGAGGTTAAAATACAGTAAAGCTACTGATACCTAATAATAGAAAATAAATATCATAGGTATTGTTTATGCATACTGCGGGATAGCCAACAACAAAACATTATCTAGGTTTGAATTTGCTTCCGTTGAATATACATTTCAAGAGATATTTCAAAATAAAATAAAAATCAAAAGCAATTTTGCAATATACATAAACGCGTTTGGCCTCAGAATAAAACATCGGGAAAACATCGAGCTACTGTATACATCTAAAAACAAAAAAACAATCGTACAATCATAGAGGAACCAACCGTTTTCCATGTCCAACGGTGGGCCACCAACACTTTCACTCAATCGTGGGTCCGTTACGGTGAAATAGATTTCCTGTTTGACGCCGGTCGGAATGGCACCCGGAGGGATTTGCAGCGATACGTTCCAGATGTGGTCCGCCAGGGTACCCCCCGATGAATCGAACACTCCCCGTCTGGTGATCGGTTGTCGCGGCGGTGGTAAGCCAATTGACATTTCACTGGCAAACGGTGTGCTGTGAGCATTCGGGGGTCCAATCGGAAGACTCATCTGTGAGGTATACTGAGTTTCGATTGATGTTCTACTCGTGTACATATCTTGCACCGGGGGGCTACTAAGCGCCGGTGTGGTGCTAATTGGTGATGCTTTGGATACCGCTGGCGCCGGCGGCGGCGGTGGCGGTTGGAATGCTGGAGGCGGTGGTGCCGTGCGTTTCAGGAAGTTGGAAATGTGTGTAGATCGCGAACTGAGTGGAGTAGTTACTTTCATTTGACTCGAAACGACAGCAGCTTCCTTCTGTAGATCGGATTCGTTTGCGTTCGATCTGGTAAGAGTCTCATCTTCATCGTCATCCTCCGAAACGGCAAGAGGAGCAGCTTTGCAAAAATCCCCATCCCCTTTTAGATCGTTCTCATTGCTAGCGCGTGTGTCATCTTCCCTCGTAATGTAATCGATGCTTGTTCTATTCATTGGGTCATCTTCTCTTATATTCAGTTCTAGAATATTCTCACTTATCTGCAACTTACTAAGGTTCAAAGATGACGTCGTTTCAATCTCATTTTTAGATTCATAGATTGGTTCGTGTTTCAATTCCCGTTTCAAAACGATATCAGGTTCAGCCATAGATTCCATTGCTTCGCGTCTCGACTGATTGATCTGATCTCTGAATTGAGTGCGAGGTTTTATCCCCTTTTCCTTCATTTCTTTACGAGAAGAGTATATAGAGTTTCCGGGGGAATGAGTCGAACTCGAACTTGATTCAGCGGAATCTCTCATCCGATTCAAACTACACGAAGAGTCACTCGGCTCCTGTTGCTGATTCTGTTGAATCTCCAGCCGACTTTGCTGTATTCGATCTTGCATCTGTTTCTTACTTTGATAGAGATGATCTCTATGCATCTCCTTCCTGGACTGATACACAGGTTCGTTTAGTGCACGTTGCGATGAATCGTGCGCATCGTTGTACAGGTACGAACCGCTTCTGCTCTGGTAGATAGATTCACCCTTTAGGGAAGTATTAATTTCCACGCGGTGGTTTCCCGAACCCATCATTCGTCGATTCATATGACTAAAGCTAGGTGATGCAGCGTGTCTATCGGCCATGCTATGGCGGCGAACTATTCTTCGTCCGGTTGTGCTTGGCCCCGTGGCTGGCGGACGGGAACGTTCCAGTTCAATCAGTGCTCTATTCGCGTACAGGTTTTCTTGGTCATAATATGAAGGGCCAGCATAATTGCCATATATCGATTCAGTTTCTAGATTTTGATAGGTGCTATTAGGGTCATTGGGATTATACGGTTCGTGTCTTTGATAACCTTGCATAGGAATTGGAGGTGGCGCCACCATATGCCTGGCGTCGCCATAGTAGTGCTGCTGGGTGTAATACTGACGGGGATCATATAGAGGCTCTTGGAATCGTGTGTCCATCATTCGTGTCGATCGTGGTTCCATCATCGAATGCTGTCGCTTCAAGATGGGTCGCAATTTTTTATCCGCCTCTGCAAGGCTTACCTGTCTACGAAGTGGTCTCGTTGACCGCATGAACACGTTTTTGATCGCTTTCAATGGAGATTTCAGCATGCTTCTTTTGGGGGGCTTCGCGGGGAGTTCTGGTGGAACGTTGGAATACCCGGATGTTCCCGGGATAAAAGGCAGTGGCTGCCTCTGCCGCTGTCGAATGTTTTCTTGGTACATTAGATTCTGTTGGTGCTGATTAAATTCGTGTATCGACATCATTGGCTCCATTTCGCTGCGAAAGTATTTGTGAGGTGATGGAATAAATATATTTTATTGTGAGTAAAATTTTTCTAAGTGAAATTAATGCATGACATGCACTAACTTTTCCCCCATTTCGATGAATAATTTCATTGAGTTTACATCGATTGTATTCGCGACAAGTGTTAAATTCATTGTTGCTAAAGATCTTATAACATAGTTGACTATCAGGGTAATATCTGAGTTATACTTCTGAAAGTGTTGTGTTGTACTCATGATACTCATTCACACAGACCCACATATCTCATACCAACACCATATTCTCTCACATACGTTATTTTCTAACTATAACTATTCGCAACATGGAAAAAATAGCAAGTTGAAAGCAGGGGAAAGACGATAGAACGGGGTTAATATTAAGGCGACCGATCAACGAAAATAATTTCTATATCTAGTTTATACTCAAGAGACGAGTGCACTTAACGTGGGTAAGTAACTATCTACCAATAAGGATTTGGTCGGAGAAACAATTTCCCAGTCAGTTTTTTCTCAGTCAAATGTTTATTGTTAAGCTGTATTTTCTGAAACTGTATCTCATTATTATTGATAGAAATCATACTTTTGAAAAAAGTGACTACTTCTATCCGCACTAGAACGCGTTCAGATTTAATCAGAATGTAGGTATTTAATTAAGCAGATGTCGCGTTTCCCATCATTTCGAAAAGCCCATGCAGAGAAGGGAATGTTATGAAGCCTATCATCAAATATATAATCTTTAATAAACGACAATTGTAAGATTATTAATGGTGAACGCATACCCATTTGGGTTATTTCGGTACGAAACCCGCCAGGGGCTTGTTGCATAATCGAAATATCACTAACAACATTAGTCTTGTAACTTGTAGATTCCTGTTGCCTAATGAATATAGAATTACAAATCTACAAGTCTAATATTACAAGTTGTTTACATTAATATTCAGTATAGTATTTTTGAAAAAATACTATACCTGCAGAAAATTGGAATCCTGCTCTCGTTATTATTGATTGTATTCGTTTTTATTGTTTTCATATTCTCGGGACCAAAGGCGCTATATTTTTTATATTTTTTCTGGAATGCTGAATGAGGATTTTTTACATAACATATGTCGAAACCAGAGAGGCGTTTTTTTTCTCGTTTTTGAGTTATGTATTTCAAAGTTAACCGTTGGTTCGAAAAATCAATTTTTTCCACAAAAATTCATAACTTTTGATCTACTGGACCCATTCAGATGATCGATACATAAAATTAAAGCCAAGGCTTTTGGACTTGCGAAAAAAAAAATGGATTTTGACTTCGTAATTATTTATTGTATTAGTATTTTATAGTTCACATGATTTCGGGACCAAGGATGCTATATGTTTTTATATTTTTTCTTGAAAGCTAAGGTTTTTTTTACATAACATATCCAAAAATCAGAGATGTGTTATTTATCGTTTTCAAGTCATGATTTTTTAAAGTTAACATGTTTTCAGTCTTCGTTCAATATTTCTATTCGACTAGACTGGATGTATGCAACTAGAATTCAATTAATTGGCGCATGTGTTATTTTTTTCAAAAAAGGCCTGCTAATTGACTTTAATTTGATATGTCGATCATCTGAATCGGTCAAGTAATTCAAAAATTATGAATTTTTGAAGGAAGTCACTTTTGGAAAAAAGAAGAAAAAGTTGACTTTTCGGACAACCCTAAAATGGAAATGGTCACCCTACTGAAAAAATAAAAAAAATACGGGTCTAATGAACAACAAAACCACTATATCGGAACAAAACCACTATATCGGAACAAAACCACTATATCGGTTTGGCATGGAATAGCTGTATTATTAGTTCAATTCACAAGTGAATGTTGCATAAACAAAATACAACAGAAAATTATTAGTTTTGACTTGTACTTTTTTCTACAACTTCGAGTGAACATGTAGTTTTATTTACAAGTTTTTTCAAAGTTCGATTTTTCGTTTCAATCCAGTACCATGGTACCGGACTATGTTATGGAATGCACCAATCAACAGTGGGAAAATCCATAATATCCATAAACAAACATAACTGTGCCACAATGGATTTTTCTAATACAGATATATGAAATGATGAGCTCAGAAGGAAAGTGGTGCAAGTTACATGTTCGATTTTCTCTTCATCGACTCTCTCTTTTGGTCATAACATAAAGGGCGTTACGGACCCAGCTTATATATAGCAGGGTCAATAATAAAATAAAAAAATATTTAAAATTGAAGCGCAACGAGTGCATTTGAAAGCAATAAAAAGAATCAATATAAAGTAATCAATGCCAGCGGGAACAAACCACGTATTTTTTCCCTTTCCTTCAGTTTCTGACAGAGCGCTGAGCGAATGAAAGGCATAGATAGAAACAATCGTGTAAACATGCATATGTCTGTTTGATAAGAAACACGCATGGAAAAAATCCGTAGTCAGGTAGATAACCGATGTGGTTTCGGTTATCTGAGTAGACAAGAGGGATCTTTTTCTCTCCCTTATAGACTAGACATGGGAAAGAATTTCGTGCACATATAGTCAGGATTCTTGCCTTGTAAAGCAACAGGATCGCCTGCTAGCGACCCGATAAAGTTACACCCAATAATCAATCAACGCATAAGTTCTAAATCCGAAATCACCATCGCCAGAAGAACTCCTTACAGGGAAGGAGTTCAAGGTAATTATAGAGATAAGTAAATCCCAAACAGAAAAGCAGACCTTCGCATCGGACGGATCATTCTGGAGCCGTCGAATCACGAAGTGTTATTGGCTGCCCTAGTCGGGATTGGCTACAGTTTAGGGGCTTTAGTTCATAAGACAGCCGAAAGGCAAGATTGCACAAATCCAGGGAAAAGGATCCCTCGGATAACATTTAGTGGCTCCAGTGAGGAGAAGCCAGACCAAATATTTTCAAAATCCAAAATCCAGTGAAAATTAGTTTAACTGATTAACAAAGGGTGGTCCACATCAAATTACATCAAGAAAAAACGCTGTAGAAAATTACTCTTTGGGTATTTTCTCTTGAAAACTTGGGTAGAAGTAGTTTAGAGTGTATTGCTTACACTGTTTTTTATCAGTCAGTTTTTCGAAAATTGGGAAAAATGGCATCAACAACATTTCCAAGTTGAACTCGCATATATAACGAAATGGTTGGGCGGATGTAAACATCATTTTGGCTCTAGGCATTTGTTTATCCGAGGTACGTGAAAAGTCGTGTTGTCGTAAAGTTGTCCCGATTTACGCAACATATCAACTAAAACACGTTTAATCTACTGAGTCAACAATGCAGCGACTTCCAACGGCATAGTAAAAAGAATCGCGATGTTCATCTCCATTGGACAATAGTTAATTTTGATCTCACCCCGGTCTGAGATTCTCCACAAAATACTGACATGTTTCGATATGTTTTGATTGACTCGAATGTCGTTCCGAGCTAAAACTTATGCACCGAAGGTTAGCTTCAATTCACACGTAGAATATTGATTTTTAAAAAGGCGTTTAGCAGCAGCCAAGTCCTCAATGATCGGACAAATGACGCATTGATCAAGGATGGACATATTAGCTGCAATATCCGGGCGGCAGTTCCCTACAACGTACAACGGTACTTCTCCGACCAAACTTCGGTATTTTCTTTCTTTCTCAAGCGATTTGTTTTGTCCAGCATCCTTCACGCATTCAGGATCAAATGGAGTTCTTGCTGTCTTCGCGTTCTGTAGATCGTATTTCTCAGGCAGATTTTCGATGTGACAACGAAGGCTAATGCAATATTTTCCATGAATTACATTGATTTCCATTCCCAAGAAGTTTCGAAGAACGCCAAATTCTGTTATCTCGAAGTGTTTCCTCAGCTCCGTGTGGACTTCCGGAATCAACGCCCCGCGTTTTCACCAGCAACCAAAATATCGTCTACGTAAATAAAGATATAGACATTCTTCTCACCAGGATTTTTATAAATAAACACAAATCAGCTTTTTTTTGTTGGTACCCCAGCTTTAGCCTGTGGAGGCTTTTATCAAACGACACACTGAGCTTCGCTTCTCTAAAGTTTCGAATTCTGGCGGTTTGACGCATAAAAAAATTATACGCGGTTTTAACATCCAAATGCTTCAGCAACATACTATAACGACTGGCCACAGCTAGGATGGTGCGAAGCGTTGAGTGTCTTACTACCGGTGCAAAAATTCCACCATTGTCAAGATCATACCGCTGACTATGACCCTTGATCCACCAATCTTGCTTTGTATTTTACAATCTCACCTGATACATTGCGCTTTACTTTTTAAACCCATCTACAACCGATGATACGTCTGTTCAAAGGTGATTGAACCAATTTCCACGTTCGATTCATATACTGGGATTCGATTTCATCATTCATAGCTGCAATTCAAAACTCTTTATTAGGCTTGCTCATTCACTGTAGTGTCCGCTTCCGGTAATTCATCACTGAAACATCCTCAAACGATATCTCCGGTTCTGACTACTTTTTCCCAATGGTTACCTTAATTCCCGGAGAAAGGGGAAATTATATCTTGGACAATTATTTTTGGTTTCTTCAGATCACCCACTATAACATCATGGTTTAAAGTTATTGTGTCATAATCTGTGTTTTTCCCGTTTCTCGAAGACCAATTTCACAGCTTTCGTTTCGCATTTCTAGGATTTCTCCTTGAGAACGTATATCAATGCCTCACTCCCAAAAACCTGCATATCTCAAACAGCGTTCTTTAAACAGTTGTTGATGGCAGAATGTTTTGTAGTAGTCATCACTGCCTCCTCCCAGAATCTTTTCTTCAACCCGGATTTCGCTAGTAAGCAGCACAACATTTCCGAGAGACTACGGTTCTCTTGCTATACATTCCACAAGATAGGCGCGATCTTGATTCCGAGTTTTCGATGGTAGAATTCTCTCTTGCTATCCTCTCATGTAACAATTCCCCTTCAGGATCGGATAGAATTAAGTTCAACTTGCTGAAAAACGTCCCTGATGTGGCGAATAATCGCTTGTTGAATTTATTTAATCAGTTTCTGGAGCATTCTAGTAATCGGAAATTGTTGGAGAAAATGATCTTGTTTCGTCTTGATCGATGGGTAGAAAAACAAATGGTCTCTTGCCATGTCATTCAACTATCTTGGGGGTTGGTCCGATTCCAAATGTACTTGGGGGACATATTAGGTAGCTGAGTAAAAAATGTCAACAAAGAATAAACTTTCTCCGTACAATTACCGGCACCTGGTGGGGAGCCCATTCAGAAGATCTTATGATGTTGTATCGAACAACTATTCTCTCAGTGATGGAGTATGGCGATTTCTGTTTTCATTCAGCTGCCAAAACACACCTCAATAAACTCGAGATAATTCAGTATCTTTGTCTTGAGGTTTTGGCAGGCGTACTCCCACTAAAAGATCGCTTCAACTCATTATATCTTCGGTACCTCATCTGGTGTAAGGTTATGAACTCTTTTGGGGATCGCAAATAATGAGTTGCTGATCGAGCTAAATTGTCACTCTGGATTTATGAGTTCATATCATGAATTCATGTCCAAGCAGGTTGATCATTCTTCGTATATTCCCAACCGTGTTTGTTTTCCTGACTACATCAATTCCTCTGTACATTTTGATCTGTCCATGAAGCAGGATATCCATGGAATTCCAGATTATCATCGATCGGAGTTCGTTCCAACGATCTTCGATGCAAAGTATGGAGGTATCAATTATTATAATGTATACTTCACCGATGGGTCCTCTATAAATGAGTCCTCAGGATTTGGAGTGTTCAACGAATTCTTTAGCACCTCCCACATTCTTCAGTATCCTTTCTCAGTGTATATTGCTGAATTGGCGGCGATTCACTGAGCGCTGAACGGCGTCGCCTCACGACCTGTCGAACAGTATCACATTGTAACGGATAGTTTTAGCTCTGTCGAAGCTATCCATTCAGTGAGGCTGAAAAAGCACTCGCCGTACTTCCTTGAGAGAAATTTTGGGTGCTTTATCCAGACGTAGTTATGTCATTACCTTTGTCTGGGTCCCTTCACATTGCTCGATTTCGGGTAATGATAGGGCTGACTCATTAGCAAAGGTGGGTGCGATTGAAGGCGACATTTATCAGCGTCAAATCGCCTTCAATGAATTTAATTCTTTAGTTCGTAAAATACCATCGCTAACTGGCAACGCAAGTGGAACGAAGATGAATTGGGCCGATGGTTTCACTCGATTTTTCCTAAGATTAACCTCAAACCGTGGTTCGAAAGTCTGGACTTGAGTCGAGACTTTATTCGCACCTTTTCCAGACTCATGTCCAATCACCGTTCGTTAGACGCGTTGTTATTTCGTATAAATCTTGTCAGCAACAATCTCTGCGTTTCTGTTAAGGTTATCACGACATCGAGCATGTGGTTTGGTCGTGCGAGATGTATCTTGTAGCCGGATCGAATTTAGAAAACAGTGCGCTATTATAAAGGAGCGTGATAATATTACACCTCATCATAAAATGAACTTGGAAGGTGTTTTCTATACGATAAAGAAGAACATGAACGAGAATATATCTTTCTCTGTCTGGGCCGTGTATTTGGCAAACTATACGAAAAGCTTTCATATGCTTTCATTTAAATGTGTCTCCTGTTGCGCTCCCTCATATTGGCTCTAGCATATATATATATTATACAAATGATATACATGTATTGGGGAGTAGAACATTTTATGTTATCTTTCAGCTCATTTAATGTAATAAATCGGGATGCCAGAACATGTGCTAAAAGTTAACTTTGGGTGTACTAACCTAGACCTAAAATTAGATATAGAATTTGGCTCCTCTTAACTTATGTAATTGAGCCTGTACAAACAAACGATTCATATAAAAAAAATAACTCTCCCGCGATCCAACTCAGCAATGGAACAGAAAGAATTCTCTTACCATATGTAAATTGCTCACACATTCTTGTATTGATGTGAGTTCCCACATATTTGCAACATGAGCAAACCCTTCTCATAGTCTTAAGAATATGCAATGTGAAGAAAGCTTAAAATATAAATTATGATCCACGTGTTCAAAGAGAACGATAATGCTACGATGCATTTAATGGATCTTCCATAATTATCAAAAGTGAGTCGAATATAAAAGTTGAAAATATAATTTATATTTTCTAATCGAAATCTTCATTGACTCCACCAAACAACTCCACAGGAGCCAATTATCATACATCATTGATCATAATTTTTCATCCGTTGTTATGTAAGTTGACGCATGCCAATTAGTGGGGTGAAAGCACAAATCCTCAACTAAGTTGAACATAAAAGAGTATACCTTGGTGATATTTATGACATCCAGAAATTTTCTGCTTGTCTTACACATTATCTTTTACAACTATAGAACCACTTTTTTAAATGTCCAGATATATAAAAGCTTACTTCAGCTATACTCAACCTGCGGCCCACCGGGCTCTTCCGGTTGGCCCGCCTGGCTCGTTACCATTTTGTATGTGTAACAATCAGGGCTTGACAATTTCGAAGCCAAAAGATGAAAATGACTTTTTTACCCCTGCTTTTCTCTTCAGTCAATTTCAATTTCAATTGTGTGTATCCACTACGCATACTAGAACATCGATTCTTCAATATCGTTTTCATTCTGCTGTCGTTTCCTTTGAATTTGATAGCAGACGCCCTATGTTTGAAAGTTCCCTATCCATTATCATTCGAATGGACTTTGTGCCGCTTTCAGTTTCACATGTGAAAGGACGACTGCTTCCAATTGAGAGTTTCATTTGATTTCATTTCTCCAAACTGGATTTTCCCGGACCGTCTTTCAAAAAAAAAATTGAAATAAAAGAGGCATATTAGTCTTACAACCAGCGCCGACAACTGATTACGCCTGCTAGTATACTGCACATTCTTTCACATCGTCATTTTCATTAGTTTCAGTGAATACAGCTCGAGCTCCAACAAAATTTTCATTCGAAATAAGACACTCTCATTCGATATAAAAACCTTCAATTTTCATTTGACGATCTGATAATTTCGCTTCGGTGTGAAATAGACTGTATGACAAGTTAACAGGTCAAAAAACAGTTTTTTTATGAAATAGTTTTAACGTTAGTAATTATTTTAAATCTGAATTGATTTCAATGTTTCCAATCGAACCGGAAATTCTTTAAAATTTTTCGGTACGTGATAATTACGGTTGCTGAACCTATGAATGATTTAAATTAAGCGACATTGGAAGAATACACATTTTCCTATCGTGTTCATTTGTATCAAAGAGGTAGAATATTTAAATATCACTGTTAATCAGACGAGCGTAAATCTGTCGCTTGAAATGCAAACGCAGCATTCAATGTGGATAAAGAAAATATTGCAATCTTAGCTCTGCAGTATTCTATTCATTGAGCGTAAACAAGTCACTCGCGATTTCAAATTACAGTATTCACAATTCATCAGTTACCTAACTATAGAGCAGACGACAGCAAGGCTTTCAAAATGACCTTTTCAAGGCCGAGTGTTTAGTTTAGTTTTCCAAATTAATCTTTTTCAAGGCTAGAGGCGAATGAACTGATGAATTTTAAAGTCTCTATAATTCAAAACATCATCATCATCATAATTCAAGTCATCTCGCTCCAGTTATCAGACAGTCTTTTCGAATGCTGAGGTCACAAACACACTGTAGCTTTGCTCGATTCTAAAGAAGATTGAAAGATATATAAGAAATCTTAAATCTCAAATAAGTATTAATAAATGACGCTAGTTATTGCATACGTTGAGACGGCAAAAGTTCCACAGGAAACGTTAACGCAATTCAAGAAGGTGTTGTTTTGAATTATAGAGGTTTTATACTCTCTCAGTTCATTCGCGTCTAGCCTTGAAAAAGACCAATTCCAAAAATCCAAAAATCAAACTAAACAATTCGGCCTAGAGAAATACCATTTGAAAAGCTGTACTGCCATCATGTCGCTAGCTGTATGGCTGATAAATCGGGAATGACTTATTTGTGATTTTTTTTTCTACCGATCGTTCAATTATCGTGATATCAAATTTTGTTTCCGAGTTGAAAAAGACACGAGGTATTTTACAACGTTGAGAGTTGTGTTTTCCGATGGAAAACTGAAGCTGAAAATTTGTTTCGATGCTATTGCTTTCGCCTCCGAAACCACCACACAATAGATTTGGTTTGGATTTTCTGTTGCCGATCTGCGTTTTCTGATATGTTTCGTTCAACGTTGGAGATGTAATTTTGCTAAGGTATAGTGAAAAATTTATTATATATTCAAGAAGATCAATATTTCAATTTCAGTGCTAGAGACAGCAAGCAATCAACAGTACATGTTAATGCCTAGAATTAATTTGACAATCTACCCAAATTGCTTCGCGAAACGTTCGCGCTACTCACTCAGTGAAAGCATTCATTTATCGGCCCTTGTCATTGCTATCAAATTTCTTTAATATTTGTTCTCGCCGGCAATAATTTCGTAGTTCTATGTTTGCGATCGTGCGATCGTGTCTTGGAAATCACCCTTCTTTATTTTTTTTTGCGGCCCACGACACCATGACTAACCCATGTTTGTGACCCCTTTGGAAAAAAAAGTTGAGTACCACTGGCTTAGTTGGTTGTATATATGGTAAGAAATAATTTCGTTTATAGGACTAGCATCATAAACTTTGTTGTTTTAATCAAACGTGAAACATTAAAAACAAACAATAAAAACCTCGGTGTTACGTAACCTCAGAACCTAATGGAAATTTATTAATCCTTTCCTAAAATCAATTTAGCTTGAACTACAACAATTTTATAATGCGTAGGTCCTCATTAGGTCCCAATCAGTACAAACAAGCTATTCTGCGTGCTATCAACCAAGCTAGTTGAAATATATACCTCATTCTAAGCAGAATAAAATATATTCTTTATGCTAGGCAGAATAGCCGACGAATATTGTTTTCACTATTTTGACATCCAACATATTTCGTTTTGCTAGGGTGAGTAACGGTGTGCGGTGTTTATCCCTTCGTCCGCGTAGAACTTCCGCAGTGTCTTGCTTGCAGTGTTTGCGAACTGTTTCTTTACTAACCGGATGATCCGTGTTTTAATAAGCGTTATATTTCGATCATTTTTGCATCAGACCCAGCGTGACGATTGCACCAGCAGAATATCGCACCAGTTCATGGAAGTCGGGCGATCAAGGCGTGGTTCATTGATCTCAGGTATCCCGATTCTGGACTGGTTAGCCTGCTCACAAGACCAAAGCCCAATCAAAAACTTACGAGGAGAGCAGTATGAAAGTGTTGAATAGCTTAAATGATTGATTTCATCTGCGTGGAAAGAGATACACACCGAAAAGTTTGTTTGAACTGATTGAGCACTGGAGATAACCTACGAACGGACTTGTTGAAACTCATGCGAAATTGACATTCGTTCTGGAAGGAAGTAATGCATTTCCATCTGGTTCTATAGTTATGAACTACCGGCGTTTTCAAGTTTGACCATAACAATAAAGCTTATGAGGCTAGTCCTAGAAACGAAGATGGTTATTATATCTTACCCTATATACATCATTTCAACCGAGCTCTTATATATCGCCGGAAACTCGAAAAAGAGTGGATCTATAGTTACGAAACATAGTGCATGTAGAAGTTAGTCTCATCTCTGCTCCTTAATCACATAACTCTTATCAAAATTTCGATTAAAACGCATTCGAGGTGAATAACCACAAATAGAAGTAATGTAAGAAATCATATCCACACAAATATGAGGGTAAAGTTAGTGCGAATTGTCCTGCCCTGTTCCAAAGGTTGCAAACATGTTTTATTAATAATTTGAAATGAATAATGTTTGCGAAACTTGTTACGAAATGTTAAATAATGAACGAATCAACTGACAATCGTTAGTAATATGTGACGCGATTAAAAACTCTTTTTTTTTTCTTTCGCAAAGCTTACAGTGTACGTATTGAGGCATATGGAAGCAGTACTTGAGAACGAGAGAACAAAAACAGTGTTACCTACCGTAAATTGTGATGATGCCCTGCGGTACCAAGCTGAGGTTTTCGATACAACTCAAACGCCGATCCACGCTGCTCTCGACTACCAGCTAAATCCAGAGGATGTCGTTCTGATGAGTGCATTGACGGCATGTTTCCTGGCACATGTAGTGAATGTTCTAGATCAAACTCGCCTTGGCCAGACGTAAATACGTTTATGGAAACACATTACCTGTTACATGATTGGGCACCCCGCCACCTCGATGTAGATAATTATTCCCATAAGGATTTCCGTAAGGGCCCATTCCGGCATCTTGGTTGGGATTCCTGATATAATGCGGCTGACCACCGTTACTATTCCCATTGTAACCTCCACTATATGCATTTCCGCTAAATTGATTATACGCATGCATTTGTGAAGGATGATTGCCGCTAGTGTTCATATGATTACTATTGGGTGAACTTGGAACGTTATGGGCAATGCCCTGATGGTAATGCGATGACATAGGTGGATAGTAGAATCCATTAGGTGATCGAGGGGAGACTGGTTCCTACAATAGGCGAATTAATGTGTTATGCAATCGATCCATTTATTTCGCTCAACCTACCCCATTATCCCATTGACCAGAGCCCATATGACCGCCGTTTCCAGATGCAGCATTGTTTCCGCCTATCGGGGGTCTGTAGTTTTTCGGCTTAGGTGGCGGAACTGGTTTGAACGGCACCCCGCCGTTGGTTCCATTAACTGGAGGCGTTCCTAACAGTGGCGGCGGCACTTTATTTGTTTTGGAGTAATCTGCTTGCGACGCTGAGTTGTTACGGCTATATTTGTGTGTAGTGTTGGGCGATTGTATTTGTATGAATGAGAACACATACTTCGTAAATATATGGGTAATAAAAATAACAGTGCAAGGTGACAACTAATGAAATGAGGGAACACAGTGAATATAGTGGGTAAACGTGAATGGAAAACAAGTGATGATGCATCACAAGAGAACACATATGAGTGATTTTTCTTAGATAACAAAATACGCAAAACGTTTATATTCTACGTTAGCACCAGGGGTAACATTTATTTCTGCTACAGAGAATGCGTAGGCACTTCAAACAAGGGTATCGTATTTAGAGTAAGTTAGACTACGATTATGGTAACATAAACTATAGTGATGCAGGTTTGGTTGCGATTTGTTACTGAACAAGTTATTTTTGAACTGTTGTCGCATTCTGCAGCGTGAAAAAGATAGAAGTATTTTTTTAACCAAAACTGTTTCCTCCATGACCTTAGATTAAATATTAAACTTATTCAAAATTTCCAATGGATTGCATACCTGTATTTCCCATAGTCGGTTTTCGTTTCCATGATGTGCTTTCTCGGGCTGTCGAGGGCTAAATTCATAGGCCGCTGTGGGACCATCGTCCGATCTCCAGAGTTTTTATTCATTGCCACATCATGCGTACCTTTGTTGTATGAAATACACATTACCTTTAAAAATTAATAATATTGCACAAGACTCACCATTGGAATTCGTTCTTTCGGAGTGCACATGACCGCTCCGTGGTGGGGTCATCAGCAAATCGTTGTTGGGTAAATTGCGAGTATAATCTGATACAGACGTTGGATTCGGTGGTAAGTTTGCGCCATTTCGTCCGCTACAAATAAGTTGGGTGAAATGAATATATCTCAATAAAAAAATCGAAGCTGAAATTCTTTGTTATAGTCAATCAAACATCCACGTATGCAGGGTGAACCAAATCTCGGGTAATACCTCAAAGAAAGCCGAGTATACAAAATTTTCAAAAATACATAGGCTAAACAAAAATATTTCAAGGATGTGTAGCTTCAGCCACAACTACCTCTAACAGAGAATTGCGTCGTTTTTGACGTAAGAATAAGTCTTTCATTTCTGTACTAGGATATGAAGTCAAAGTTTGGAAAACGAGAGCCTATTGATGTTTACCAAATTAAGCATACTGAGGTTTTAGGGTGCAATAAATGTTTCTATGGTGGTTAGATACTCCACCCCCTCCCCGCCTCTCAAAGGGGGGGCTGCAATACAAATGAAACACAAATTTCTGCATTACTAGAGAATTTTTCAAGCAAATGAAACCAAATTAGACATATTGAGGTTTTAGGGTGCAATAAATGTTAATATGGTAGTTAGACTCTCCACCCCCCTCTATAAGGGGGTGGTGTGCGGGTGGGTGGGAGGTACTGCCACACAAATGAAACACAAATTTCTGCATTACTCGGGAATTAATCAAGCAAATGAAACGAAATTTGGGTTTTAGGGTGCAATTAATGTTTTTAAGGTGGTTAAATACTCTTCCCCCCTTTCTTAGGAGGAGGGCTGCCATACAAATGATACACAAATTCCTACATTACTCGAGAATAAATCAAGCAAATGAAACCAAATTTAGCATGTTGAGGTTTGGTTTTTCTGCATGACTCGAAAACTAATCAAGCAAATGGAGCCATTTCTGGCATGTAAAGGTTTTACGGGGCACGAAACGCTTCTATGGTGAATACACTCCTCCCCTTCTCTGAGGGGGGCTGCCATACAAACGAAACACAAACTTCTGCATAACTCGAGAACTAATTAAGCACAATTTGGGATGTGAGAGTTTTTGGGTATGAGAAATGTTTCTATAATGGTATGACACCCCTCCCTCCTCTGGGTGGTTGAAATATGTGTAATATTTTTATGGGGGGTCCCATAAAAATATTACACATATTTCAACCAAAAATATTCCAATCAAACATGACAATTGAAAATTTTCGGAAAACTCTGAAGGAAAAAGTGAAAATTCGGAAAATTTAATTTCCATATGTTCTACAATTACAAAGTGACAAGTGCTGTTAGTTCATTTGATGTTTGCGCTAGCGAAATTGATCTTTTTTCGAAACTGCAAATGGATTATAATGTAATGAAACGCACTCCTATATTTTCTTCTATCTATACAAAATAAGGATCGCCGGATGTGTTGATAAGAGCAGAACTCGAAGAAGGAATTGTCCGATTTAGGGCTGTCTTTATTCTATTATATTTTCTGTATAAAACATTTATTCCATGTAACGGAGAAACATGTTATTTGCAAGTGGTTGTAAAATTTTGAACGAGAATTGTGTCTGAAAATAATCTGATATTATAATGATGAGTTTTGTTAGAAATACTAGGAATTTAATAGAAAAAGGTAAATTCAACGGGGTCGAATAGAAAATCAATCAATGAACAGTTCTGCGATAGGACCCATGATCTTGCTCATAGTAAGAAAACGTGAATGTTTGAAGGTATTGATAAAATAAAACAAATGTTGGGCGGGACGAATTTTGCCGGGTCAGCTATAAAGGACATCCTTTTATACGTAGTTTGATATCAAGATAATATAATAATAATAAGATACCGGTCGGACTCGATTATATATAGTCGATCATTTTTTTTCAACAATTATTTTCAAATCCTATACATAATCGAATCTCAAGAAAAAAAAATTTTCATTAATGTACGAATGTCAAACATTAATAGAAAAATAGCATTTTGTGATTCGATTATGTATTGGATTCGAAAATTAAAGTTGAAAGTGAAGTTGCGATTATATATAATCGAGTCCGACCTGTAATAAGAATAACCTTGGAAATTCACTTAGTTATGATTGTGCAGTGAATGAAGAATGTTCTCGCTCGCTCGTCATAGCATTATGCTTTCCCTTTCCCAACCCCGTTTTTATTTTGTTATCGGTCTAAACGGAGCCCCTATCGAAAAACAAAGTATCGACGATAATTCGATCCACATTGCCTACAAATGTTGCCATTGGCGAAGATTCAACAGCGCAGAATACGAGATCTTGATATGCGGTAGAGAATATTTCGCCATGTAAGAAAAATCTCTTTGTTTGATAAAAGCAACAGTGTTGAATGTTAACGAAAGCTCTGAGTAGATTGGAGCGTAAACCAGTATGTGTTGATGATGATGATGATGTTGAATTAAAGAGGCTTTAAACTTTTCAGTTCATTCGCCTCTAGATGAAGTATGTGTTCTCTATATCGTTGGTTTTATACCATTATGTGTAGAGTGTTTAGTGTACTGAATCGACAAGGTTGGGAAAAAGAAGATCCATTATTGTGGGTGAAATTTAAAAAATGTTAACATTCGGATTGTCGGATTTGGGTCAAATATGCACCATTTTGCTGGAAAACTTGTTACCATTCTGAAGGTAGGTTGTTAATGCCACTCTCATAGAAGTCTTGGTCCTTACTGGAAAAAATTCTAGCAATAGAGTTTTACAATCTTCTCTTGATCCCAATCATTCAGGAAGTTTAACATTTTTTTTTAGTTTTATTTTAGTGCAACATAATAAATTGAAAACTCTACTGTCAACAAATGGACCGTTTGAAGCTAGCGATTAACCAAAAACGTTCAAAACTGGCTGACAGAAGTTTTGTGTTCCCTCAGGACAACGTAAGGTCACACATCTCCGAGAGCTTGATTGGGATATTTTAATGCATCCACCATATAGTCCGGACCGGCACCAAGCGATTATCACCTTTTCGTCGCATTGCAAAATTTCCAGAGTTGCAAAAAATTGGGATAAAGAGAATATTGTAAAAATCTATTGCTACCGCCAATAAGGACCAAGTTCTCGATGAAAATACATAATGAAGCTACCTTTAGATTGACATCAAAATTTTGCAACAAAACGGTGCACATTTGACCCAAACCCGACAATCCGAAACATATTAAGAATAGTTTTGAATTTTACCCAAAAATAATGGATAACTTTTTCTCCAACCTAATAGAATGGACCACCAATCAGTTCAAATGAATCGAGTTTTATGTATTTCACTGTCCCAATTATAATTTAATACTTATACTCATCCACTCACACACTTACAAGAAAAATGATCAGTAAATTCTCTAAACAACGATTCGATGGGAAAAAGTTACCAATAAGTCCGAACACACTCTTCAATTAACACAAGCTCTCTCTCTCTCTCTCTCTCTCTCTCTCTCTCTCTGTGCACAAAATAAAAATCAATTCGCTTTTTATTACTTCGGATATTGGTATAGAACAGGGATTCTGAAACTATTTTAGGCAAGAGACCACTATAGTTTATTTCTAGTATTTTCCTTATTCATACTAAATATTTACCATTTTAAAAAACTTCTCAGTAGCCGTTTTATAGAAGCAGCTGAAGTTGGATAATCTATGATTCCTTCAGTCTTAATCTCGCATGAACAATACACAAGCTGGCATTGTGTTGAGGTTTGTGTTTTTATGTTGACCAACATATTGCATTGAACATTCATTCGTACCTCTCATGCTTAGCACGAGTTTAATTCTCTCTCCCGACATTCTTCCTTCGGTCCGAGTGACGAACTGGCCAAAAGGTTAAGAGTCACTATAATACAGAAAGAAAAGAAGAGAACCTTTTCAATTGTACTTTGACAACGCATAAAAATAACAATGTGTGCGTGTGATGCAAAAATACAGCAAACACCAGACAGATACACCAGATGGCATAAATACCGACGCGAACCGAACCGAACAAACGTGTACTATTTTGTAAACAGCAGTTGCATTTCAAGTGCACGCAATTATCACACTAATGAATGTATTGAAGGAAACACAAACCCACACTGCATTCATCGGGCGAAGATCACCTGTTTATCAGTCGTCAGTGCCCTAAGCAGGCGGAATTTATTGAGAAGCGGACGTACAAAGAATACAGAATGCTTCCAATTTTCTTTGATTTACACCGTTCACGTATTATGGAAAAGTAATGTATGTATCCATATATATAAAATAGATTTCTGTCTGTCTGTCTGATTCTTATGGACTCGGAACTACTGAACCGATCGACATGAAAATTGGTATGTAGGGATTTTTAGGGCCGGGGAAGGTTCTTATGATACTTCGAGACCCCTCTCCCCTCTCTAAGGGGAGCTGCCATACACATGAAATATAAATCTCTGCATTACTCGTGAGTTAATCAAGCAAATGGAGCCAAATTTGGGATTTGAGGGTTTTTGGGTACAAAAAATGTTTTTATGGTGGAATGACAAGACCCCCTCTCCTTTCCATAAAAATAATACACACATTTCAACCAAAAATGACAATTGAAAATTTTCGGAAAACTCTGAAGGAAAATGGGAAAATTCGTAAAATTCAATTCGCATATGTTCTACAATTACATATTGACAAGCGTTGTGAGTCCATTTTATGTTTGCGCTAACGAAATTGATCTTCGCTCGAAAGTGGAAATGTATTTTAATGTGGAAAAACGCACTCTTCTTCTATCCATATGTGTTGATAAGAGCAAAACTCGAGAAAGGAATTGTCCGATTTAGGGCTGTCTTTATATTATCTTGCACGAGAATTGTTTCTGAAAATAATCTGATAATATAATGTCGATGGTAGAAGTACTGAAATTTTATGGTAAAAAATAATTTTAAAGAGTAGATTAGAAGATTAATCAATGAACAGTTCTGCGATTGGACCGATGAACGTGCGCTTAGTAAGAAAACGTGGATGGGATAACGAAAAATAAATTTTGGGCGGGACGAAGCTTGCCGGGTCAGCTAGTAGTAAATAAAAAATAGAGAATTCCCGATTCGATTGCTATGCATGTCATCAAAATCAGTTTGTAGTGAAGAATTTATTAACATTCTTTTTTTATTCTACGCGGCGAATGACATGAGATGGCACAAGTCACGGTGTTCCCGGAGGCGAATGGCGTTACTAAAGTTCGTCACTAAGTGAGATTTGAAGTCGTGTCCTCTTTTGTAATCGGCTTGGGTGCCCTCCAGTCGCCTCACGCACGTTTCACTCAATGTCGATCGTTTGCACCAACATATTACTGAAAAATTGTATGTTGGTATCCTGATGCGCAAATTTCTGCATAACTCGAGAACTAATCAAGCAAATGGAACCAAATTTGACATGTGGAGGTTTTAGGGGACAATATTTTTTTTCGACACTCCTCCCCTCTCTAAGGCTGCCATATAAATTAAATACAACTGCATAATTCGAGAACTAATCAAGCAAATGGAGCCAAACTTGGCACTTGGAGGTTTCAGGGGGCAATGAATATTTCTATGGTGGTTCGACACACCTCCCCCCTCTCTAAGGGGAAGGTGGGGGGTCATGACTAGAGAACTAATCAAGCAAATGGAACCAAATTTGGCAAATGGAAGTTTTAGAGGGTAAGAAATATTTCTATGGTGGTTCGATACTTCTCACCTCTCTCTGAGGTGGGGGAGGGTGCATAACTCGAGAACTCTTCAAGCAAATGGAACCAAATTTTTGCATGTGGAGTTTCTGGGGTCATTAATTGTTTCTACGATGGTTCGATGGATACGAGAAATGTTTCATTGGTGGTTTGACACACCTTCCTCCTCTAAAGGGGGATATATTGGATCTTATGCCTTCGACTCTATTACCATTTGATATATGGAATCACCCTGCAAAACATTCAAACGCTCACAAGCGTTTATGTTGATGACAGTTACGATCGTTACGATTCTGCTAAACATATAACTAATCGAATGTCCACGGAAAACACACGAAACAAAAGTTCCATCGGTGTCATTACAAAATAGAACTTACTTCGGCACCGATTTAAGATCATCGGGCGCATTGGGTCCTAACCTCATATTCTGCGCCGTCAGCTGCGACGTGTTGTACGTGTCGTAGCTCGATACACTATCGTACGATCCATTGGTTTTACTCGTCGTGTTTGGATTGGCCGAGGGGACCGGCGGTCCGGAGCCCAGCCGTGCCCGTTCTACCGACGAACTTTGTATTCGCTCGAGCGAATTGATTCCATTGCTGACGGCTTCCCGCTTATCCGCGGCAGCAACAGCACCTCCAAGTAATTGGCTCCGAGTGGCGTAGTCGTCTTCCGTAAGATCTAGATTATCCGTAGAGGTTTTAGCACCAAAAAGTCGCTCCTGAGCCGAACGACCAAGGGTGCCTCCGGTGCTAGAATTTCGCGATGGCAGAGACGAAGCAGGAGTACTGGAGGTGGTGTTATTGGATGGCTTCGATGCTCGATCTATCCGGGGTGGTAAATCTGGAACTAATGTTGAGAAATGATCAGTGGAAATGGAATTGTCTGATGGAAAAACACAAAAACCTACCAAAGTGACTTGACCCCGAGTTAGGATGTTGTATTGGTGGCGGAGGTCTTGAGGAACCATAGATGGCATCCTCAGGTTGTAACTGTGCTCCTATATTACCCTTAGAAGAAAACCCGTACTTGTTGTCAACAGTCATACGCCGAGGATGGCCCGAATGCTCGTATGGATTCTTTACACATAACGAATGGGAGAATAATCAGAAAAATCTTCGTTACAATAGTGCTAGAGTACCCATATATTGTGATGTTAAATTATGAAGCACGTAAATTAGCTGTTTAATAATTGAATGAATTTGAGAACGGAACATAACTGGATTAAGCGAAGATGTTGTAATTGTGGCCTTCATCTGTTTGGCTTCTTTGCAATAAAAACCGTAAACTGTTTTAACCAAGGTCGATCTTTAACTATAATGTTTTAAGCGTCTTTGTGTATGAATTAATGCATGAATTTACATAGCTATCAATCTTTGTGGGATGTCGCCTGTTCGGTTTATATAATTTTATATAAAAAAATATATATATATGGATGCTGTTAGCTTACCGTATATGGTGGTGGCATTCCATCACCGAGTTCTCTATCCCTATCCAAGTTATCCTGATTAGTGGCGATCGAAGGATCAGAGCTTGACTTCACCAATTGCGGTAAGTTGCCCAATGATAATGAGGCCGATGGTCCCGGGCTAAGTTCCAGATCCGATTCCGGACTTGAGGCGTAGGAGAGTCGGGAAGTGGTCATAGGGAACAGAAAATCGTCGGACAAGGACTCTACTGGCTGCTCAGAAGCGAATAAATATACGCGTTGAGGTTTGAGGAGGAATGCGGAATATGATGAATGAATAGATGTGAAATATCAAGAGCGAGAAGACCACGTTTGAGGGCGGGGAAGATGAGGTCGTGAGGTCGATGATATATGAATTGTGTAGTTTTGTTTCATTATTATTAGTGTTGGTTTTGTTTGTTGAAGCGGGACGAGTATATGAAAATAAAACAAAGAAAAATCACACTGTTAGATTATCTGGACAAACATTATTGATGGGGGAAATGTGTTACACTTCTAATAACATTCAAATTGGTTGTTAGTACGACATTTACATGCAACAAAAAGTTAAGTTCAACATGACTAACCCTTTGGGTGCATATGTAATGATTAGGCTGACCAAACGTACCGTTTTTAACGGGACAGTACCAATTTTCGTCCATTTTTGGTTGCCCCGTCTTTTTATCAATCTGTACCGTATTTTAAGCTTGGGTAGACTGTACATTAGTTGCATAGTTGCTCTCCGTGATTGATTTGGACCATCGAAATTGCACAAAGAACACACCGAATTACGCTTGGGAGTAGCAAACCATTCTAATTGTACAAGTTTCGGTGATTCGTACTTTAAATAGTCAATAACGACGCCGACCACGTCCTTACAGTCACCAGCGGAAGGGAAGGAATGTTAGTATGATATTCATCGCCCGAAGGCCAGATGGCTCGCCTTTATAGCGTGGTTCCCTAGCGATTATTCTGGGAGGGATAGTTGTTAATGGGAAGAGGTATAAATCAGGATTCACTGAGGTAACTGATGTGATTATGTAAACGCGAGCTATCGACCACGAGACGAAAATTTTCAAGTATCCTGAGAAGGAAAACCTGTAACATTAATTGGACCTGCTATACATCCAATTATCTCGCTTCAATTTTATGTTTGTAGAATTCCAATTGCAACGGCAGAGAGATAATCAATGGAAAACATGAGAAAGTAATCGAGAAAACTCCTCTGAATCTGATCGGACCGTCGATATATTCCCTTAATCATTGAGCGTACTCTGTATCGAACTCCAATTGTGTCCGCCGTCACAGTTAGCTTTGGGAAACCTGAGAAGGTAACTGAGAGAACTCCTCTAGAACCAATTGTACCGTCGATGTAATATTCCGTTATTCGTCGTGATTATGCCTTATAAGTCTACCAAATCTCGTCTAGAGCGAAAAAAACATCTTTAGTTTCCCTAACAAACCGAACAGAATCACAAACGCGACTAGTTCGCTCCTTCGCTCAACTCGAACCCACTATTTCAGCCATATCAGTAAATTTAAAAACTAGGGAACCGTTATAAATCAATAGTAAATCTTGTGCAGTGCTCAAAATATTGATACAGAAACGTTCGAACATGTCTGACGAAAAAGAAATAACCGAACGAGGAGTAAAGAAAAAACACATCCTCTCACGACAGCTGCCCGATCAAAACTTGGGTTTTTACGGTTCCATTCACTCAATAAAATTGGGAGTGCTATAAATAGTCGACGGTGACAGATGATTTTTACTGAATCGTGAAGTGTCGACATCTTTCAACCAATATTAAGCTATATATATATATATAGAGACGACCCTTCTAACTAACAGTCCTTCCCTTCCCCTGGTGACTGTAAATACATGGCCGGTGTCGTTATTGACTATTTAAAGCTCGATTCACCGAAACTTGCATAATGAGAATTCAGTATGTTCTTTGCGCAAATTCGCTGGTTCAGGTCAAACACGGAGAGCAACTACGAAGTGTACAATCTACCCAAGCTCAAACTCAAGCTCAAAAACGCTGTTTCTCTTACAACAAAAGGGAACGAATTAGGTTGAACATCCTGTATTATGATGTAAAAGTTTGTGTGTCCCGTTTCTATTCCTGAACTATTTGGTCAGCCTAGTAATGATATTTACATGCTGCTGGTACATGCAAACTGTATGTTAACACTTGTTTCCAATTCAATTAGTCGAGTAATAGTTACAGCGAGACATTTAGTATGAATATGAATATATACTATTTTGCGCAAATTTAGATTGATACAATCAATTTTTCCTAACGTTATTTAGTTGTGATTGGGTATTATAAAAAGGTGACGCATGTTCAATGCGAATAGTATTGTCAATTTCCGAAAGTCGTTCCTCGCTGGGTACCGAAGATTTTCCGAATGATGTGTGTAAACTTAGTGACGATTGTGGTCTTACTGAGTTCATGAGTCCAGGCACTGAACTTGAATGATTGGATTGGCTCTGAATGGGTATTAGGGGATAGTTATTGTTTTGGGTCACGTAGTTACTGCCTTGGAATTCATGGAGAGGCTGAGATTCCGAACCCAGCCGGTAAGATTGCAATCTGGTTTGGTTTGGGATGGGCACTGAATACAATTGATAATGCGGATTTTGATGGTATGATGGCATCCAACCAACTGGCATCGAATAGCGCACAGGAAATCTAGGGTTGTCATTATATCTACAATGAGCTGGCACAGAGCTGCAGCACGATAGCGGACAGGGTGGTTGAAGAAAAGGCAGAAAAATGTCCGATGTAAACTCCACCCGCTGAATGTGATATGAGTGAAATAAATATTATTAATATTTTTCCATCACCAGTGTCTACGATAGAAACTAACGAACTATAGCTCTTTACAGTTGCAGTGACTGCATTTTCTTCGATAAGGTCACCAAAATAAATTGCAGTCACTGCAACATATGCGCACATCAAAAGCTACCGAATAACATACACATTTCTGATGCTACAAATGCTTGAAAATAAACCATACCTTTGTCTCGGACATCCAAACAGCACCGCTTTGCTGCTGATCGATGGAATCCCGCAGTTTTCTATACCATGAATCCGGATCATTCAAGTTGATAGTCGCACTAAATATATGTGACCAGACGCGTTCTAGTTTTTGGCACTGTTCGAAAAGTTTCTTACTACTTTTGTGTTGTGATTTTGGCAAACCGTGTCGCAGTTGTTTTATGTTATGTTTAGTATCAGCTTTCAGGAAGATGACGATCGGATAAAACTGCGCATAGTTTAGACGGTCAACAGCGTTAGGTGTGATATCTAGCAGAGCATGTTTGCCACGATCCATTATATCGCGGATGTTGGATAACCGCACTATACCAGCACTTTTCGATGAACCTTTATCATCATCTTGTAACGGAGCAGTGTATTTATCGGGAAAATCTTTTATAAGTCTTTCACGAGCGATATCAGCGGCCGGTCCAAATAAGACAACTGGACGTACGTAGCCAGGATGCCGTAGGACCACTCTTTCATATGCTGGAAATTTGGAAATGGAATCCGAGAAGACAACGTCGTCCCAATTTTCCCGCGACAAAGATTTCGAGCGTCTATGTGTAGACCTTCGTCTGCGAAAGAAACTGACTCTTGACTCTGAAGCGTTCATCTCCTTCTTCGTGGCGTTGAACTGAGCCGTCGCAAGTTCTTCTGCTCGTGCTTTATTGGGTATTACACCCCGTTGTAACTCTTGATGACCATGGCCGATCCGTAAGACTTGCCATGCACCTACGACACCATTATACAGCGTGTCTATCACCCGAAATACATCCCCTGCTTTGAAGGACAATTCGCCTTTCGATGGATTTTCGCAATGGAAATGGGTTTTGATATGAAACGAATCTCCTCTTTGTTGCGCAGTTATATTATCGTATTCCTCTTTACAGTACTGCACAATTAGATCGATGCGATCTTGTAGACTGAGCAAAAACAGCACCGCTTCTTCTCTGGTTACCCCATTCATGTCCATATCGTTCACCTTCAGTATATTATCGCCGGGAACAAGTCCTTGCGCAGCAGCTGGACTGTTCTGCTGAACGGCCGTTACAAAAATACCAACTTCATTGCCGCCAGTTAATCGGATACCAACGGAGCCCTCTTTCTGGAATGTGATGTAACGTGGCTCCGAAGTAGTTTTGTCATCGTGCAACGGACGTCTCGTGCTGTAAAAATCTTCCCCTCTAGGAGGAGGTGGTCGTGGCGGTTCATCGATTATGCTCCGTGACCGTGTATGTCCACCACTATTGGATGGTCCTTCGGTTCCTCTGCTGCTGGTCGCTCCCGGTGGCGTACTGGGTCTGTCTAGTTGTTGTAAAGAAATATCTGTTAGTGGACCACGTGATCTACCCCGTGGCGTGAGGTTGCTTTTATCATCAACTAGTAACGTACTCATAGTTGAAGGTCGCGTCGGTGGTTGAACGTATAAATTTTGTCCCGAATACGAGCCCCCACCATTTCCATTCAAATAGCTTTCATCCATATTGCTGCAGTTTGATACTTGCGCCGTATGGGAATACACGGGCGATTGCATGCCCGAACTGTTTCCTCCGCCCATACCGGTGTTCAACGTTGCAGTGGTAGAATCGCGTAAAACGGCCAGCGTCAGCTTTTCTTTACAGCCATCCATGATTTTTTTCGCCTCCTTCAGGCTCATTGAGTCGTTACAGTTGGTATTGTGTATCCTTGTTACAAGGTCTCCTTCGTGTAGAGTATAACCATTCGCAACCAGTTGGTCTTTCGTCTTGGACGAAATTTCCTGCAAGCAATTAGCTACGTTAATATATGTGTATTTGAATAAATATCATGAAGTGAAGGTTCATCATAGATGTAAATTCATATAATATTCATCTTTTGAGACAATTAGATCATGTCATGTCACTTTCGTTCTACTCAGTCCAACAGAGAAACACTAAAGTACAAAGTCCGACAAGGCCTTAGCATATTTCAAGTTTGGTAAACTAACTTCAATTTCAGGATGAAGAATCTCTTGAACACATAATCGCAATAGTTTATATACCCAGTTCTGTATATATAAAAAATCTAGAACTGTGAGATTGTGTTCTGTTGTCTGCCACTATCCAGTAATATTTCAGCTCACTCATTTCGAACAGATTATTCAAAAAGTTACATAATCGATCTATCATTCGATATTCGATATCATTCTATCACGAAAAAACCAAGCATGAAAATCATGTTGTTATCGTCGATATTGAACTAAGGAAAATTCTATTGCTGTTTCTGTTTCTATTTCTATTTCTATTCCCATTTCTATTTCCATTTCTGTTTCTATTCTTCTATTTCTATTTCTAAAGTTTCGAACAAAACATCAAGAGCACTGTACATAAAAAAAAGAAAGTGACAAACAGAAAAAAAACAAATCAGTGATTTAATCATTTATAATAATTTATTTTCTTTGTTTGATGTCTTTTAGAACATCTGTAGTTAAAACAATAGTCATTCATTAAAAAAATGCGTTTTAAACATACTTAACAACTAAAATGACGCGACAAAATATAGTACCAGTTTCTCGATTCGGCTGTTTCGAGTGTTGTTTCGACCGATTTTTGAAGAAAAAAATTGGTTTTTCGGTGGTACTTTGTGTTTTGTGTCATGTAAACAAGAAGTATGTGAGATTTTAATTCTCGAATTCTAGTTGCAGTCAACGAAAAATGGGTCGCGCTCAGAATTGCACGAAGACGAAGCGGATGGTCATCCGAAAAATATTCAAGACAGGCAGCAGCCAACGCGAGATCACAGAGTACTTGGGACGATCCAAAACTGTCGTGTGTATTGCCCTTCACGACCGCAAAAAAACCGAAACGACTGGACGCCCAAGGAAAATGACCGCGAAAAATGACTCTGCCATAAAGCGAGCCTCCAAGAAAGATCCCGCTAAGGCCACAAGAAAGATTCGGGACGAACTGAACTTGTCCGTGACTTCCCGGACAGTTCAACGGTGGCTGGTGGAGCAGGGGCTAGGCGGTAAAAACCTCAGGAAAGTCCCGATGCTCACGCCGAAGCATCTGAAGGTGCGGTTGAAGTTCGCCAAAGACCACTTCGATTGGAGCGGTCCGGAGAAGGAAAAGCCGTGGCGAACTATACTGTGGTCGGGTGAGACGAAGGTAAACCTCATCAACTCGGACGGAAAAAAACTTGGGATCACCGCTCAATAGGCTGCGCTTACATGTCACAGTATACCACAGTGTTTGGATATCTGCCAATATTGAATGATACACAAGGTGACATGCAAGAAACCATTCACGAATATATAACCTAACATGGATGGATGATTCAAATACATGACCGAATGACAGTATTCACTTTTGTTGCACCAAATCAATATACGAAGCGATGAACAAAACCTGTTGTTTGCATATCCGAGAGGTACTGATTCATGATCTTACCCACCCAGTACAGAGGCCAACCCCGTACCAAGAGAACCACCTCACACCATAATGTTCCCTCCCCCATGCGCACACCACTTTCGATGCCTTTCTACAAGTTTAAAGCGTATATATCGTCCCGTTCTAGCTACAGCGAATAACCGCTGCACAGACAAGTGTAGAACGATAAATGATACATGAAAAATTACATCATCATTCGGTCTCCATTTGCGGAGAACGGCGAATGAAAGAAGAGTTAGTTGTAGGGTTAGCTGTGAATAAAATTATCAATTTTCTCAGATTCATCCTTCAATTTCTGAGATTCATCCTTCTTCTGTTTCTGTATTCAATTTCTTGAAAAAAATCCGATTTTATTAGGATCTCCGAATCGAATTATTAACGGTTTAGAAAATTTATTCCATATTAATCATTTTTTGTAGGTAAACCACCATCGACGTGCTTCGCCTGAAAACAAAATGTACGCTTGATCCAGGGAACAATCTTTTGGAATTCTTTCGGCAGCTATCCGTTCAGTTACTTGGACGACGAAGTCCAAATTTTTATGTCCATTTCCTGAGGATCTCCACTAAACTGGATTCCTCATCTATCCAAACGGAAATGGTGAAGTTTACGATCTCAACGATGAGAATTTTGGTTCTTGTCCCAAATGCTGTCTAACGAGGACGTTTAGGATCTCTCTGAATCCGATGACAAACTCCGAGGTAATTTCTTCTTCTTATGTTCCAAACTGTAAACATTGATCCAAAGACGTAATTTTTTCTTCTGTCCGCATTTTCCTCGCCAGCGATTCAAACTCTTCGCTTTTCTTTATATCACTCAAACTCATCAATCTCCTTGCCAACCTTTTATAAGACTCTGTTAATTTCGAAATTCGTATTAGTTTTCGTTCTGTTAATTCTATCTCGTCAATGACGCAATTGCGAATTATTAAGCACATACATTCTCTTTCAGACCTGCTTCTATCTTCTTTAATTCACTACTTGTCAAAATTAATGCATCTCCCATATTGTCTAGTGGTTAGGATATCCGATTCTGAGCCAGAAGGCCCAGCAAGCTCAGTCGGCACAGTATCTGACTGTTAATCTCAGGGTCGTGGGTTCGCGTGGGTTTCCAGTCTGGTGCAAGCCGCATCTAAGAAAAAAAAGGCTTCTGGTTGACATCCACGAAGATTAAACTTCAGGGCTTCTTTCTTTTTCTGCTACCTTCGTTCTTCCGATCGGTCCATCTGAAAAATCTGAGCTTCATGTCCGACGGGCTAATCACTGCATCCGGATTCACTTTTCGCGAATCTTTTAAGCTTTTTTAGTTTACACTAGCCCCCGTGTCCGCTTGACATTCTAGTTTCTCGGCGCACCGGGGATCAAAATATTCTCGCCTTTTCGGATTTTGCATCCTTTTCTATACTCAAAATGTCCACAAAGTTCGAATATTCCGTCCGAATCACTTGGTTCATTAGATGTGATTTGCTCGTTCACTCAATGCACTGCACTGTTTCTTTTCTTTTTTTATTTCCTGTCATTATTACGGGACACTATTCGAAGATGGTTCATTTTGCGACAACCGTTGCACTTTTTACTAAACGCCGGACAGTCCTCCTTACGACGCAACTGCAATCCACCACACGCAAAACGCATCTCATCCTTCTTTTTAGCTGCACTTCCAATACTGTTCCTGATGATCCTTCATCTACATCAAATCCTGCATGCGGACGATCGCGAGCAAGGGCAAAATCTCCAATCTTCTTCTCTTCCTTGCATTTTCCCACCTTCCGGTTCAGACCAATGCTAGATTGGCAGCGTGTATGATGTGTCTGGATTTTTTTTGTGTTCAACCTTCGACAACAGAGTTTTAGAACATATGATCATTAGTTCGTTAGATCATTCCAATAATCACAACTCAATCTCTTCTTGGATGGCACTAGCGTTCCCAGTGGGACTTTTGCCTTCTCAACGTGGGTATTACTTGCGTCATATTTATTAGTAATACTAAGTTGAGATTGTCTTGCTGTACGATATTTTTTGGTTAACTTTGGTTCACTTATATCGGTGTTTTATTTGTGTTAATTTTTTTCTTTACTGTCTACCGAAAATTCAAAATTGAAATGACCTATTACATCATCGTTTAACAAATGCCCATCATTTATCTCATAGTATTTTTGGGACATTCAGATTGGGCTATAAGCTAAAAAACTGCGTTGAACATATTTAAAAAAACTATCGCATATAACTTTTCAAATACCATCAAAATACTTACCTTAATAAATAGTCTACATCCTAAAACGATGCCGAAATCATCCTTTTTGCTTGCTTTAGTAACAATCACTTTGATTTGCTGCTGAGATCCATTGTTGCCTAACGAGCCTAAGACGATACCGGTCGAGCTTAGGCTGTGCTGATGCTGGTGAGAAGTTCCCCCTGGAATGGCGCTGCTGCCGCCCGTGGGTTGCATCAGACTATGGTTTGGTACGCGTCTCTTCACCACCAGCGTGACAGTATTGCCGCTATCACGCAGCACCTGCACGGCCGTTGCATACTCTACATTTTCTAACGATATTCCATTGACCGATATGATTCGATCATTAACCCTGTGTTGTAAGGTAATTGTTAGAATGATCACTACAATGTCAAGACATTAAAATATTTACTGTAGCTGTCCCTCAGCAGGCCCATGCTTGAGTACATCACTCACGGCTATTGATGGATCACCGTTTGCAAAATGCGGATTGTCGCGACCACCGGAAACAGCAATGCCGAATCCATACCCGGGTACTCGTGACAGTGTAACAGTGCTATAATCCCATGAAGTACGTTCGCTCTGGAAGTGGAAGAGAGAAAAATACGGAGGTTATCATTTGGAGTACTTTTAATCGAACTAGAATTAAATGCCACGCCATTTAATTGCCATGAATTATTTTACTGTTTAATTCTATATGAGGACGTGTGGCTGTGAAGTTTTCAGAGTTTTGTCGTGAATCTGTGTAAAACTGCTATTAAAACATATAATTCACTAAATTAAAGTGGTTGACCCGTTTTCGAGATTTTTCTTGTAACCGATTGAATACGTGAAAGAATAAGGGGAGAACATCCCCAATTATGGGAGAACAAGTCATGAGTTTTCCACCAAAAGTATTGTAGAAAAACTTCCCAAACATTTCCCAAAAGTCCAGGAGAAACCAGGAAAAATCTTGATTCTTTCAATTATTAACTTCTCCCAATCGTGTCAAATCATCACAGCAGGGATTTATTGTGGCGTTCTTGCTTAACCACTATAATCCCCAGACCCTTCGACTTTTAATTAGCATCTGGAGTACGTAATACATGTCGACCCACAGTAACGTGCTTTCTTCAAATTACTCAGAACAGGTTTGCCATCGACTGCTGTCGAGCTGAACAATTCTGGTATCAATTTAGTTACTATGAAGATATTCGCCGGGCAATAACGGGGCTGTGTTCATGCCTTTTATCGAAACAGTCGTTCTTACACCATTATTCGTCTTTGTTCTGTTCAAAGTAAATCTGTACTAGCAATAGAGGCTATTCCATTGTCAATTTCCTCATAATTTATAGGAAAGTGCCAGGACAAATCATTATTGCACGTTAGCAAATCTTAACTAAATTTGTTATAGCCAAACTCTTAGATCTTTCGTTTCAACCTAAAATAAGGACTATTCTCTATTTTTAAACAATTGACAAAGCAAATCTTCGCCATTTTGAAATTTGTGTAAACTACTTGATCTATATCCCTTCAACTTCAAAACATAATATCTTATACTGAACCAATTTGAACAAATATTAAAGGGGCTAGTACACTGTGGAAACTTGACAAAATAAAAAGAATAATTTCTGACCTAAAATGTTCTCTGGGATGTCTACTTTACTGTATTTTTTGTCCCAGGTTTGTTCCGTTCCAAAGTTACAAGCCAATTAGTGGACCTGAGTCTTTGCTCAGGTGGGAGTACTACCTCCGGGACGTCCATCCGATTTTGATGAAATAGTTTTCCCCAGATTTTCCACTAAATTTCCTTTCATCGTACGTTGGATTTTTTTAAAATTTTGAAAAATAAAATTTTGGTGAATATTTTTGTCTCGATTTTTTGGGCAAAAACGTAATTTTGACGTAGGACTACGTCTTTCATTTCTGTACCGGGGTGTAAGTTCAAAGTTTCGAAAACGAGAGAGTGACGCTGGACTGCAAGGTTTTGAACGTTAATACCTCTTTTCCGGCTGAACGGAGTGGTATTATATTCATTTCATTCGAAAGACAAAATGTCCACGAGTTATATGATTGTTTCAATAGCTTTAAAATAGCTTAGAAAACAGGTTATTGAAACCGTATACAAACTCGCATACGTTCTGGAAATCCATTCAGTTGATGCGAGATGAGGACGGTCGCACTCAGACGCCTATGTATTATGGTCTTCTTTTCCAATTCCATTTCTTTTCTGCAGTTGAACCGAAAGGATGGGTATATTTTTTTTTCTTTTCTGTATTATAGTGACTTTCAACTCATTTGGCTGGTTCGTCACTTTTACTTCCATTTTTGGTAGAATGTCGGGAGTGAGAATTGAACTCGCGACCTTTAGCGTGAGAGGAAGGGATGTTACTACTACGCCAGATCGCCTCCTTTGCTTTCGTTCCATTCTTTGTGTGGACACCGACTGGACACCATCGTTGCTGGACGAGCTGAACGACGAGGGATCGAGTGCCTTTCTCAAGGCAATGAGGGTGGAGATGTAGTGCAGGAGTAGGGTAAAGTTTTCCAAGGGTCTATCTCAAGGCTAGAGACGAATGAACTGAAGGAGTTTAAAGTCTCTATAATACAAAACCTGACCTGACCTGCTTTTGTTCATTTCTACCTCTACTACTACTATGGATTTGATAATGAAGAATACGAAATACATGACATGATGTAGTGGATATTTCCCCATATCGAAGAAATCACTTTGATGAAAAAAAGATGCATTATAAAATTATTCGTGTGAGAATGCCGCAACCATTTGTCGTTTCTAATTGTTGGGAAAGGGCATTATTTTGACGTAGGACTACGTCTTTCATTTCTATACCGGGGTGTAAAATCAAAGTTTCGAAAACGAAAGCGTTACGCCGGAGACCGAGATTTTGAGTGTTAATAGCTCTTAAACAACTGAACGAAATGGTACGATAAACACTTCATTCGAAAGATAAAATGTCTACGCGTTCTATACTTGTTACTTTCTGATCCAAAAACTTGTTTCAATAGTCTTAAATTTGCTTTCAAAACAGGCTATTGAAATCACCAATCGGTATATAAGCGAGCGCCGCTCGGAAATCCACTCAGTTCTAATTGAACAGCGATTGGAGCATGTTATCGCTGTTGTGGTGAAGCTCTTCATTTATCATAAGCGCGGATGAACGGTGTCACCAAGAGCCTGTTTGTGCACCTTAGGCCAGAAGAGAATCCATCAGGAGGAGAGTGATGCCACAAACGGTTCCCCGGGAAGATCTCGAAGCAGCCGCTACACACACACACACACACACACACACGCGCGGAATTCTTTCCGTTTGGATGCCATTCAGCATCGAGAAAGATTCGGAAAATAATCTGCCAGTTCCTCTAGGAATTTAAAAATACATTCATGTAAAAGAGTTTATTTGAATGTTTTCTATCCATGTAACACTGTGACCAAATATGTTTCAATCAAGTGCTATTAACAGGTGGTTATCGAGTTAGCATAACCCACTGATGGGCTTCCAGTATCGAGGAAAATGTGGAAATATCCAATCGTTACTGAAAATAATCTGCCAGTTCCTCTGGGAATTTAAAAATACATTCATGTGAAAGAGTTTATTTTAATGTTTTCTATCCATGTAACACTGTGACCAAATACATTTGGTTTTATGATTTTTCAATCAAGCGCAATTAACAGAATAGCTTCTGAAGATTATTCTTCCCCATCAGTAGGATATTTCCGTATCCAATATTGTATGCGCCCGCAATCGATTATTGCTCAGTCGCCGAAAGTTCCGAGCTCAGAGAGTTCATTCCCCTCTAGTTTGCCTTCCAAATTGTCATCGTAAACCACGCCTTCTCTCGATTCAATCACACACAAAAAGCATACTTAAGCGATATTCTGGTGATGAGACGCATTCATTTTTCGTGAGGACATCGACAAGACAACATCGTTGCTGAGGGTGCTGGACGGCGAAGCATCGAGATCTGCCCTGAAACGCAAGCAGTTTGTTTGAAACTGTGAGGAGCACAGAGAAGCCGATCCTTCAGGAGAACAGAAGGTGACCATCGAAGCAGCCGCTGCACACATACATACACGCACGGAATTCTTTCCGTTTGGATGCCATTCAGCATCGAGAAAGATCCGGAAAATAATCTGCCAGTTCCTCTAGGAATTTAAAAATACATTCATGTGAAAGAGTTTATTTGAATATTTTCTATCCATGTGACCAAATATGTTTCAATCAAGTGCTATTAACAGTAGGTTATCGAGTTAGCATAAACCACTGGTGGACTTCCAGTATCGAGGAAAATGTGGAAATATCTAATCGTTACTGAATATAATCTGCCAGTTCCTCTGGGAATTTAAAAATACATTCATGTGAAAGAGTTTATTTTAATGTTTTCTATCCATGTAACACTGTGACCAAATACATTTGGTTTTGTGATTTTTCAATCGATCGCAATTAACAGGATAGCTTCTGAAGATTATTCTTCCCCATCAGTAGGATATTTCCGTATCCAATATTGGATGCATAAAACCTTGTGCCTACAACGTAACGCTCTCGTTTTCGAAGTTCCCCAAATATTCATTCATTCAGAATGAATTCAGATTCAACTTCAAACAAATGATCTCTAAATCAACGATAGTCCTACGTCACCCTTGCGGTTATACCATAGATATAACCCACTTCCTGTTTTTGCTGATTAACTCCAAGGAGGAATCCATTCCTTTTTTAAGCGTTAATCATTCTGCTTCGGACCAACGGAACGGTATGATAATCATTTCATACAAAACATAAAAATTCCAAGAGTTATATGATTGTTATTTATTGACTCAAAAAATTGTTTCAATAGTTTAAAAATAGTTTGAAAACAAGTTATTGAAATCATCCGTGTCCGTATGTAGCGCGCCCACTTGGAAACCCATTAATCATATTGGAATGTGAGATGGGGATGCTCACACTCACACGTCTATACATTATGCTGTTCTCTCCCAATTCATTTCGTTTCTACAGGCCGAACTGAAAAAATTTCAGTCAAATCAACTCTCTTTTACAGTAATGTATTTGAATCCGGGCGCGTTTTAATCCGGACACTTTGCATTACATTCAATATCATACCACAGCCGTAACATTTTATGCATGTTGAATCTATGCGATTGATAGTTACTAATGTAGTTAGTGATAGTTACTCATCAATCGCATTAATTCAACATGCACAAAATGTTATGGCTGCTGTATGATATTGAATGTAATGCAAAGTGTCCGGATTAAAAAGCGTCCGGATTCAAATACATTACTGTATACTTATTTCGATGTTATTCATTTCTCTCTCAGGCTATGCGTCCGGATTCAAATACATTACTGTATACTTATTTCGATGTTATTCATTTCTCTCTCAGGCTACGAAAATAATCGGGTTTACATTCCATACTGTTATGGTAAAAAATATTACGCTTCCTTTGCTTTCGTTCATTCCTACCTCTACTCTCATATGGTGATCCCCGATTTTTGAAATTAATCGTTCATCAGCTAATCGAAGACTTTTCAGCAATTTGTTGTTCGATACGATCAATCGCCTCAAATAATCGATTAATCGATTAATCGTTACACTGAGAGCATTAATTAGTTAGACTAATATTTCTCATTTGCTGGAAAGCTATCTGGAATCAAAAAAAATTGATTTTCAAGCGGATGGAACACTATTTTAATTTTTGATTTGGAATGAAAGATAATTTTTCTCTGGGATTGGATCGATTAATCGACGTAAATTATTCTTTCGCTTCGATTATTGGTTGCGCAGTATTCGTTCGATTAATAATCGATTTCTGTAGTCGAAATCGATTATTAATACTTATTCGATCAATCGATTAATAGAACGATTATTGGGGATCATTACTCTCGTACCGTGACGACTCGTTTCATTGGGACCAAGCCGACAGCTCGTGATTCTACCGGTGGTAAGGCACCACAAAAGCAGCTCGGAAAAGCGCACCAGCCGCGTGGCATATTTAGTCGGCCTATTCGAAGATACCAATTTGTGTGCTATGCACACAAAGCGCGTCACACCATGCCCAAGGGCATCCAGCTGACCCGTCGTATCCGAGGAGAGCGTGCTTAAACAACCACGCCTCCACCTTCGTCATTATTACCTTAGCATATAATCAAGGCCCTTTTCAGGGACACCAAATTTGATGGATTAGAGTTCAGAAAAGCTTTGCAAGACGAACTGAAAGGAGCATTTAGCGAAAATTTCGGTGTCGATGATAATTCGATACCGATGAGTGCCATCGACTATGGATTTGATGATGTAGAATTCGAAATATATGACATGATGTAGTGAATATTTCACCATATCGAAGAAATCACTTTGATGAAAGCTGCGTTACAAAATTATTTGTGTACGAATGCCGCAATCGATAGTCGATTCTTGCTGCGCTGAGTATTTCCTCGAAGAACTAGATTCCTCCTTTCAGCACTAATAATCTCTTTCTGGAGAAACATTATTCAAAGGATAAAATGCAGAAGTTTTCTGTCAATCCCCTTTTCAGCCTCCTACATCTTTTTCTCCCGTTTGTCGTTTTTCAATTCCGTTTCTCTTCTGCTGTCGGACTGAACGGAGCATTTAGCGAAACCGAGATATCGATGATAATTCGATACCGAAGGGTGCCATTGACTATGGATTTTATAGTGGAGAATACAATATGATATGGTGTAGTGGATATTATCGATGTTGATATTATTGTATGATATATCGAAGAAATCACATATATGAGAGCAGTTTTATAACATTATTTGTTGACGAATGCTGCCATGATCGTCGTTATTGGGAAGTTTGAACTGTTGGGAAGGGGGTCTTATTTTTGCTGCGTAATTCCGAGCAGGAATCCATTCCTTCTCAAGTGTTAATAATCCTGCTCCGGATCAACGATGATTCCAATTGTCGGGGCTTGGGGAGTGGGTGTTTTTTGCGCTGTGTATTTCCAAGGAGGAATCAATTTCCCCTTTGAGCGTTAATAATTCTTTTCCGGCTAAACGAAGTGGTATGATAATCACTTTATTCGAAAGATTAAATGCCTAAGATTTCTATGCTTATTACTTATTTATTGCAAAGTCAACGTTAGTCCTGCGTCCACTTTGCGGTTATATCAAAGATATAACCCACTTCTAGTTTTTTTGCCAAAAATGTCGCCATTTCGTCAAAAATCAATATTTTGAAAAAATCCTTCGTGCGATGACAGAAAATGTATACAAGATTACGTAAAACATCATCATTGGTTGAAATCGGTCCACTAGAAAATCTTGTAAAACTCCCACCGTTTTTGTTAAGTAATATATACCTAATATAACTGAAACTGATTAATCATAGTAATTTAGAAATCACAACCATTGAGGAATGGAACACAAAAAATACATGCGATTCTGCATGAAAAACTATATGTATATAAAGTTTTATCCAAGGACTAGCTGTTTTCGAAATATAATCAATTTGTTAGAATTAAAATCATTGTGTTGCAAACAAAATTTCTTGTGTCAAAACTTTGAAAATGTGGCAGAATACATTTAGTGACTTACCTATGTCGAAAACACGATTGTATGAGCAATATAAAATATTCAAAGACGGCAGAAAAGACTGATTTGCCACGTCAAGGACGACCATCCACCTCTTCAACTGATGAAAACATCGAGAGAGAGAGAACTATCCCGTGAAATAATTATCTCTCATGAGACCGTTCGTCATATTTTGGTTGATGTTTTGGGAATGAGAAAAGTCACAGCACGACTAGTGCCAAAAGAGCTCAATTTCCTTCAAAAATTTCATCGTAAATAAGTGGCTGAAGATGTCATTGAACTATTAAATTCTTCACAAATTCAAATTCATGGCATAATTACTAGCGTCGAGACAATGGATTTCATGGGATTCGTTTTGGCAGCATTGAAAATGCAAAAACAATTTCGCTGCGTGAACTGGAGAAAATTCCTGAATACAATTAATTCTTTTTTTACGCGACTGATGCATGCGCGATAATTTATTTTGCGAATAATTTAATTTCATTCACATAGATCTAGTCTAGTCAAATAGGAATATTGAACGAAGACATAAAACATATTTTTAATCAATTTGTTAAATTTGCAAAATGATAACTCAAAAACGAAAAATAACACTTTCTGATTTTTGGATATATTATGTAAAAAAAACCTCAGCTTTCCAGAAAAAAATATAATAAAATATAGCGCCCTCTATCTTTAACCGATGAAAAACTAATTCAATCAATAATTGCAAAAACGAAAATCTAAATTTTTCGCAAAAGCAATATTTTTTTAAGGAAACTAACTCATAAGCTTCAATTTGATATGTCGATCATCTAAATCGGTCCTGTAGTTCAAAAGTTATGATTTTTTGGTAGTGGGAAGAAGGGAGAAAAATTGTTTTTTCGAACCATCGGTCAACTTTGAAAAGTCATATCTCAAAAGCGAAAAAATAGAATCTCTGATATCGAAATATGTTATGTAATAAATCTTCAGCTTTCAAGAAAAAATTGAATTTGATATATTGATCGTCTAAATCGGTTCAGTGGTTCAAAAGTTATGAATTTTGAAAAAAAGTCATTTTTGGGAAAAAGTGGAGAGAATTATTTTTCGGACCACCCTAAAATGGAAATGGGCACTTGTGTATTGTTCTCGCGAAGTCAAGCCTCTACAAAATCATACAAAACCATCAGCTTTTTTCAGGTAACCAAACTTGCTACTAATACAATTTATTCAACAGTTGTATTCATTGTATTTTACGACTAATTGTTCCGATCGATGACTCGAAGCCTTATCAAGCAGTAAATCACCTCTTACGAAGACTCCGAAAATTGGGTCGATCAAAAGTATTGCATAAGCATATAGTATATATTGTTTTGAAATTCGTTCAAATATCTTCAATACCATCTGATCGGTTGAAAACAAAGGAATATCCCAAACGATTCGAGATTTCTTCCGTTCCCATTTCTGTACAAACCTTATTCGTAAATTTCCGACTTGTACTGTTAATCAAGTATTTTTAAATCTTTCATAAAATACATTCAAGATTTGTTCTTTGACACTTTCGTCTCATTCAAATACAGATACTTTCGATGGGGGTGAAAATGGGTTGTGGGGGTGAAAATGGGTTGTGGGGGTGAAATTGGGTCAAAAATGGAGAAAGTTATTATTAGTAATATCTTAACAAATATTGCGAATATTTTTGAAAGCTGTGAGCCGTTATATGTCTCGTATATTTCCACAACTTCCAATGCATAATATTTAACTGTAGTACAAATAGTTACTATTTAAAAATTCATCAAAGTTTGATGTATAAATAGCCATCAAATAACGCCTCAGAAAAAAACTCATGCCCAGAAGTATACAGAACTACTAAAATTGTAAACATTGGATAGAATTATTCTTTAAAGTCTTGCCAAATGAGTCATTACTGATTTTGAACTTCAAAAATTTGTTTCCATTTGAATTTCAATGTTTTCGAAATAATCTCATATTTACACTGAGTGGGGGTGAGAATGGGTCAAGCACAAAATTGAATTCCATGCCAAACCGATAAAGTGATTGTCAGATTTTCATGAAAATTGGTAGTTTTATTCCTCATCGTAAAATATTAGACCCCTATTTTTTATATTTTTCATCAGGGTGGCTGTCCCTATTCGGGCGAATGCAATTTTTGACGGCGCCAGTGGTTGTATGGTTAGCGTAACAGCCTCACAATCCGATCGGCCTGGGTTCAATCCCAGCTGGCGTCGTTGGGATTTTCTGAGGCGAAAAATCTCTGGTTACGTCTTCCTTCGGAGCGGAAGTAAAAGAAGTTGGCCCGGCTCATGAGTTGTTGAGTCTGATAGGTAGGAACAGGTGGAGTCGCCTCCCTGATGTCGGTGATTGGCACTAAAGTGTCGGAAATAGGCCGACGAAAAATAAGCGAAGATAAAAAAAAAAAAAATCAGGGTGGCCATTTCAATTTTATGGTGGTCCGAAAAATCAACTTTTCCCCCCTTTTTTTAAATGACCCTTTTTCAATAATTCATAACTTTTGAACTACTGGACCGATTTAGTTGATCGATATATCAAATGAAATCCAATGAGCTAGTTTTGTTTGAAAAACACGCTTGAAAAAAAAACAGATTTTGTTTTCGTAATTATTTATTGTAATTGTTTTTCATAGCTTACATGGTTTCGGAACTAAGGTCACCATATTTTTTATATTTTTTCCTGAAAGATAGAAACATATGTGATTTTGCGAAGTTAACATGTTTTCAGTTTTCGTTCAAAATTCCTATGCGACTGGACAACATCTATGCGACTAGAATCCAATTTTCATGCATATGTGCATATGAGAAAAAAATTATCTTTCGGAACACCCTAAAATGGAAATGGTCTCTTATTTAATTTGATATGTCGATCATCCAAATCGGTACAGTAGTTCAAAAGTTATGAATTTAAAAAAAATATTTTTGGAAACAAGGTAAAAAAAAATTTTTTTGGGCTAGCCTAAAATGAAAATTATCACCCTAATGATAAAAAATACGGGTCTAATGTTTTGCGATAAAGAACAAAACTACCACTTTTTACGAAAATCTGAGAACCACTATACCGGTTTGACATGGAATGGCGTAGACAGGGTCAGGCTATCAATAGCTCGTTTGGAAATCGACATTTACCAGAATTTTATTTACCTGAATGCAACATTTATTCGACTGAGAAAAATAGTACTATTACTAGTAGCGTAGTACTAATACGACATCGACAAGACAACATCGTTGCTGAGGGTGCTGGACGGCGAAGCATCGAGATCTGCCCTGAAACGCAAGCAGTTTGTTTGAAACTGTGAGGAGCACAGAGAAGCCGATCCTTCAGGAGAACAGAAGGTGACCATCGAAGCAGCCGCTGCACACATACATACACGCACGGAATTCTTTCCGTTTGGATGCCATTCAGCATCGAGAAAGATCCGGAAAATAATCTGCCAGTTCCTCTAGGAATTTAAAAATACATTCATGTGAAAGAGTTTATTTGAATATTTTCTATCCATGTGACCAAATATGTTTCAATCAAGTGCTATTAACAGTAGGTTATCGAGTTAGCATAAACCACTGGTGGACTTCCAGTATCGAGGAAAATGTGGAAATATCTAATCGTTACTGAATATAATCTGCCAGTTCCTCTGGGAATTTAAAAATACATTCATGTGAAAGAGTTTATTTTAATGTTTTCTATCCATGTAACACTGTGACCAAATACATTTGGTTTTGTGATTTTTCAATCGATCGCAATTAACAGGATAGCTTCTGAAGATTATTCTTCCCCATCAGTAGGATATTTCCGTATCCAATATTGGATGCATAAAACCTTGTGCCTACAACGTAACGCTCTCGTTTTCGAAGTTCCCCAAATATTCATTCATTCAGAATGAATTCAGATTCAACTTCAAACAAATGATCTCTAAATCAACGATAGTCCTACGTCACCCTTGCGGTTATACCATAGATATAACCCACTTCCTGTTTTTGCTGATTAACTCCAAGGAGGAATCCATTCCTTTTTTAAGCGTTAATCATTCTGCTTCGGACCAACGGAACGGTATGATAATCATTTCATACAAAACATAAAAATTCCAAGAGTTATATGATTGTTATTTATTGACTCAAAAAATTGTTTCAATAGTTTAAAAATAGTTTGAAAACAAGTTATTGAAATCATCCGTGTCCGTATGTAGCGCGCCCACTTGGAAACCCATTAATCATATTGGAATGTGAGATGGGGATGCTCACACTCACACGTCTATACATTATGCTGTTCTCTCCCAATTCATTTCGTTTCTACAGGCCGAACTGAAAAAATTTCAGTCAAATCAACTCTCTTTTACAGTAATGTATTTGAATCCGGGCGCGTTTTAATCCGGACACTTTGCATTACATTCAATATCATACCACAGCCGTAACATTTTATGCATGTTGAATCTATGCGATTGATAGTTACTAATGTAGTTAGTGATAGTTACTCATCAATCGCATTAATTCAACATGCACAAAATGTTATGGCTGCTGTATGATATTGAATGTAATGCAAAGTGTCCGGATTAAAAAGCGTCCGGATTCAAATACATTACTGTATACTTATTTCGATGTTATTCATTTCTCTCTCAGGCTATGCGTCCGGATTCAAATACATTACTGTATACTTATTTCGATGTTATTCATTTCTCTCTCAGGCTACGAAAATAATCGGGTTTACATTCCATACTGTTATGGTAAAAAATATTACGCTTCCTTTGCTTTCGTTCATTCCTACCTCTACTCTCATATGGTGATCCCCGATTTTTGAAATTAATCGTTCATCAGCTAATCGAAGACTTTTCAGCAATTTGTTGTTCGATACGATCAATCGCCTCAAATAATCGATTAATCGATTAATCGTTACACTGAGAGCATTAATTAGTTAGACTAATATTTCTCATTTGCTGGAAAGCTATCTGGAATCAAAAAAAATTGATTTTCAAGCGGATGGAACACTATTTTAATTTTTGATTTGGAATGAAAGATAATTTTTCTCTGGGATTGGATCGATTAATCGACGTAAATTATTCTTTCGCTTCGATTATTGGTTGCGCAGTATTCGTTCGATTAATAATCGATTTCTGTAGTCGAAATCGATTATTAATACTTATTCGATCAATCGATTAATAGAACGATTATTGGGGATCATTACTCTCGTACCGTGACGACTCGTTTCATTGGGACCAAGCCGACAGCTCGTGATTCTACCGGTGGTAAGGCACCACAAAAGCAGCTCGGAAAAGCGCACCAGCCGCGTGGCATATTTAGTCGGCCTATTCGAAGATACCAATTTGTGTGCTATGCACACAAAGCGCGTCACACCATGCCCAAGGGCATCCAGCTGACCCGTCGTATCCGAGGAGAGCGTGCTTAAACAACCACGCCTCCACCTTCGTCATTATTACCTTAGCATATAATCAAGGCCCTTTTCAGGGACACCAAATTTGATGGATTAGAGTTCAGAAAAGCTTTGCAAGACGAACTGAAAGGAGCATTTAGCGAAAATTTCGGTGTCGATGATAATTCGATACCGATGAGTGCCATCGACTATGGATTTGATGATGTAGAATTCGAAATATATGACATGATGTAGTGAATATTTCACCATATCGAAGAAATCACTTTGATGAAAGCTGCGTTACAAAATTATTTGTGTACGAATGCCGCAATCGATAGTCGATTCTTGCTGCGCTGAGTATTTCCTCGAAGAACTAGATTCCTCCTTTCAGCACTAATAATCTCTTTCTGGAGAAACATTATTCAAAGGATAAAATGCAGAAGTTTTCTGTCAATCCCCTTTTCAGCCTCCTACATCTTTTTCTCCCGTTTGTCGTTTTTCAATTCCGTTTCTCTTCTGCTGTCGGACTGAACGGAGCATTTAGCGAAACCGAGATATCGATGATAATTCGATACCGAAGGGTGCCATTGACTATGGATTTTATAGTGGAGAATACAATATGATATGGTGTAGTGGATATTATCGATGTTGATATTATTGTATGATATATCGAAGAAATCACATATATGAGAGCAGTTTTATAACATTATTTGTTGACGAATGCTGCCATGATCGTCGTTATTGGGAAGTTTGAACTGTTGGGAAGGGGGTCTTATTTTTGCTGCGTAATTCCGAGCAGGAATCCATTCCTTCTCAAGTGTTAATAATCCTGCTCCGGATCAACGATGATTCCAATTGTCGGGGCTTGGGGAGTGGGTGTTTTTTGCGCTGTGTATTTCCAAGGAGGAATCAATTTCCCCTTTGAGCGTTAATAATTCTTTTCCGGCTAAACGAAGTGGTATGATAATCACTTTATTCGAAAGATTAAATGCCTAAGATTTCTATGCTTATTACTTATTTATTGCAAAGTCAACGTTAGTCCTGCGTCCACTTTGCGGTTATATCAAAGATATAACCCACTTCTAGTTTTTTTGCCAAAAATGTCGCCATTTCGTCAAAAATCAATATTTTGAAAAAATCCTTCGTGCGATGACAGAAAATGTATACAAGATTACGTAAAACATCATCATTGGTTGAAATCGGTCCACTAGAAAATCTTGTAAAACTCCCACCGTTTTTGTTAAGTAATATATACCTAATATAACTGAAACTGATTAATCATAGTAATTTAGAAATCACAACCATTGAGGAATGGAACACAAAAAATACATGCGATTCTGCATGAAAAACTATATGTATATAAAGTTTTATCCAAGGACTAGCTGTTTTCGAAATATAATCAATTTGTTAGAATTAAAATCATTGTGTTGCAAACAAAATTTCTTGTGTCAAAACTTTGAAAATGTGGCAGAATACATTTAGTGACTTACCTATGTCGAAAACACGATTGTATGAGCAATATAAAATATTCAAAGACGGCAGAAAAGACTGATTTGCCACGTCAAGGACGACCATCCACCTCTTCAACTGATGAAAACATCGAGAGAGAGAGAACTATCCCGTGAAATAATTATCTCTCATGAGACCGTTCGTCATATTTTGGTTGATGTTTTGGGAATGAGAAAAGTCACAGCACGACTAGTGCCAAAAGAGCTCAATTTCCTTCAAAAATTTCATCGTAAATAAGTGGCTGAAGATGTCATTGAACTATTAAATTCTTCACAAATTCAAATTCATGGCATAATTACTAGCGTCGAGACAATGGATTTCATGGGATTCGTTTTGGCAGCATTGAAAATGCAAAAACAATTTCGCTGCGTGAACTGGAGAAAATTCCTGAATACAATTAATTCTTTTTTTACGCGACTGATGCATGCGCGATAATTTATTTTGCGAATAATTTAATTTCATTCACATAGATCTAGTCTAGTCAAATAGGAATATTGAACGAAGACATAAAACATATTTTTAATCAATTTGTTAAATTTGCAAAATGATAACTCAAAAACGAAAAATAACACTTTCTGATTTTTGGATATATTATGTAAAAAAAACCTCAGCTTTCCAGAAAAAAATATAATAAAATATAGCGCCCTCTATCTTTAACCGATGAAAAACTAATTCAATCAATAATTGCAAAAACGAAAATCTAAATTTTTCGCAAAAGCAATATTTTTTTAAGGAAACTAACTCATAAGCTTCAATTTGATATGTCGATCATCTAAATCGGTCCTGTAGTTCAAAAGTTATGATTTTTTGGTAGTGGGAAGAAGGGAGAAAAATTGTTTTTTCGAACCATCGGTCAACTTTGAAAAGTCATATCTCAAAAGCGAAAAAATAGAATCTCTGATATCGAAATATGTTATGTAATAAATCTTCAGCTTTCAAGAAAAAATTGAATTTGATATATTGATCGTCTAAATCGGTTCAGTGGTTCAAAAGTTATGAATTTTGAAAAAAAGTCATTTTTGGGAAAAAGTGGAGAGAATTATTTTTCGGACCACCCTAAAATGGAAATGGGCACTTGTGTATTGTTCTCGCGAAGTCAAGCCTCTACAAAATCATACAAAACCATCAGCTTTTTTCAGGTAACCAAACTTGCTACTAATACAATTTATTCAACAGTTGTATTCATTGTATTTTACGACTAATTGTTCCGATCGATGACTCGAAGCCTTATCAAGCAGTAAATCACCTCTTACGAAGACTCCGAAAATTGGGTCGATCAAAAGTATTGCATAAGCATATAGTATATATTGTTTTGAAATTCGTTCAAATATCTTCAATACCATCTGATCGGTTGAAAACAAAGGAATATCCCAAACGATTCGAGATTTCTTCCGTTCCCATTTCTGTACAAACCTTATTCGTAAATTTCCGACTTGTACTGTTAATCAAGTATTTTTAAATCTTTCATAAAATACATTCAAGATTTGTTCTTTGACACTTTCGTCTCATTCAAATACAGATACTTTCGATGGGGGTGAAAATGGGTTGTGGGGGTGAAAATGGGTTGTGGGGGTGAAATTGGGTCAAAAATGGAGAAAGTTATTATTAGTAATATCTTAACAAATATTGCGAATATTTTTGAAAGCTGTGAGCCGTTATATGTCTCGTATATTTCCACAACTTCCAATGCATAATATTTAACTGTAGTACAAATAGTTACTATTTAAAAATTCATCAAAGTTTGATGTATAAATAGCCATCAAATAACGCCTCAGAAAAAAACTCATGCCCAGAAGTATACAGAACTACTAAAATTGTAAACATTGGATAGAATTATTCTTTAAAGTCTTGCCAAATGAGTCATTACTGATTTTGAACTTCAAAAATTTGTTTCCATTTGAATTTCAATGTTTTCGAAATAATCTCATATTTACACTGAGTGGGGGTGAGAATGGGTCAAGCACAAAATTGAATTCCATGCCAAACCGATAAAGTGATTGTCAGATTTTCATGAAAATTGGTAGTTTTATTCCTCATCGTAAAATATTAGACCCCTATTTTTTATATTTTTCATCAGGGTGGCTGTCCCTATTCGGGCGAATGCAATTTTTGACGGCGCCAGTGGTTGTATGGTTAGCGTAACAGCCTCACAATCCGATCGGCCTGGGTTCAATCCCAGCTGGCGTCGTTGGGATTTTCTGAGGCGAAAAATCTCTGGTTACGTCTTCCTTCGGAGCGGAAGTAAAAGAAGTTGGCCCGGCTCATGAGTTGTTGAGTCTGATAGGTAGGAACAGGTGGAGTCGCCTCCCTGATGTCGGTGATTGGCACTAAAGTGTCGGAAATAGGCCGACGAAAAATAAGCGAAGATAAAAAAAAAAAAATCAGGGTGGCCATTTCAATTTTATGGTGGTCCGAAAAATCAACTTTTCCCCCCTTTTTTTAAATGACCCTTTTTCAATAATTCATAACTTTTGAACTACTGGACCGATTTAGTTGATCGATATATCAAATGAAATCCAATGAGCTAGTTTTGTTTGAAAAACACGCTTGAAAAAAAAACAGATTTTGTTTTCGTAATTATTTATTGTAATTGTTTTTCATAGCTTACATGGTTTCGGAACTAAGGTCACCATATTTTTTATATTTTTTCCTGAAAGATAGAAACATATGTGATTTTGCGAAGTTAACATGTTTTCAGTTTTCGTTCAAAATTCCTATGCGACTGGACAACATCTATGCGACTAGAATCCAATTTTCATGCATATGTGCATATGAGAAAAAAATTATCTTTCGGAACACCCTAAAATGGAAATGGTCTCTTATTTAATTTGATATGTCGATCATCCAAATCGGTACAGTAGTTCAAAAGTTATGAATTTAAAAAAAATATTTTTGGAAACAAGGTAAAAAAAAATTTTTTTGGGCTAGCCTAAAATGAAAATTATCACCCTAATGATAAAAAATACGGGTCTAATGTTTTGCGATAAAGAACAAAACTACCACTTTTTACGAAAATCTGAGAACCACTATACCGGTTTGACATGGAATGGCGTAGACAGGGTCAGGCTATCAATAGCTCGTTTGGAAATCGACATTTACCAGAATTTTATTTACCTGAATGCAACATTTATTCGACTGAGAAAAATAGTACTATTACTAGTAGCGTAGTACTAATACGACACCCATATCAACATACGCCCGCAAAAGGTTAAATGTCCTCTACTTATAAGTTGGCCGTTCTTGAGAGTGTACTGTATCTGTCGAAAACCCATTCAATCATCTTTGTCTGACAAGCGATCTGCGGATGCGAGTAAATGAGTCAGCCCTCCAACGCATTCGGGATTTTCAACGAATAAATCTACAAGGATGAATACCTCCAAAAGCGGCTTCTGCCCGACACTGTCCGTTTTCAATTGTTTCTGGGAAAATGGGCCTTCGTTAAGGCAAAACTTTAGTAAAAAAATAGTTGAGTTTAAAAAAAAAAATACTTGAATCAAACAAACTGTCAAAGTCCTAACGATTCCTGCCCAAAAACTGTTGAAAGAGGGCCAAGACGAATCCTTGATCGATCGATATGAAGCCACATGACATTCACAAGTGGTTGGACGGTAGAAAACATTAAAGATTTATTAAAACTTATGCCGAATCAAGTGCTCATAATTTTACTCGTGAAGTTTACAGTATGGCATTTATCTCGTTTCGAAATTTTGCCTTTTACGGCTAAAATGCGACTTTTAGAGTGCCGCTGACATGTGGAATTCACTGCATAAAAAACGGTTTGCAACATATTCACGAGCATTATACATGCGCTGAGAGTTAAGTCAGATCGGTGTATGTTCATGCACATCTATCAATGTAAAACAAAATAAAATAAACCGGTTAGTGATTGCTATTTTTCTTCGTACCTGTTGCGTGTAGTATCTCCTCGGATTTATCTTCATCCATTGGAAAATATGCATTCACTCTTTTTTCGATTTTTTTTTCATCTCCGTCTACAACAAATAGATTCTGCTCCGCTGATAAATAATGAATGCTTTCTCATTGCCTTAGATTTTGCTCACGCCAACAAAGAATCAATTCTTAACGTTTTATTCAGCTGCAAATACTGTTTTTACGCTAAGAAAAATGTGCTCGATATCACTGTATTTGAAAGAAATGCCAGCAAAGAATCAAAGCAAAGCAAAGCAAAGAAATGCCAGCAAAGAATCAATTTTCTCCAAACAACAACCGGAACATGGTGGGGCGCCCATCCAGGAGACCTCATTCAGTTGTACAAAACAACGATATTATCAGTGTTAGAATATGGCAGTTTTGACGTAGGATTACGTCTTTCGGGAACATATTGGGGTACAAATTGAAAATCGAAAATCGAGCACATCGTGAAAATTGTCCAATTTCAAACGCTTATTGCTCAGTCATTTCATGATGGATTGATAAAATTTTCGCGTCAATCGATTTCGGCACTCCATAACAATTCTTTATATTGAAGAAAATAATATATGTCATGAAACTAACTATCTTACAATTGAAAAATCTCAACCCCTATCCTAACGGAAATACCCATTTCTGATTGGTCGAAATTGACGACACATGCGGCGGGTTCCTAACAGAGCCATCAAAACCGAGCTGCCTGGGGGAATTCGGCGTTGCAAATACATAAAAGTAGGGTAAGCTTTTGCATCCACCGAATTGTATTCCCTAACAAAGACATCAGAACCAGGCTGCCTGGGGGAATTGCAAATACATGAAAGTAGGGGGAACTTTTGTTCCTACCGAAATGTATTCCCTTACAGAAACTTCATAACCAAGGTGCCCGGGGGAAATCAGCATTGCAAATATATGCAAGTCGGGGACATTTTTATATTGCAAGTAAGGTGAGTGATACGATTAATTCTAGCAAATAAAATTTAAATTTGGAACTTTAATGTTAGTTGCTTCGTGAAATTTCATATCAATGACCGATCATGTATTGCGAGAAATTTAGCACAAGTGTAAGTGTATTTGGTAGCAGTTGTGTTAAAAATGACTCGATATATGAAACGATTTATTCAAATTTTCATAAATAAAAACCATGGTGTGTTCCCGCTCGAGAACGGGTCGTTTGGTTTAAGCTGTCTGTTTAGTTGTGTTCATTTTCATCCAAGGAAAGTTTATACGGCGAGAAAAATTGAAAAAAATGGAGAAATATTAGAAGGAGTGATTGCTCTACATATAGTATTAGGTGTTGTTAGTCCAATTAAAATTCGCATTGGGTTGAATAAACACTCATAAAGTAAAAATTATAAATGAAAATTGTCTTTTCCATTTCAAATGTTTTCTTTATATTAAAGTAACATGTTTTTACTGATGAGAAAAACTGATAATTGTATTCGGTATTGATAGCTATCTTATATTAAATTGGTGAGTTTTTTTTTTCTTTATTTCATCCATACATAACACAGGACGCATCTCGTCTAGGGACACAGAGGGCGGTTTTCATCATACCTCGCTCCACTTCGGTATCTTTTATCGGTATCATTATCCATCCAACGACTGTTTATCATCTTTCTGTCATCATCACTCGGTAAACACTGGTGGAGTGAACAAACAATACCCAACAACCAAACAAAACGGCCCTTTTCAGGAGGCCACCAAATCATTATCAAAGAGTTTAACGATGTAATTCTTCAAACATATCCAAAATCAACATATAGCCTTACGGAATCCTACGTCCTACTGCGGTCGTGTCTCGGACACAACCCTCCTGTGACTTTTTGCTTCCGATCAGCTGCCAGGATTCATATTCTCAAGCTGGAGAGAATACAATATCGTTGCTTGCGTATAGCCATGGGGTGTTTGCATTCGACACATACGATGAGTCTCGAAGTCTTGGCAGGAGTACCCCCGCTTAATCTTCGGTTAACAGAATTATCCTACAGATTTCTCATCCGTTGCAAGATCATGAATCCGTTGGTGATTGATAACTTCGAAAATCTACTCCAACTGACTCCTCAGTCAAGTTTTATGTCTTTATACCATGAGTATCTTACTCACGACGTGCACCCTTCACCAGGCATCTCCAACCAAGTTTGCTTCCCATATTTTTGTAGTTCCTCTGTCATTTTTTATCTGTCCATGAGACAAAAAATCCATGGAATCCAAGATCATCTACGATCCAATGTTATTCCGTCGATATTTTCGGAAAAATATGGGAAAGTTAGATCTGATAAAATGTTCTTTACTGACGGTTCATTCATAAACGGGTCCACTGGCTTCGGCATCTTCAATGAAAATTACAGTGCCTCTTTCAAGCTCAAAGATCCTTGTTCCGGTTATGTCGCTGAACTGGGTGCGATATACTACGCACTAGGAATCATTGAAACATTGCCCATCGACCATTATTTTATTTTTTCAGACAGTCTCAGCTCAATAGAGGCAATCCGCTCAATGAAAGTTGATAAACGCTCATCTTATTTCCTAATAAGAATAAGACATCTATTGAGTGTTTTGGTCGAAAAATTATTCAAGATAACCTTAGCATGGGTTCCCTCTCATTGTTCGATTCCGGGGAATGAGAAAGCGGACTCGCTAGCTAAGGTGGGTGCATCAGAAGGCACACTATTTGAAAGGCAAATTGCTTATAATGAATTTTTCCACATTCCTCGTCAGCACACGCTCGTAAGTTGGCAGGGCATGTGGAGTGAAGATGAGTTCGATCGTTGGTTACACACGATTATCCCTAAGGTCTCGATGAGTGCATGGTTCAAGGGGTTGAATGTAGGTCGTGATTTCATTCGCATGATATCTCGGCTTATGTCCAATCACTACAACCTAAACGCGCATCTGTATCGCATTGGGCTCGCAGCAAGCAATCTTTGTGATTGTGGCGATGGCTACCACGACATCGAGCATGTTGTCTGGTCGTGTATCCGGTTCCATGCTGCCCGCTCTCGGCTTTCCAGAGCATTGAGGGCACTAGGCAGACAATCGGTTATCCCCGTCCGTGATATCATAGGTAGTCGCGATCCTGATCTTCTGCTTCATCTATACCTGTTCCTCAGAAACGCCGATGTCAACGTTTAATGATGTTTCCTCCGTTGTATCCCTGTAACATATCCCTCCTATCCGATCGATAAACTTTTACTTAGTAGCGGCAATACATACACATACTCTTTACAGATACACAGGTCGAAGGTTGTGCAGGCCACTGAACATTCAACAAGAGCCAAAGGTTGTACCGCTCATGACAACTCTACACGAGCTGAAGATTGTACCACCCAGTGACTATTCTACCCTGGATTCCTCGAGTCAAGAGAGATGCACCACGATTGATATGAGGTACAGACTAGGGGGGCGTCAAAATATTGAACTCCCGGCCCCGTCAGGCTAACGCCATATGTGCCATAATAAAATATATATTTTGGAAAAAAAAATCACTGTCATTATTTTTTTTTGTGATCAACAGTAGGAAAGAGAAATGGAAATGTATCGGCATAATAAACTCAGTTAGTGTTTAGTTGCTTTTCCGCCTGACCACGTTGGTGTTTTAAGTGGGCAGTGGGCAGTATGTTTTCTCGTCTCTCGCATCTTGTCTTCGATACTTTTTCATCGCGTGTATCAGTCCTGCTGAATTTTTCACCAGTGAATAAACAATCCTTCCAGATCAAAATGTTGTCATTAGCTTCTTGACACCAGGGCAGTCTGAAATAATTCTGAGATCCGCGAACGTGATTCGACGATTCGAAGGTTCACTACGACGCACCATGCAGTTTAGCGAATCTATATGCGAGAAGGATCTTGATCGTACCATGCCAGCAAACATACCAACAGGACGCTGATACAGAACCTGATTGCCAAAAACCGTGCGAAGAAAAAAAAACAAATTTACTTGAGTGGATTTATTAACTTCAGGCATACTGTTGGATCAATGAACGTTATCACAGCAAAAGAACCATCAAATGGTATCCGTAGGAGTTCAGCAAGACTTCCAGCTTGCTATATATTCCAATTCCGTCTTCAAAACTGAACCAAGGTGTTGTGTTCGTGAAGTAATTATTGCTATGCATCAATGAATCCCGTGACCTTATTTCATTGTATTTTCTTGTATTGTATTTTCGATAAATATCCAATATCTATCTATATATATAAAAATGGAATGATGTCTGTCTGTCTGTCTGATTCTTATAGACTCGGAAACTACTGAACCGATCGACATGAAAATTGGTATGTAGGGGTTTTTGGGGCCGGGGAAGGTTTTCGTGATATTTTGAGACCCCTCCCCCCTCTCTAAGGGGGGGCTGCCATACAAATGAAACACAAATTTCTGCATTACTCGGAAATTAATCAAGCAAACGAAACCAAAGTTGGCATGTGAAAGTTTTAGGGTGCAATAAATGTTTCTATGATGGTTAGACAGTCCTTCCCCCACTCAAAGGGGGGGCTGCCATACAAATGAAACACAAATTTCTGCATTACTCGAGAATTAATCAAGCAAATGAAACCAAATTTGGCATGTGGAGGTTTTAGGATGCAATAAATGTTTCTATGGTGTTAAGATACTCCTTCCCCCTCTCTTAGAGGGGGCTGCCGTACAAATGAAACACAAATTTTTGCATTACCCGAGAATTAATCAAGCAAATTAAACCAAATTAGGCATATGGAAACTTTAGGGTGCAATGAATGTTTCTATGGTGGTTAGATACCCCTCCCCCTTCTCTTAGGGGTGGCTGCCATACAAATAAAACACAAATTTCTGCATTACTCGAGAATTAATCAAGTAAATGGGCGGGACGAAGTTTTCCGGGTTAGCTAGTTACAATATAAAATCGTTATCAGGCACGATGCCTGATTTTCCATTCTACTTGCTTTAAACGGTGACGATAACGCCACGATGTCCGTTTTAGAGGTCCGTGCTGGGGAAACACATTCCGGTGTGCAACAATGCATGCGGATACAAAAGTGCCCCGACTTGCATGTATAGTAAACAGAGATGTCAACCTTCCTGATTTTTCAGGATTTCCCAGATGTTTTTGACATGTTTCCTGATATCCTGAGGAACACTCAGTTTTCCCTGATTTTTCTGAAATGATTCTGATTTCTCCTGATTTTTGTACTTTTAACATTTTGGGTTTTTTCAGGGTCGCTAAAAATCGTCCTAGTCGCAGACAGAACAGATTCCTCACTTTTTACATTGTCAGAATAAAAATTGTCAGTGAGACACATATTGCGATCTCTGTCAAAATTTTCCTGGTTGGTAATTAGAACTGTCATAATAGCTTCCATGAAGAAAACTCTTCGGTCCATCTTTTTTAGTTTATTATCTATCTATTCCGAAGCTATTCTAGTTATCGAAAGTACAGTGTCGACATTTATTGAAACTGGAAGTTGGCGTCTGAAGGCAGTTCCCAATTGTTATTAATATCTGAAATCATCATTCATGAGCATCTTGTAAAGCTTTGTGACCTAAATCGTTACGATCTGCGTGTTCTACATAATTTGAACTAAAAACCTTAAATGGGTTGCTTTTCCATCCCAGACTCACTTCATAAACGCAACGAAAATGCCGTTTCTAAACAAATCGTGACGGGTGATGATGGAAATAGGAAATGGATACAACAATATTGAACGGTAAAAAACTTAAGGCAAGTTAAATAACCCCGAAGCAGAACTTCACTTGAAGAAAGTCATACTCTGTCATCGGCCCGTGCTCGTCACAACCACACTCGCACGCGCACTCTCGCGTAATGTCAAGAAAATTACGTTGAAAAATAGCGTCATTTAGAGCAAATCTCTTAAAAAATCGAGCAATTTCAAGACAATCGCGTAAAAAATCACGTAATAAATAACGTAAAAAAAGTCACAGGAGAGTTGTGTCCGAGACACGACCGCATAGTTGACGTAGGATCCCGTTAGGCTATCTGTTAATTTGGGTAATGTTTGAAGAATTCCATCTTTAAACTCTTTGATCATGATTTGGTTTTAATGTCTCTGTTAGGGAACACATTACGATAGGAACAAAAGTTCTACCTACTTTTATGTATTTGCAATGTCGATTTCCCCCAGGCAGCTTGATTTTGATGTCTCTGTTAGGGAACATATTTCGGTGGGAACAAAAGCTCCCCCAACTTTCATGTATTTGCAATGTCGATATTCCCCAGGCAGATTGGTTTTAATGTCTCTGTTAGGGAAAACATTTCGGTGGGAACAAAAGCTCCCCCTACTTCATGTATTTGCAATGTCGATTTCTCCCAGGCAGTTTGGTTTTGATGTCTCTGTTAGGGACCCGCCGCATGTGTCGTCAATTTCGACCAATCAGAAGTGGGTATTTCCGTTAGGATAGGGGTTGAGATTTTTCAATTGTTCGATAGTTAGTTTCATGACATATTATTTTTTTCAATACAAAACATTATTATGGAGTGCCGAAATTGATTGACGCAAAAATTTCATCATTCCATCAAGGAATGACTGAGCAATAAACGTTTGAAATTGGACAATTTTCACGATGTTCTCGATTTTCGATTTTCAATTTGTACCCCAATATGTTCCCGAAAGACGTAATCCTACATCAAAAGTCGCGTAGTGTATAGTCCAGTGTATTCTACGTAGTAAAGTAACAAGTATTTTCGTAAATTGGTAAAAAAAATCAAGTGAATGTTTATAGTTTAAATTTTACTGTTGTTATAAATCAATGTCTACCTGTGAGGGAAAATCCCAGGATATTGATGCTCACATCGTCATAGTTATAACCAAATAACCCATAAAAAACAGACCGCCAGGTCACTGAGCAGTCTTGGCTCAGGAAACACACCTCATTCGGTTCCATTATCGAAGCTAGGTGCTCAAGAATATAGAGGCGCGTGAAGTTCTGTGAGAATAAAAATGGAATTTTGTTATGTAACGATCACGGATATCCGCTCTCCCTTCTTTCGGGTTACGTTATGTGTGTAAATTTGGGTGAATTTGGTCGTCATCCAAAATTAGTCCAAAGCTACATCTCTTTATAGAATTGGAACTGAATTAGTTGTCTCCGTATGGGCTTCAGATCAATTTAAACTCTCGTTTTGGACAATTAAATTGATCGAATTGATTTGACACTTCCAAACTATTCTAGGGAATTAAGAAAAGTCTTCCGTCTATACGAATAAACCAGCATCGATTTGAGAACTTTGGAGGCAATCATACACGGGTCACAAACCGAAATGCTAGAAAAGTGGTGTTAAATTGGCATAGACCACATCAAGCGTACTCGCTTGCAACATTTCCTTTTTTTCGAATTCATATTTTTATTTTAACTGACAATTAAATAAAAAATCACGCACTTTCTACAATTTTAGATTCATCTCAAAACTAAAGCGAAACTCTTAAAAAACACCGATTACGAAGTGTAGTAAAAAGAAACTTCTAATTTTACAACAGATGACGTTAATAATTTGTATCCCGTCCAGTAAAGGCTAGGTTTCACCAGAAAAATAAGGTTTCATACATAACACGATTTCAGACAGTTTTGTAATTGCTTGATTCAGTATTGTACAGTTTTACATGGATAAAGGTGAGAATATATTGCAGGCAACTCGAAATATGAACATGTTTCATGATCCTGATACTGTAACAGTCAATGGCGCACAATTTTGGGTAATTGGTAATTCAAATGTTGGACCGGGGCGTATTCTGGTAGATCGATCGTTTAAAATGTCGGAGAAATAATAGAGAACGTCAAAAGCGTCCGCCAATTAAACATTTTCGTTTGCACAGAAGCTAATAAACCTGTATATAATCGTTTGGGACCGAATGTGGATAAAAAGTGGTTATCTGTGAAGCAAAGGTTTTATTACTGGTGTTCCAAAAAAAAACATTTTGAATGATATGCTGCCTCGATACTTGTGTGATCGGATTGAACGAGGAAGTGATTTGTATAGATATAATACAAGTAACGCGATTGATGCAAGAACACCTAATTTTCTATATAGTAGCAGATTAAATTTCTTCAATTCGATGCCCGGAAATATCAAACGAGCGCCTGAATTCAAAAAAATTGTGTCTCTCACATGTGAAATCTGTGTTGTGAACATGTAAAAATGTTTCTATGTTTGCATAAGCTGTCATGTTCTTACTGATGATGATGGATTTTTTTTTGCATTATTGTTGCTGTAAATTACATATATATATATATATATATATATATATATATATATATATATATATATATATATATATATATATATATATATATATATATATATATATATATATATATATATATATATATATATATATATATCATCTATCTATCTATCTATCTATATATATCAAAATGGAGTGATGTCTGTCTGTCTGTCTGATTCTTATAGACTCGGAAACTACTGAACCGATCGACATGAAAATTGGTATGTAGGGGTTTTTGGGGCCGGGGAAGGTTTTCGTGATATTTTGAGACCCCTCCCCCCTCTCTAAGGGGGGGCTGTCATACAAATGAAACACAAATTTCTGCATTACTCGGAAATTAACCAAGCAAACGAAACCAAAGTTGGCATGTGAAAGTTTTAGGGTGCAATAAATGTTTCTATGATGGTTAGACAGTCCTTCCCCCACTCAAAGGGGGGGCTGCCATACAAATGAAACACAAATTTCTGCATTACTCGAGAATCAATCAAGCAAATGAAACCAAATTTGGCATGTGGAGGTTTCAGGATGCAATAAATGTTTCTATGGTGATAAGATACTCCTTCCCCCTCTCTTAGAGGGGGCTGCCATACAAATGAAACACAATTTTTTGCATTACTCGGAAATTAATCAATCAAACGAAACCAAAGTTGGCATGTGAAAGTTTTAGGGTGCAATAAATGTTTCTATGATGGTTAGACAGTCCTTCCCCCACTCAAAGGGGGGGCTGCCATACAAATGAAACACAAATTTCTGCATTACTCGAAAATTAATCAAGCAAATGAAACCAAATTTGGCATGTGGAGGTTTTAGGATGCAATAAATGTTTCTATGGTGTTAAGATACTCCTTCCCCCTCTCTTAGAGGGGGCTGCCGTACAAATGAAACACAAATTTTTGCATTACCCGAGAATTAATCAAGCAAATTAAACGAAATTAGGCATATGGAAACTTTAGGGTGCAATGAATGTTTCTATGGTGGTTAGATACCCCTCCCCCCTCTCTTAGGGGTGGCTGCCATACAAATAAAACACAAATTTCTGCATTACTCGAGAATTAATCAAGTAAATGGGCGGGACGAAGTTTGCCGGGTTAGCTAGTATATATATATATATATATATATATATATATATATATATATATATATATACATTAGGGTGCCAGCACATGTATTTAGTGATAAGTTGGCTTCGCTGGTCTATCATTCCTGGGTTTCCGAACGATTTCCTAACTTTCCACGATCTGTTTCAGACCATCCGTGGATTTCGCAAATTTCAAAAGTTTAGCTCTTGAGCGGATAGACAGAAATTTTCGTTTCAAGCGTGCAGAATTAAATCGTGACGCGCTTGCTTCGATGAAGCCATGATGTAACCCAGGGATTCTCGCAGATACTGTATAAGTTATGTTACATGAACCAACTCGTTATAAAAATGACTAATACTTTAATGGAAAGTATTATTGTTGAAATTTTTATTATTAATTATTAATTACACTTGATATTGTCTGAATTTTATATCTATTTATTGATGAGAAAATGATATCAAGTTTTTGAATTGATAAGTATTTTGTATGACATTTTTGAATAAATTTTGCTATGGGGGTCGATGGTATCACTTCATTCTGGAAAAGGGATCTCTTGCCCAAAATAGTTAGAGAGTCCCTGATGTAAACAAACGAACTTATTCTGTTCATACTTACTGATTCAGTGAAATTTTGAAAACATAAATCATTTTTGGTGCTTTTAATGTGACCGGATTTTTATGTGTCCAATCTTTGGAAAAAAAATTTGCGTTCTATCAGAATAACATCAAGCACCACATATCGATAGTCACTCGCCGGAGGTCCCGAGAACTTAGATGGAGGTTCCTATGTATCGACCTTAGAGTTCAAACATGGTACCAAATGATTATCGCATGTCTACGATAAATGATTTCTCCTGGCAAAAAAATGAAAATCGTTTTTTTGTCCAATAGGGACGATGGTTTCTATGGGAGGCGTAATAGATTGATCGTTTGGTATCTAAGCCATGACTCTAAAAACGTTAATATTCAGCCGTTAAATAAAGCTCGAGTCATGCCATATCTGGACGCAATAATAAACGGATTTGTCTCCACCATGCAGCTTCTGATCCTTAGTTCCACTACGACGCTTGCTATGATCATGCCGATCGATAGAATGCAGCGCACAAAAAATGTTTGAGAGCGCTGCCATATTAGCCATATTTAGCCATATTTCAACGACTTCGAGATTTTTCGAAGTGGATATCGAAAATTAATTTCCGGTTTCAGCTTCCATTCAGTATTACTTCTTCGAAACAAAATGAAACTTTTCAGCACTGAAAGAGAGAACGTTTGAAAATCATCTAACTGCTGTCAAAACATTCTCGGCCCAATTACTAGAAGCGCTGCAAAAATAATCAGTGGATATCCAGATGTTAAATGACTCGAACTTTAGTTAGAGAACTGTTCGAGTGTCACGGTTTTTGTGTTCCCCAGGAAGAAACGCTGAAATACACAAGCACTGTTCGTACTTTTCGCAGGAGGACTGAATCAGGAAGGGTCATGATTTCCAGACTGACGTATCTATACGGCGAAACCACCTTCCAACGAATATGGTTTGTTGGACATTCTGCTCAAATCCCAGACAAAAGTACTACTTAGATTGTATTTGAATCCTTTGGGACATCAATTTATTCACAGTTGCCTTTCTACCTTGTAGAGTGGAATGCTTTATCATAAATTCTATGCATTTTTGTCTTTATTAAAAGAACATGAGCATGGTTCCACTCAGAGCAGGATTGGGCGGTTTTTAGAAAATGATCGATTTTCTAAATGGCGTAGGGATCGATTCACTGATTAAATCGGTACCAAATATTCGATCTTTGCTGAATTTATTACTTGTTTCATATAAAAGTGTGTGGAGCCGATCTGGCGTAGTGGTAACATCCATACCTCTCACGCTGAAGATCACGAGTTCAATTCTCACTCCCAACATTCTTCCAAAATTGGAAGTAAAATGTGACGAACCAGCCAAAAGTGTTGAAAGTCACTATAATACAGATATAAAAAAAAAAAAAAAAAAAAATATAAAAGTGTTTCACAATTCTATTCAAACATTAAAGGCATTTTTTTATTCTCAGCATGAAGGTCACGAACAAAATTAAAGCCCACAAACATTTAATTTTCCAGGGCATTCATTTTTCACCGTAATATGATTATGTAATTAAATAAATTATATTTATTTATGAGACTGACCATTGGAACTTTAATGTTGTTTACACGCGGAACAATCAAGAAACGAAAATTACAGTGTTTCATAACTATATAATCAGTATAAAAAACTCACACTCCTTTGCAAAATTAACGTCAATTTCACATCATCTTGAGGAAGATACTTCTGTTTTTGCATCAAAAACACTGTGATAATTGGGTAATGTGGCATCAATTCATAAAATCCGGAAAGTCATGGCATGATTTAATGAATAGGGGCTTCAGATTCTGGACTGGTCAGCTTGTTTACCAAATCAAACCCCTTTCAGGAACTTATGAGGAGAAGAGGTGGACAAAACAGTTCACTTTAATGAATCGTTCAGTGGCCAACCGTTCAGTTAAGTGAACTAGTTCTTTTGAGCAGTTCACTCACTATTTTGTACAGTGAAGGGATATGTCAAAGTAAGTATAAAAAGCGTGTGATGTCATTTGTATGGCAGCCCCCCCTTTGAGTGGGGGAAGGACTGTCTAACCATCATAGAAACATTTATTGCACCCTAAAACTTTCACATGCCAACTTTGGTTTCGTTTGATTGATTAATTTCCGAGTAATGCAAAAATTTGTGTTTCATTTGTACGGCAGCCCCCTCTAAGAGAGGGGGAAGGAGTATCTTAACACCATAGAAACATTTATTGCATCCTAAAACCTCCACATGCCAAATTTGGTTTCATTTGCTTGATTAATTTTCGAGTAATGCAGAAATTTGTGTTTCATTTGTATGGCAGCCCCCCCTTTGAGTGGGGGAAGGACTGTCTAACCATCATAGAAACATTTATTGCACCCTAAAACTTTCACATGCCAACTTTGGTTTCGTTTGATTGATTAATTTCCGAGTAATGCAAAAAATTGTGTTTCATTTGTATGGCAGCCCCCTCTAAGAGAGGGGGAAGGAGTATCTTATCACCATAGAAACATTTATTGCATCCTGAAACCTCCACATGCCAAATTTGGTTTCATTTGCTTGATTGATTCTCGAGTAATGCAGAAATTTGTGTTTCATTTGTATGGCAGCCCCCCCTTTGAGTGGGGGAAGGACTGTCTAACCATCATAGAAACATTTATTGCACCCTAAAACTTTCACATGCCAACTTTGGTTTCGTTTGCTTGGTTAATTTCCGAGTAATGCAGAAATTTGTGTTTCATTTGTATGACAGCCCCCCCTTAGAGAGGGGGGAGGGGTCTCAAAATATCACGAAAACCTTCCCCGGCCCCAAATATATATATATATATATATATATCATCTATCTATCTATCTATCTATATATATCAAAATGGAGTGATGTCTGTCTGTCTGTCTGATTCTTATAGACTCGGAAACTACTGAACCGATCGACATGAAAATTGGTATGTAGGGGTTTTTGGGGCCGGGGAAGGTTTTCGTGATATTTTGAGACCCCTCCCCCCTCTCTAAGGGGGGGCTGTCATACAAATGAAACACAAATTTCTGCATTACTCGGAAATTAACCAAGCAAACGAAACCAAAGTTGGCATGTGGAGGTTTCAGGATGCAATAAATGTTTCTATGGTGATAAGATACTCCTTCCCCCTCTCTTAGAGGGGGCTGCCATACAAATGAAACACAATTTTTTGCATTACTCGGAAATTAATCAATCAAACGAAACCAAAGTTGGCATGTGAAAGTTTTAGGGTGCAATAAATGTTTCTATGATGGTTAGATAGTCCTTCCCCCACTCAAAGGGGGGGCTGCCATACAAATGAAACACAAATTTCTGCATTACTCGAAAATTAATCAAGCAAATGAAACCAAATTTGGCATGTGGAGGTTTTAGGATGCAATAAATGTTTCTATGGTGTTAAGATACTCCTTCCCCCTCTCTTAGAGGGGGCTGCCGTACAAATGAAACACAAATTTTTGCATTACTCGAGAATCAATCAAGCAAATGAAACCAAATTTGGCATGTGGAGGTTTCAGGATGCAATAAATGTTTCTATGGTGATAAGATACTCCTTCCCCCTCTCTTAGAGGGGGCTGCCATACAAATGAAACACAATTTTTTGCATTACTCGGAAATTAATCAATCAAACGAAACCAAAGTTGGCATGTGAAAGTTTTAGGGTGCAATAAATGTTTCTATGATGGTTAGATAGTCCTTCCCCCACTCAAAGGGGGGGCTGCCATACAAATGAAACACAAATTTCTGCATTACTCGAGAATCAATCAAGCAAATGAAACCAAATTTGGCATGTGGAGGTTTCAGGATGCAATAAATGTTTCTATGGTGATAAGATACTCCTTCCCCCTCTCTTAGAGGGGGCTGCCATACAAATGAAACACAATTTTTTGCATTACTCGGAAATTAATCAATCAAACGAAACCAAAGTTGGCATGTGAAAGTTTTAGGGTGCAATAAATGTTTCTATGATGGTTAGATAGTCCTTCCCCCACTCAAAGGGGGGGCTGCCATACAAATGAAACACAAATTTCTGCATTACTCGAAAATTAATCAAGCAAATGAAACCAAATTTGGCATGTGGAGGTTTTAGGATGCAATAAATGTTTCTATGGTGTTAAGATACTCCTTCCCCCTCTCTTAGAGGGGGCTGCCGTACAAATGAAACACAAATTTTTGCATTACCCGAGAATTAATCAAGCAAATTAAACGAAATTAGGCATATGGAAACTTTAGGGTGCAATGAATGTTTCTATGGTGGTTAGATACCCCTCCCCCCTCTCTTAGGGGTGGCTGCCATACAAATAAAACACAAATTTCTGCATTACTCGAGAATTAATCAAGTAAATGGGCGGGACGAAGTTTGCCGGGTTAGCTAGTATATATATATATATATATATATATATATATATATATATATATATATATATATATATATATATATATATATATATATATATATATATACATTAGGGTGCCAGCGCATGTATTTAGTGATAAGTTGGCTTCGCTGTGGTCTATCATTCCTGGGTTTCCGAACGATTTCCTAACTTTCCACGATCTGTTTCAGACCATCCGTGGATTTCGCAAATTTCAAAAGTTTAGCTCTTGAGCGGATAGACAGAAATTTTCGTTTCAAGCGTGCAGAATTAAATCGTGACGCGCTTGCTTCGATGAAGCCATGATGTAACCCAGGGATTCTCGCAGATACTGTATAAGTTATGTTACATGAACCAACTCGTTATAAAAATGACTAATACTTTAATGGAAAGTATTATTGTTGAAATTTTTATTATTAATTATTAATTACACTTGATATTGTCTGAATTTTATATCTATTTATTGATGAGAAAATGATATCAAGTTTTTGAATTGATAAGTATTTTGTATGACATTTTTGAATAAATTTTGCTATGGGGGTCGATGGTATCACTTCATTCTGGAAAAGGGATCTCTTGCCCAAAATAGTTAGAGAGTCCCTGATGTAAACAAACGAACTTATTCTGTTCATACTTACTGATTCAGTGAAATTTTGAAAACATAAATCATTTTTGGTGCTTTTAATGTGACCGGATTTTTATGTGTCCAATCTTTGGAAAAAAAATTTGCGTTCTATCAGAATAACATCAAGCACCACATATCGATAGTCACTCGCCGGAGGTCCCGAGAACTTAGATGGAGGTTCCTATGTATCGACCTTAGAGTTCAAACATGGTACCAAATGATTATCGCATGTCTACGATAAATGATTTCTCCTGGCAAAAAAATGAAAATCGTTTTTTTGTCCAATAGGGACGATGGTTTCTATGGGAGGCGTAATAGATTGATCGTTTGGTATCTAAGCCATGACTCTAAAAACGTTAATATTCAGCCGTTAAATAAAGCTCGAGTCATACCATATCTGGACGCAATAATAAACGGATTTGTCTCCACCATGCAGCTTCTGATCCTTAGTTCCACTACGACGCTTGCTATGATCATGCCGATCGATAGAATGCAGCGCACAAAAAATGTTTGAGAGCGCTGCCATATTAGCCATATTTAGCCATATTTCAACGACTTCGAGATTTTTCGAAGTGGATATCGAAAATTAATTTCCGGTTTCAGCTTCCATTCAGTATTACTTCTTCGAAACAAAATGAAACTTTTCAGCACTGAAAGAGAGAACGTTTGAAAATCATCTAACTGCTGTCAAAACATTCTCGGCCCAATTACTAGAAGCGCTGCAAAAATAATCAGTGGATATCCAGATGTTAAATGACTCGAACTTTAGTTAGAGAACTGTTCGAGTGTCACGGTTTTTGTGTTCCCCAGGAAGAAACGCTGAAATACACAAGCACTGTTCGTACTTTTCGCAGGAGGACTGAATCAGGAAGGGTCATGATTTCCAGACTGACGTATCTATACGGCGAAACCACCTTCCAACGAATATGGTTTGTTGGACATTCTGCTCAAATCCCAGACAAAAGTACTACTTAGATTGTATTTGAATCCTTTGGGACATCAATTTATTCACAGTTGCCTTTCTACCTTGTAGAGTGGAATGCTTTATCATAAATTCTATGCATTTTTGTCTTTATTAAAAGAACATAAGCATGGTTCCACTCAGAGCAGGATTGGGCGGTTTTTAGAAAATGATCGATTTTCTAAATGGCGTAGGGATCGATTCACTGATTAAATCGGTACCAAATATTCGATCTTTGCTGAATTTATTACTTGTTTCATATAAAAGTGTGTGGAGCCGATCTGGCGTAGTGGTAACATCCATACCTCTCACGCTGAAGATCACGAGTTCAATTCTCACTCCCAACATTCTTCCAAAATTGGAAGTAAAATGTGACGAACCAGCCAAAAGTGTTGAAAGTCACTATAATACAGATATAAAAAAAAAAAAAAAAAATATAAAAGTGTTTCACAATTCTATTCAAACATTAAAGGCATTTTTTTATTCTCAGCATGAAGGTCACGAACAAAATTAAAGCCCACAAACATTTAATTTTCCAGGGCATTCATTTTTCACCGTAATATGATTATGTAATTAAATAAATTATATTTATTTATGAGACTGACCATTGGAACTTTAATGTTGTTTACACGCGGAACAATCAAGAAACGAAAATTACAGTGTTTCATAACTATATAATCAGTATAAAAAACTCACACTTCTTTGCAAAATTAACGTCAATTTCACATCATCTTGAGGAAGATACTTCTGTTTTTGCATCAAAAACACTGTGATAATTGGGTAATGTGGCATCAATTCATAAAATCCGGAAAGTCATGGCATGATTTAATGAATAGGGGCTTCAGATTCTGGACTGGTCAGCTTGTTTACCAAATCAAACCCCTTTCAGGAACTTATGAGGAGAAGAGGTGGACAAAACAGTTCACTTTAATGAATCGTTCAGTGGCCAACCGTTCAGTTAAGTGAACTAGTTCTTTTGAGCAGTTCACTCACTATTTTGTACAGTGAAGGGATATGTCAAAGTAAGTATAAAAAGCGTGTGATGTTATGTAGGACTGTTCATTCATAAAATGCCGTTTTAATCAATATTCATCCGATATTCGTTAGAAATAACTTAGCACAATAGAGAATCAAATTTTGATTTTGATATTTTGATTTTGTTTGAGTCGTTATTCATTATATTCAGCACAAACTAGCGTTGTACTGCTTTGCTTACGATGTATTGCAATAAATGCTATGGCAAAACTGTACCCAAATCGCGAACGTCCATCTCAAAGTTTTCGAGCACAATATGATATAATTCAAAACATATTTCATATTAGCGACGCGAATTTTACTGTTTAACAAGACTGTTTAAATCTCCGCTAGTGAACTAGTTGAACTAGTTCTTTTGATCAGTTCATGAACGGTTTGCCCATCTCTAATGAGGAGCGATCGTAGGAATAGTAGATGCAGCTTACGAGCAGTATGAGAGATTTGAAGAGCTTAAACATGCAGTATTCTTTGCATAGAACGAGATACACGCTACAATATGGCGCACCACTCCGAATGTGTTATTTGAACTGATTGAGAACTTAAGATGACTTACGAATTAGAAACTTTTTGTAATTCACGGGAAATTGACGTAAACACTGACAAAACACATGATTTTAGTTTTTTGAATGTCCCGCGCCTAGACACAACAATAAAGTTCAAATGGCCAGTCTTATAAATAAAGATAGTTATTATATCCTACACAATATACTTCAATTCAACAAACTTCTTACAACTTCATACTCTGAAAACTCAGAAAAATGGAGTGATTCTATAGTTATGAAACGCAGTGTATAATTATTGACCACTTGTTTTGTAGTTATCAAGCTCAAAAAGTGCGTCTCCAAAATTTACGACCACTAATTTGACAACATTGAAAGGGATGTTTATGAAATTTGTCAGCTGATATTTGGTGAGATTTAAATCAATGTTCACTGAAAAACAAATTCACAAAAAAAATTCTACGATAAAAAGATCGGAAAGATCGAAAAGAAAAGATCGATTTTTGCGATTTTTCGGAGAATCGATCCAAAAAATCGGAAAGGATCGCCCAATCTTAACTCAGAGGCTTTTTCCTATCCTCAAACACGGTTCATTGATGCTTGATATTGCTTCTTCTTCTTCAATGGCACTAACGTTCCTAGAGGAACTTCGCCGTCTCAACGTAGTATTATTTGCGTCATTTTTATTAGTACTTAGTTGAGATTTCTATGCCAAATAACACGCCTTGAATGCATTCTGAGTGGCAAGCTCTAGAATACGCGTGATCACAGTGCAAGTCGGAGGAAATTTCTTTGACGAAAAATTCCACCGACCAGAACGGGAATCGAACCCGAACACCCGGCATGTTAGTTATGACGCTAACCACTCGGCCAAGGGAGCACAATATTGCTTGATATTGCTGAGCCATTTAAAAATTAATTTATTACAAACAAAACTGCATTTCTACCACATCCGAATTAGGTTGAAGACTTATCAAGAGTGAAATATGCGACTTCGAGACTGAGAGAGCCACTCGTTGTTTTCATTACGGCATCGCGGATAGTTTAAAAAAAATAAAAACTGCAGCTGCTTATTAATAAAGACTGACTTCACGAAAACTGGTTTTATGCCTTTGCTTTCTTAAGGTCACATTCTTCTGAGTCGTTTGCGTGTATGGGGGAGAATGGCGCGCAGTGCAGTTCTGCATGTTCTAACTAATGTGAAAAAATACGCGGTCATAAAAAATACAAACAATAATATCGGTTAGGTGGTTTTAAGTGTTATATTACTATGCTTTGGATGGAAATATGAAAAAAATAATCAATTTGACTCTACCTGACTATCGTTTTGGAAATGGTTATTGGGTAGTTGCGATCCATTGGTGGCTCCGATCATGTCCATGTTGGTTCATTAGAAATACTATTTTATCCAGATATCCATTCAATTGCATGTAACATGACACCATTCAGATCATTTCGAATTCCCCTATAGTAACCGATTTTTCTGTTTCCACATAGAGGGGTGGGGTTCGAATCACAGCATTTGCACAAGCATTGAAATTACACGAAATCCAAGCTTCACCACCAATTTATACACTCAATGCGTCGTTATCTCGATTTTCAGGTTTCAAATCTGAATGCACACATTTCTATACTGTTGATCAATACTGGTTTGACTACACTCGCATCTGACATTTGGATATGATATGGGCTATTTCATGGATTGCTGTTATGCTGGTGTCAGATATCCGATGTGTTTGTGAAGCTACGCAGCTTTTTTTTCGTCTGTCACTAGTATGGCTATGCGGAACGGATTTAAATTCCAAAATATTTCAACTCCACATCACGATGACCACAGCACCAGCGTTTCCAAAACCTTGAATTGGTAATTCATACTTCAGCACAACATATTTCTTCTCTCTTTTCTCCGTTCCGAAGCACATAAAACTAAGCAAACATACACTCACACAACGACGCAAAGGCAGGCAAATTGTAGCCGTGCAAAACGAAAACTTACGATTAAATTTCTTCACATTCTGCGAAATCGAACACGGAATTTATGATTGTTGTTCGAGCACACTCCATACACACTGCTACACGCAACAACACTATCTCGAAGGCCTTTCAAAGGAAGCGTTTGGTCGGTCATTCGAACAACGTTGGAATGTTGGATTTCGAATGTTCAGTGGAGAAAAAAAACTAGTTTCGCAGCGCATAAGGGCAAAATTCCACACCTACGATTCAGGTTTCTCCGCCGTTTACTCACATTGATATCGGTTAAATGCACTTGTTGCGAAATATTAACACAGATTTTGATGGTGGTTTTAAAAATATCTGTAGATTATCTATGCAATAATGTTTAAAACTACAGATCTCGGAGAATGTGTTCTGATTCGGCTGAATTTGACGCAGCAGCCAGGCACCAGCAGCAAATCTCAACGATTCAACGCGCACGACTCAACAGTATGAAATAAAATGGACGCCCAGAAACAAGTTGTGGCTCGGATAGCGAATGAAAGTTAAGCCGAAACGGCTGCTTCGACGACAACGATGACGTTGTGGCGGCTGGAGGAAGTTAGGATCGTGCGCGCGCGAAGAGCGACGTGTTTGTAAGAAAGCCCAATTCAAACCCAACAGGCAAGTCCACAGGAAGAAACGAGAAATCTACAAACTTAAACATTACTTCTCATTCGCCTGACTTATGTCTTGTCCGTTGTTGCGCTCTTTGCCATCTCTGATTTGCTTTCTGCAGCTAACGACGATGACGACGACTATGACTGGGATGGAATGATGACGGCGAATCGGTGGAGAGACGGATGAATGGAGTTTTTTTTTGTATTCTAAATTACGATCTTCGAACAGGTAAAAATATTCGACGTTAGTCATTTATGTAACCCTCACATACACAGTCCAACACCAAATGGAATGAATGTTAGTTTTGGCTCTAAACACAACACGGATAGCAAAATAACACTTCTATTTATTTTTAGACGACACAACAAAATTTAATTGTATATCAATCAGGCTTCAATTTAAGAATATGTTTTTCATATTAATATTAAGCATTTTGAATAGTCAATTAACTTTTTTTTGGAATTCTAGCTAAAAAGAAAAGAAAGCTAAAAATATTATCCATAAACTATCTATCAAACGCAAATAATTAAATGCGAAGACAGCGAGGAGCGAATAGATCCTGAATAGACAAAATGACATGGATATCAGATGAAGTCCATGTCATTTTGGCGTTGCATATACGAAATGAAATGTAAATATATGAAAAATAAATCTGTTCCTGAAATGAACCTGCATGGTTGCAGAGCCGATCACTTTCAAAAGGCTACTTTAACGATTATCGCAGCACAACTGCTTTAGGAGGCTACCGCAAATAAGCCTCACCATAAAAATGAATCGAAAATTCAAATACATCGCGATCGTCTAATCGTCGAATGAATGCAGAGCCGAGGAGATTGAAAAAGAAGACAAAACATATCCCTGGACCGGCTTAGGATAAAACTAACACAAAGACGCAAGTTCAGCGCAAGTATGCAAGTCCCAATGCCACGATGGGAAAACATGAATCATGGCTCTAGGTTCTCCTCTACACCTTATGATTCGGTCATTACACAGTGAACACATCGTGCTCAAATGGTTGAACAAAAACAACACACTCGAAAGTGTGTGAGTGTCCCATAAAGTATCCACTCCCAGCTATACACATAGTTTGTCACTCCTTCCCCTCTTAATTAAGATTATTTGTATTATTCAATCAATGTACGTCACGGCTTGGCGTTCGCTACAATCATCTACCGACGAATGGAAAACACATGCCGCAAAGCAACTGCACATTTTAGACCAGTTAAAAAGTTGTCATGCAACTTTATGTTGCGTTGCTGCCTCAAGCGCTGACATGTGGTAGTGAACGTTTCGGAAAGCTTTCGGTACGCATGTTGTTTTGAGTGCTGTGAGCGACCTTCACAATGTGTGGGGTGAAGTGATGCTTGCAATAATCGCGTGCATATACACTAAAAAAGAGATAGGAAAGAAATCTCCCTTTGCGCCTATGTTTGGAATCAAACACAAACACAGCAAACCAACTCAAAGAAGGTTGGTGGAACAGAAACTTCGAAAAGAAATAGAGAGAGAAACACAAATTAGCATTGCTTTTGCAATATTATAAATATATGTGGCTAATGAGAAATGGAAAAACATATTATTTACCTAAGTGAAGCATTTGTGATATCTGACGAGATTTCGAGATATTCTACATCGTAGTGATCAGGCAGCATCTCGAACGCAAATGATTCGCATATATTGATAAGTACCTATTGAGCAATTCCACACTGAATTAGGCCATTTTGTCGTGATCAAACAGAGCCTGTTTGACGATCATTCTTACTACTAACTAACAAAGCCCTTAATTTTGTGCAAAAAATTTGATTTTCTCACTACATCTTATACGATGACGATAGATATTCAATTGTGTTGGTATACTTAAAAAAAGCAGAAACAAGGTCACATTCATTTCTAATTGTTATTTATTATTAAAGGGTGAAACGATTAAAATTTGGTCAACTTTCAAATATGGTCAAATTTCACATCATTTATTTGAGTGTACATTTAAAAAAAACCGGTACACCCCTAATTTTGTAGGTGTTTGCATGTAAAACGATTCCTTCATTTTTATGTTGACGCTCGTTTTTCATTTCTTAAATGCCTTTCAAGCAAGAGAAGCAATGCTGGAAAATTTTGAACAGCGAATTCGTAGACTTTGTTCGCCGCAGAATGCCATTTTGCTTCGAGCTGTTTTTCACGCTCAGGCGTTTTTTACGTCTTCTTCAAGTTCCTCCTGCAAATACCCAACTTTGACGGAGACCCCGAAAAGTCATCGCTATTTCTTGCCACTTTTGAGAGTATCACCAAGATATGTGGGTACACTGTGGTAGATTGCAGAAGTGCTTGCATTTATGCAGAACGTGAACAATGTTTTCGACACCCTCAAAATGCGTTTCGGACTTCCAAAGGTCGTGATCGATCCTCTCATTCGGAAGGCTCTGCCAGCCCTGAAGGTGGACAATCTAGGAATCGACATTGCAATAGGAGTCCGAAACATGGCGATAACCGCTTGCGAACTCTACGATTATCTTTTTAGCGTGTCGCTGTTAGTCGATCATTTATCACCGATGACAAAACTCAACTGGACCATGGAATACTCGTGTAACCCTGAGTGCTTTCAGTGACTGGTTGTATTCTGTGGCAGAGGCTACGAGACTCGTGAGTATTACACCCGTTTATTCAGCTGCTCACATACAACGTCGGCGAAAATAGGGACGACGGGTACTTGAATGTACAACATGAACTATCTCCAGACAGCGCAATGTAGGTCATCTCTTAGACAGAACACTTAATTTGATATACACAAATTAATAACTGGAAGTGGCTCAAATCGATGATAGATGCTGACTCTCTTTCTCTCTTTCTCTCTTTCTCTCTTTCTCTCTTTCTCTCTCTCTCTCTCTCTCTCTCTCTCCAATATCAGCAATTTTCGTGCACTTGAAAAATGTCTTATATGCAGGCAATTTTCAAAAACCGTATAGAGCCGAATGAACTGCAATGTTGAAAGCCTCTCTAATACAAACAAGGAAGGAAAAAGGCAGTAAAGTGGACACATCAAACTATCGTCGTATAACCTCGTTATCTCCGGGATCTAAGCATAAGCAATTCGAGATAATCATCAACCTATTTTTGCACATCTCAACATGATTTCTGTCCTCAGCGGATAGTGTTTACACCGACATCAATCTGATTCTGGTACATCCGATCTGGATTGCCACATTTAATTTTGTAAAATTTTCTGAAAAAAACTGTAAATCTGTTTTTTAGCAAGAAAATAACTGTATCTGTAAATGTATTAAAGAAAAAAATGAAAATAAAGATTTATTTTCATTTAGAATTTATTTTTCTTATCTATGGGTTGTTAAAGTCGTATCAATACAACTAAATAAATCATGAAAAGGTTTTCTCATAATCCTCTGAATCGTATGATGTTTATACATGGTTTTGTTGAACTTTGCCTTCGAATTTTTCGTCAATTTCATCCTTGAAGCTTTTTCTTGAACCGATATATATAGTTCTATAATTGTGGATACCAGTGGATACCGGAAATCGAATTTGTTTTGTTAGCATTGTTAAGCGAAAATATTCACTCAACACACGCATCCAATATCTGGGACTAAGTTGTATCTGAGTCACTCGATTTTTGCCCCATTTTTCTTGAGAAGCCTGAATTCGTTATCCAAGCCTTGTCTGTTACCTGCTTCAACGAATTGAGAAAATTGGCGCAGCAAATCATTAAGATTTGGTAGAAATCGTCAAATGAAAATGAAAGATTTTTATATCGAATGAAATATCTTATTTTGAATGAAAATTTCGTTGGATTTCGAACCATATTCACTGAAACTAATTAAGATGACAATGTGAAAGAATGTGCAGTATGCTAGCAGGCGTAATTAGTTGTCGGCGCTGGTCGTAAGACTGATATGCCCTCATAAGGCTCTTTTGATTACGCTTTCTTTGAAAACGGTCCGGGAAAATCCAGTTTGGAGAAATGAAATCGAATGAAACTTTCAATTGAAAGCAGTGAACGTCCTTTCACATGTGAAACTGAAAGTGACATAAACCCATTCAAATGATAATGAAAAGGACACTTTCAATTGTCAAGTGAAAGCGTCTGCTTTCAAATTCAAAGAAACCCAACGAGAACGAAATTGAAGAATCGATGTTGCAGATTGTGTAGTGAATGCACACAATCGAAATTGAAATTGACTGAAGAGAAAGAAAGAAGTAAAAAAGTCATTTTCATCGTTTAGTTTCGAAATTTTCAAGCCCTGGTTCAAATCATATTTAACTGATAGTCAATTTCAAATCAGCAATCGTCAAATCGTCAAATGGGATTAGCAATATCTGCAACGTTCACTACCCGGTGTTGTTATTCGTATTGTTCTTTAAAGATGTGTCTCATATTCTTGTAAACAGCCATTTCATGTTCTTCGAGAATTACTTGAAAATCTATTTCATTGTAAGGAACCCTGATGACTGTCGCCAACTGCAGTAGACACTAAATGCGTTTGTTAATTGGTGTTTACTAGATCAACTCCCTGTGCGTTTGTCGAAATATTGAATCTTTCCGAAGAACGGCCGATAGTACTACGTCTTTGGTTTATATATAGTGGGGTCAGTCTACCAAATTGAAAATGAGGCATGTAACGATTTTTTAAGGCAATTCAAACGCATAGTACGTAAAATCGTTATTGTGAAATATATTATGTTGTATACCATTACACAGGAAATTTATCCAGCAATTTTTTTTGCTTAAAACATGAACAAAATATAGTAGAAACAGTTAACAATTTGCCGATTAATGTCGTCGCGAAAAATTCAATTCCCCTTGCTTTCGTTATTCAACCGAATACATCCAGCAACACATGAAACCGAATACGTGTGATGTTGTAATGAAGCTCATTGAAAACTACATTTTTTGTTTGAACACACGTGCTGTAATGTCATGACAACGTATTTCGTTTTGGTCTGGCAATAAATAAGGCGGTGTCGGTGTTGCTCATGATAGCGCCTCGCGAATGAATGTTTTCCTTCTCATGCCGCTTCCGTGTCGTAGGAATCGCAGTCGTTCGCTCTCTACCTTCGCGTATATTGACCTTGAATTGTTGGCACAGTTCACGAATCCTGTCAAACACATAAAAATCTTTCGAACATGTTCTCTTATTTGTTCTATCCCTCCAACTACAGATTCATAAATATTAATTCAAAATTAACAATAATGTTGAAAATGATTCAAGCACAGTACAAGTATAAAAATGACGCAAGAAATACTACGTTGAGAATGCGAACGTTAGTGCCTTTGAAGATGAAAATGAAGAGCGTCAGTGAACGGTGTGTGTTCATCGCTTCACTGTGCAGTCGCCTGCAATGATTCAAGCAACGCTTGCGCATTGAATTTATACACGTGTTCTCCAGCTGTTGTTTTATCAGGATTAATGGCAATAGAATGATTGTCATTTTTCAATCCGAGCGTGTGTGATTTGAAGAATCCTTCCTGGGATATGTCAATGAGTGGTAGGCTCATGCTCTTTTGTTTTGGTCATAGTTTTCATCCTGAAATATCTTTTTTTTTTTGCATCTCATTTTTAGTCCTTTATTGCGTTTTCCGCAATTTTCATTATACGCTGGAACCTTGCCAGACTATTGAACGGGTAATCGAGGTTCTCCTGTATGTTTGATTTTCTGATGCGCGAAAATTTTTGCTCGTGCATAATTCGAAAATGGATGGTGGGATTTGGGTTGTAACCCAAACAAAATATTGTGTTATTAGTACAATTGAAATTCATGTTGACGCATTTAGCTTCGTGTTCGACTGATTTGAAGCGAAAATGGCCATGGAGAAACTATTCATTCACCATATATACTCAGAGGGCGGTTCTCAGAAAATCTGATCCCACTTCGGTATGTTTTATCGATATAAGATAACATAAGAGATAAGAGATAAGATAAAACAACTACTGATCACCATCATTCTGCTATCGTCACTCTAGTGTCCCACCGATGGACTGAACAAACGACACCCAACAATCAAACATGAACAGTCCTTTTCAGGGCCACCAAATTATTATCAAAGAATTTCATGATAAAATGTTTCAAACATATCCACAATCTATACGCAACAAATGGCCTAACGTAATCCTACGTCAACTATGCAGTCGTATCTTGTGTGCCTCCTGTAACTTTTTTTTCAAAATATTTGATTATGTAATGATTTGATAACAGTTCTGTAACTTCAAGTTATCAAAGGGTTTTTCAAATTTTGGCATTTAAGATTGCAATAAAAATCTAATGTATTCGGTGGAAATAATATTTCTAACCAATTTTGTTTATCAATTTTATAGTTTTTAATAGTCCCCTTTATTCCGCGCGGCGAGTGACGTGATATAGCAAAGTTTATCACTTTATTCTGGAAGCCGCCTTACTTATTAGCTCTTATTCGACACCCAAGTCGATAACAAATGAGGACACGACTTCAAATCTCACCTAGTAGCGAACTATAGTGACACCATTCGCCCACGGGAGTGCAGTGACTTGATCCATCTCACGTCAATCGCCGCGCGGAATAAAGAGGAATTACTCTTCACCAGCAATACATACCTTGGGTCTTTTTCTGCTGCTGATATATCTATCGTTTATCATACCAATGATTGCTGCTGGGGATGGAATCCTGTATCGCCTGAAACTATCATTTCTATTGACACATATGCCGGAAGCAGCGGTTGGAATAATCTGTGCTTGTTTTTGATTAAAATGGGCGCCAGGTATCGCTGTTTCCTTCATCTTTTGATCTCCATCTCCGTTTGAAGGCTGATTGATTACATGTCTTTTGTCTGGCATGCACATTCTTTGTTGGCAGTTTTGCTTACGCGTATTGAAGTGTTCATTCAAGGGTACAGGCATCTGGCTCGCCCTGGGCAGCGTTGTCAGATAATTATCAGCAAATGCTCTAGAAGTGGGTGTAAATCTACGGTCTATCGTCATCGTTGCCGTTGGATTCACATTCATTCCGAAACACTGGTTATCAGTGAACTGTCTTTGCATCATTTTCGAGGATTCGGCGGGAAAACAGTCGCGCTGTACAAAGTGTCGGTGGGGTCCATAATCCATAACGTTCACAACTGGTCTAGATAAGTCTGCGGATGCGGCTAAAACATTTTCACATGGACGTCCATCAGGGGCTATCAATGAGTACAGGTCGTTACGATTTCTGTACCCTTTATGATAAGCTGGTAGCGTTTTTGTATGCTGACAACTGTAACCGTTGAGACCGGAACTAGTTTTCAAAAAGTGTTCCACAGGATAGAAATTTTTGGTTGTTATAGACGATGACACATATGAGTTCCGCTTTTTCTTTCCTTTCATAGAAGTTGTACTGGATTTTCTTCTATGGCGATGCGAAGATTGATAGTCACTCTTACTTTGGGTTTTCTTGATACTCTTCACACCCACATTTGATTTTGGGGCACGTTTTATCCAATCCGGAAGTTTCATTCTGGTTGAGCGGTTGTTCAGTCGACGTATATTCCAATTCTGCCTCGAGTGTTCAAGGCCAACGCATGTAGTTTCACTAATTCAATTAGAAAAAATCTGATTCAATCACTTCACATAACACATTGTGGAACAGATTTTTACACAAGTTTGAAAATTTTTACCAATATTACATTATTGTTTGATTGTAATTATTTACGGTTGTTTCATTCAATTGAAACATTCATCAGACGGTTTACAGCCACTTTTACAACAAAAAATAATTCACTGGATATGTATTCTTTTTAATAAAATTCACACATTTTTAATTAATTTCTTATAAATCATAATTAAGAGGAGAGTTGATTGATTACCGAAATCAAAAGCGATAAACCAAATTCACGGGGATAGTAAACGTCATCCTTAGGATGTTCTATGACCAACGGCACGATACGAACTAACCGCAATGCTATCTTGAATGACGCCGATAGCATAATTTCGCCTATTGCATGTTAGTTATACAGACGGGTTCTTCAGGATGAAAGATAAATTGTGCTACTAAAATCTTCACTCTTCAAAATCCACTGATTTTGTTTTCCATTCTTGTCACGCTGTTTTCGAAAATCTGAGCTTTGAAACAGATCGAAAATGGTTTTCAAACACTCAATGATTAAACATTAAATTTATACGAACTCATTGTACACCTTGCAGCGAGTAATTTTACTGCACTTGAATAATTTGTTGCAACCTTTTTTTTGTCAACGCACATTTGGCACAAAAAATATCGGGATATTAACTGTAGCAACACAAATAAAACCAACAAAGCTCGGTTCAATAATAGAAATAACTCCAAAATGCCATTTTATTCGTTTGGCTCACCGGCGTATAAATAATTACATTATCGGCCCGTACTTTGGTCATCGTCATGCGCACTTGGAGTGTTCCATGTCACACATAGAATTGTGAGGATAGCTGGCAATGCTATCTACTATCTACATACACCCCCTATTTCTCGATTTGTACACTGTTTTTCGTTCGCTGGAAAACAAATCAAAACGAAAGAACTGTACAAGGTTTGCATTCTCCTGAATCTATTCCGAGACACCGGTATATGTAAGGATATCACTTACGGCAAATGTTCTATGAAAATAAGAATTTTGCTACAATTTCTCAGTATTTGATCAAACGGTCAAACGGAACGGTTATCATCGACGCTAGTTTATATGACAGACAACGGATGTTAACTTACTGTGTTTCCCTATTTGGACATGCGACACAGTTTGATTATAAGAAAGCAAATTACACTATCTTCTTCTCTATCTTTATGTTTGATGAAATTAGAAAAGGTGAAGAATCGAAATAAACTGATTCGACCCTTTGAACTGCGACGGCCATTCATCACATAAAACTCTCGTTTTTTGGCGACTTCGGCATTGAAATAAATACTGACACTCTTAAACTATGTTGGTGTGGTCCATGAGTCCTTGGAAAGGGGAAACTAGAGGTCAAATCGGAAGTTCCTTTTTCGACACCTCCAAAGATGGTGGTCCTGAACCGATATTCGATTTTTTTGCAAGGAATCTACTCTCAATTGGCCGGAAATGACATATACCTAGAGATGCCTAAATATTTCGTTTACTCGATTATGGATTAATCGGTTGGGCATTTTACAATAATCGATTAATTCGAATAACTTTATCTTTAAGTATTCGATTAATCAAGCGAGTATTTGTTGTACAGGCATCGATAATGAGAAGAATTATGGTGTCATAATTTGAAAAGTTACATCAAATATTATTTTGAAAATCAACATCAATGTGCCCAATAATAGTTTTTGGATGTTTTTTCAGTATTTCAGTTTGTTGAAAAATCTAACAATTAATGATTTTCGTGGGCTTTCCATTCCATTTCCGTGCCCGCATTACGAAAATGATCCACATTATTCTTATGGATGAAAAAATTATAACCTTACCCTTAACTTAAGAAATTGTGTTTCTTGTTTTTATTGATCACTGTTTTCGCCCCTAGTTATTCGATGTATTCGTATTTTGATTATGCATTATTCGATATAACATTACTCGATTATGATTGCAGGTATTCGACTATTCAAATTAATCGGACGATTACTCCACATTTCTATATACACCCTCAATAATATAGGTAATGGACAAAAACAACTGACGAGCGGAAAACGAATATAAATTTGTTTTGAGTTTCGGTTTACAAATACTGGCTCAGAATGACCAACAACGACGGAAAACCTTTGCGATATAGGTATCGGATGAAAGGATATTAATAGCGGAAGACGTATATAGTATTTCGATGCCATTTTGGAAACGAAAAAGGTGGCTTCCGTTTCATTGAAAGAAAGTGTTGAAGCGAAACGAAGAAAGTATTAGAGGGAAATTAGTAACTTAGTAACTGTTTTTGCCGCAAACGGATTTTGACGATTTACATAACAAACGAATCCGAAATACCCTAAGATTTTGTTTCGGAATCTTTGCATCAAACTGACGCCATTGCATTAAGGTTCTGAGCTACACAATTGTGTGGGGAATCATCAAGCTAGGCTATCGTCAGCTCACCAAGAAAATAAATGTTCTGGAATTTAGTCATTGATTTGGTTTCGCATGACGGTAGGAAAACTCTCTCCACAAAGGATGACAGCTAAGCTGATCTAGACCAGCAATACTAACAAAACGGACTTCTGTTGAAAAGAACGCAAAACGGAGATAAATGTGTGTACATTTAATTGCTTCAAGCCGTCGATATATGGATATTTATGTACGTACGTACAGGGTGGGCCATTTAAAGTGGAAGGATTTGTTTTTGCAATAGCAAAGTAAAGAAGTGGAATTTTAAAATTTTTTTTTGAAATTCATTTATTTTGGTCCAAGGAGATTTGTTCTAACTACTTTTTGATTATGATATCTCGTAAATGACCGCCTCTGGCCTTGACCGCAAAATGTGCCCTTTTTTCGGCATTTTCCATCACTTTGCCCAATGTTTCGGCCGATATGGCAGCAATTTCTTGTCGGATATTGTCTTTCAGCGCAGCCAGGGTCCTTGGTTTACCAGTGTATACCTTGGATTTTAAATATCCCCATAAAAAAAGTCAGGAGGCGTCAAATCAGGTGATCTCGGTGGCCAGTCATAATCGCCGTTTTTCGATATTAATCTTCCGGGGAACATTTCGCGCAATAATTTGGTCGTGGCAGCCACTGTATGGCATGTAGCGCCGTCCTGTTGGAACCAGTAATTGTCCAATTCATTTTCACGAACAAATGGCAATAAAAAGATGCCTAACTCTTGCGAACGATGGCGACCTGATGTCGATGGAGTCTCTGCAACACTGGCTCGAACGGCATCAATATTCTCGTCGAAACGTCTTGGTCGTTGTCTGGACAGATGACTGGCATTACCAACACTACCAGACGATATAAATTTGGCATATAATCGACGTATAGTGTTGTCTCCAGGCGATGTTTTAACTTTATTTTTATTTTTCCACGCACGTTTAGTTAACACAATTGAGAAGTTATTTTGAATGTACAGCTGAACAATTTCGGCGCGTTGTTTAGGTGTGTATTGTTCCATGGTTAAAATTGTACTGAAATGACGCTTCCAACGCGGTATGACATTTGTTAATCTGACATCTCTGTCAAAAGTTATGGGGTTGCCAGATGCTTCCACTTTAAATGGCCCACCCTGTACATGCTTCATAACCTGTTTGGTGTTGCAAATTATGCAACAGTAATGATAAATATAAACAAGGAGGATATATAGCGGGAGGGAAACATTTGCGCTAGGGCATTAGTAATGAATCTCTGCTGAGGCAAATATTCAGCCTTTTTTCAAGCAGTTAACATTGTTTGTTTTCTGTCATCATAAAGGCTTCGTTGGTGCCTTTGACATTGCATCAATGCATTGAACTGACGCTATGGTGAAGCAGGTGTTAAGGTTGCGCACCAAAAAATTATAAGTTATTAATTTATTTGGGTCCGCGTGCCAGTTGCAAAACTCTCTTCAACTCGGATTACATTTGCGCTAATCTTAACCATAATGGTAATTCGAAGTAGTTGAGATTAACAGAAAGAGTTTATTTCGTTTATTTAGTCACGAAGAAAGGAAATGTCGTCCTGAAATCTTGTATGTGATTTGGTTTCGCTTGCCAGTAGCAAAACTTTCTCCACCAAGGATGATAGCTGCGCTTATCTCGAGCATGTATTGTTCTGCGAGGACAAGAATGAATCATCAAACAATTATCGTGAAATGATTCTACAATAAAACAAAATATTTCAGGGCGACCAAACTGGCAGAATGGTTATTTCTAAAATAAAATAATGTTCGCAGTAATAGACAAGTGACTTGAATTAAACTTCAGCGAAGCTCTACGTTAACAATGCGGTCATGTCTTGGATACAACCTCTTATAATTTTTTGAAGTCGGTTCGTGGTCCCGACTTATTTCAAATAACAGCATGCCGTATCTTCTTCTTGGATGGCACTTACGCTCCCAGTGGAACACTTGCTTCCCAACGAAGGTTTTACTTGCGTCATTTTTATTTATAACTAGCTAACCCGGCAAACTTCGTCCCGCCCATTTACTTGATTAATTCTCGAGTAATGCAGAAATTTGTGTTTTATTTGTATGGCAGCCACCCCTAAGAGAGGGGGGGAGGGGTATCTAACCACCATAGAAACATTCATTGCACCCTAAAGTTTCCATATGCCTAATTTGGTTTAATTTGCTTGATTAATTCTCGGGTAATGCAAAAATTTGTGTTTCATTTGTACGGCAGCCCCCTCTAAGAGAGGGGGAAGGAGTATCTTAACACCATAGAAACATTTATTGCATCCTAAAACCTCCACATGCCAAATTTGGTTTGATTTGCTTGATTAATTCTCGAGTAATGCAGAAATTTGTGTTTCATTTGTATGGCAGCCCCCCCTTTGAGTGGGGGAAGGACTGTCTAACCATCATAGAAACATTTATTGCACCCTAAAACTTTCACATGCCAACTTTGGTTTCGTTTGCTTGGTTAATTTCCGAGTAATGCAGAAATTTGTGTTTCATTTGTATGGCAGCCCCCCCTTAGAGAGGGGGAGGGGTCTCAAAATATCACGAAAACCTTCCCCGGCCCCAAAAACCCCTACATACCAATTTTCATGTCGATCGGTTCAGTAGTTTCCGAGTCTATAAGAATCAGACAGACAGACAGACATCACTCCATTTTTATATAAATAGATACTCAGTTGAGATTTCTATGCCGGAAAGCACGCCTTGAATGTATCTGAAGATCTAGGATACGCGTGACCCGAGATGCCAACCTTCCTGATTTTTAAGGATTTCCCAGATTTTATTTTCAGCACGCTCCCTGATATCCTGACGAACACTCAATTTACCCGGATTTTTCTGAAATAATCCTGTTTTTTCTGATTTTTGTACTCTTTACATTCGTAATAAATATACTGGTTTTCATGCCAAAGTTTTCTACCATGATAGTTCTCCGGTTCATACATGTATATATCTTACATTAAGTTAAACTGTGTACTTAACTTTTTTTTATCTCTACCCTCACTTGTTTCGTGGCTTCCCAAAGCAGTGCTAGAAAATTTCATGAAACCAGATTGTTTGACGAATTTATGAAATTACACCGAGATTATGTTTGAGGAACAACATTGCTTTATTGAAGATAATGTGTATGTAGATGTATCCCCAGAGTTATTAATGTAGGAATACGTTTCAGAGTGTAAAATTACTCAAGAGATTTTCGACGCCTAAAAGAGCATTGAACTCATTTTCCGTATAGGTCAGAAATCCACAGAGTCTTCACGATTAAACGCTCACGCAAAAATTCGAATAGCTCCTTATAATTTTTTTTTCGTTCCGTCGATGGTAACAATCATTCCCCACTTCGGGACGATAATATTCGGCTACTTGTCAGTCTAATCGGATGGTTTTTAGTGTCAAGATGTACAATTTACAAGAAAGTGTATTTTTAGTCAAATCGTATTACTCGAGCAACCGAAGCTTTAATGAAATTTTGTCCTCTTATGGTAAGAATTTCAACATCTCTCGTCGTCGATTACTTCCTCTGGGGGAACGTGAAGGTACATTGTTATGTTAATAAGCCATAAAACTTGGAGGAACTTAAAGAAGAAATAACTCGGATTTTCAACAGCATCGAAGTCGTAGTGTTAGAGTTGTGCATGAAGAATTTTGTTCGCGTCATCGGAAAAGGGGTGGTCACATCGAAAATGTCCTAAAATAAGCTTTATTTTGTTTTTTTTTAAATAAAAATCGGTCCACTTTCGTAGAAGTTATTAAAATTTGTTGCGTGAGCGGCAAACTTCGTCCCGCCCAACATTTGTTTTTTGTTATCAATACCTTCAAACATTCACGTGTTCTTACTATGAGCAAGTTCATGGGTCCAATCGCAAGACGCGAGGGGCTGCCTGCCCTTCATGCCGGGAACATAGTAGAGAAAATGTGTCGCGACGAGGGCACCTGGAACGCTGTGAACAGTGTAATCATACACATCATGTCCGAGCTACAGCGGAAGTGGAGGGCCGACCAGCGTAGTAATAACCCCTGACCATAGAAGAGGAACAAATGCGAGGGCTGTTGCAAAGTGTAGTACCCCACGAGAGTCGTTGTGACGGAGTGCGCGTTATGTTGGAGGGCACTGCCTAATCGGCGCTCCGTTGGGAAGAGAAATCCTGCGAGGGTGGCTGTGACGGGGCGCGCGTCAAGTTGGAGGGCGCTTCCTAATCGGTTCACGTCTCGACAGGTGAGAAACCCCGCGAGGGTGACTGTGACGGGTTGCGCGTCAAGCTGGAGGGCAATTCCTAATCGGTACACGTCTCGACGGGTAAAAGGAAGCCTGTGCTGCGGATGTGCGTGGCGGAGTACAACGGAAACGTAAATGAGAGGTATAGAGAAAAAGGGAAGGATCAACGCTAGTTAGCGTTGAAAACTCGTGAAGTGCATGAGCACAGCCGCCCCCTGAAGTAGTCGCCTAGATGTGGTCCCGGGGGGAATGAGGCTACGAGTAGAGGGCTTGGTTTTTGTGGGTGCGATCCCCACTCGACGTCTGGGTTATCCCTTCCCAGATAAGGCTGGAAGAGCGTTCCTCACCTCTATAAAAAAAAAAAAAAAAAAAAAAAAAAAACCTCCCCCCCCTAAGAAATGTGGGAGGAGTGTTAAAACACTTTAGAAATATTTCTTGCCCCCTTAAACCTCCACATGCCAAATTTTGTTCAGTTTGCTTGCTTAGTTCTTGAATAATGCAGAAATTTGTCTTTCATTTGTATGGCAGCCCCCCCCCCCCTAAGAGAAGGGGGAGGAGTATCTAACCACCGTAAAACATTTGTTGCACCCTAAAACCTGAACATCCCAAGTTTAGTTTCATTTGCTTGATGAATTCCCGAGTAAAAAGAAGAAAGAAGAAGGAAGAGAAATTTGTGTTTAATTTGTATGACAGCCCCCCCTTAGAGAGGGGCGAGGGGTCTCAAACTATCACGAAAACCTTCCCCCCGGCCCCAAAAACCCCTACATACCAATTTTCATGTTGACAGGTTCAGGCGTTTCCGAGTCCATAAGAATCAGACTGATAGACAGACAGACAGAAATCCATATATATATATATATATATATATATATATATATATATATATATATATATATATATATATATATATATATATATATATATATATATATATATATATATATATATATATAGGGTTGGGGAAAAAGAAATGTCGTATTTCTGATCGAAATTGGACGCCCCCCTTATTTGCAGACAGCCTGTTTTCGCAAGCCTCTTTTGAGGCAAACATAGTATCACCAAGAGCGCTTTTATAAGACCGTGGCTATTGCCATCCCCAAAAAATATTGTTTCCGCTGCATCTGGAATGTTATTTCAATATTTTCCTCATCCAAAGACTTTTAAAAGTATCTGCCAATACTCCAATTTTTTATACGATATAATTTAGGAGTTATTGTTATGTAAAAAGACCGTGCTTTAAAAGTGCCGGCAGAAAATTTTGTTTCAATTCGTGGAAAATGCAACAAGCTGACAAGTTTTCCACTGTAAGCGTTCTATTTAGGATCTACTGTGTAAGATCATGCAGTTTTGACGTAGGACTACGTCTTTCATTTCTGTATCGAGTTGTAAGTTCAAAGTTTCGAAAACGAGAGAGTGACACTTGGAGTGCAAGATTTTGACCGTTAATAACTCTTCGGCGGCTGAACGATGTGGTATGAAAATCACTTCATTCGAAAGATAAAATGTCTAATAATTATATGATTATTACTCATTGACTAGGCTGACCAAATAGTTCAGGAATAAAAACGGTAAACGTAAACCCAAAAAAAAAATATATATCTATCATTAATTATTTTTTTGAGAACTTCATTAAGTAAATAAAATCGAGAATGAATCCAATCAATCAAATATTCTAAAATGTACCCGCTTAGCTCCCTATAACGAACTAATATTTAGATACTGAAGAAACTTTGCGAGCATAATCTCTGCGAGTTTTATCATAAAATTCGGCCAATTTCAGATCAAAGTTATGTTTGACTATTATCATAGCATTTATACCATGATTTTTCTATTGTTTGAATACTGATCATCGTAGAAAAATCCTTCCGACTGATACCGATACTACCAGGCCTTACCTTACAGTCCTTACAGTCTGGAAATTTGTTTTCGTTTTCTGAACAATTTTGTCCAAAACGATTTGCACCTAGTACGAATTAGTTGCTTTACTAAAAATGTCTCCACAGAGCCTTTTGCGACTGACACGATCAAGTGTTAGTTCCTGAGTTGATATGTTTTTGCAGAGATAGAACTTGAAATAAAAGTATTCTTCAACAATATGTCGTCCAAACTGTGGCAGTATCACGGGTTAATCACGTTCGAATTGCTTCAAGCATAGGGGACCGAATCTGAGCGGGAGGTAACCCTTTTGTTGTGCAATCACCGATAGTAATTGAAAATGGGATCCCAAGACAAACACAGCAACATAGCAACGGTTCTCCAGCCTGCGTCAACGATGCGGTCTTGGACACAAGTCTCTATATATTTGAGAACACTTTACCCCTCATTAATCAAAAATACTTCTTCCTTTTCATGTTGAATAATTCTAATAGAGTCATCAAAATTAACAGCAATTTTAGTTACATCTCTTTAAACAAAGGCAATCAATCTTGACCAGGACAGCTATATTTTTTTTCTTTATACTCAAAATACGGTACAAATTAATTAAAAGACGGGAAATCGAAAATGGTCGAAAAAACTGTCCCGATCAAAACGATACCTTTGGTCAGCCTATTGTTTACTCCAAAAATTGTTTCAATAGCATAAAAAATGCTTTGAGAACAGGCTATTGAAATCACACAAATCTGTATATAACCTGGCGCCCGCTCGGAAATTCACTTAGTTGTGATTGGATAGTGACGGAGAGATGATTTCGCTCGCTCGCTCGCTAGCTTAAACACTGTACTTTTCTCTCACAACTCCATTTCTTTTCTGCAGCCCAATCGAATGGAGCGTTTAGCGAAAAACAAAGTGTGGATGACGATGCGATACAGATTGTTTACAAATGGTGACATTGGCTACGGTTTTTATGTCAGAGAAAATGAAATGTTTGATATGATGTAGAGAATATTCCACCAAATCAAAGAACCCACATTGTTTGGCGAAAGCAGGAATTTTAATGTCATTTGTTGAAGAGTGTTACAATCGATCGATGATTCTAATTGGCGGGGAGGGGAGTATTATTTGCGCTGAATATTTCTGAGGAGGAATCGATTCTTCTTTGAGCGTTAATAATTCGAAGCGTTAATAACGAAGTGGTATGATAATCACTTTATTCGAAAGATGAAATATCTAAGAGCTACATACTCTCCAACTTCTACAAGATCCTTGAATATATTGAATTGTAACACAAACAGTTAGAGTTTTAACAAGATATTTCAGACATTGTTAAATGCTTAGGATAAAGTATATTTAACGTCAACTTTTTACTAAAACATGACGAATTGTCTTCCAGGAAACTTTTAAATTTGCTTTGTTTGCATAAGCGATTTAGAGGTATTCGAAGCTGTTCCAACTATTTCCCGCTAATCCCGGTCAGATAGCTTCGATTTACGTGAAGCTTTCTTCTTCTAACCGTATCCTTGAGGATTCGCCAAATAATTAAGCACTGCTTGCATTTTCTCTGTTACCAACATTTTCTTGGTGAAATGCATCGATTTGTCCATTTTCTCTCTCAGTGAGCACTTTTCCCTTGTCTTATACAATCTTGACAATTGAAAAATACAAAAATATTTGTTTACAATCAACGCTTGCACACACACATATGAAAATCTTGCAGTGTATGGTAGTTACCAATACCAATAGACTAGAACATACTTTGAAGCGTTATTTGTTTACATTAACAGAAAGCAGCAAGATCAACATCCTGTGTCGGACGGAGTGTATAGATTGTTACTTATTGATTGCTAAGCCAAGTCCTGCGTCTACCTTGCGGTTATATCACAGATATAACCCACTTCTATATTCGTTTTTCCAATAAAATGAATGGTGTATTTGATGATAGAATCAGATTTTCAATTTTTTCTTTGTCGTTTATGTAAAAAAATATTTTTTTGTCCCCGCGTTAGCAATATTGTTTTAATTTTTGCATAACCAAAGGTGAAATAGAGTGAGCTCAGGCAGCGTCAAACAGTGTTTTTGGGGTTAACGGGCAGTAGCAACTACAGTAGAACCCCGATTATCTGCGGAATAGTCTGGCTAGCCCATTGCAAATAACGAAAATCGCGTATAACGCTATTAAGAACAAAAACTTTGGAATTCAAAATATTTCTGCATGAAAACTATGTTTTATCAATACAGAAATCATTAAACCATCCATCTACCACGTCGTGTACAGTGGTCAGATAAAGCGAAAGCCATGACCAAAATAAAAGTGCATGAGTCTATCATTCACTGACAAATTCGGGGAAGGTCTATCGATTTACTATGGAGTTCGCATTCGCTGATAATCGAGGTTCCACTGTATATTGACACCAACTTTTTCAACTGTCTCAATAGATTGTTATTTATCAAAGGTAAATGTGTGTTCCTCCTCAGGTAGGGATTATGTTCTCCGAAGTTTGTGTCGATTCCTTGCCTAGCTTCCACGCCCTTATACAGGGTTAAACGAAAGCAATGTAAGATTACTTTAAAGCAAGGTGAATTAGCCAGCTTAGAAGAAACGATACTATTTTAAAAGAATCAGTGTCAGGTTCTAGTACGATGTGAGTCCGCGGTTCCAACGCTTACGATTCACCAAGTCAATAAGTTCCAGATCACGTCCACAACTACGGTTGCTAGTCATCTCCATCTACATATACACACACATATATATATATATATATATATATATATATATATATATATATATATATATATATATATATATATATATATATATATATATATATATATATATTGGATTGGGGAAAAAGAAGTGTCGTATATTGTTAATATACTTATCGCATCGGGTCATACTATACGACAATCTGTACTACAAGTGTCGTTTTGACAGTGTTGTGATTGTCCTTTTCAGTCTCAAGTTATAGTGCGTCAAAGATGGAGTCCACCAAGCAAGAAATTCGCCATATTTAACGTTTTTACTACCTGCGAGGTAAAACTGCAACGAAGGCGGCCGAAAAAATTCGTGTAGTTTATGGACCCAATACTGTAACGATTCGCACCGCACAGCGTTGATTTGATCGATTTCGTTCTGGTGTAGTGGCTGTCGAAGATACACTCCGTACTGGTAGGTCCATCGTCGTGGAAACCGATAAAATCATTGAAATCATCCAAGTAGACCGGAATGTGAGCACTCGCTCGATTGACCAGGAACTGGGTATAGACCATAAAACCGTTTGGAACGATTTTCAGAAGATTGGATTCCAAAAAAAGCTGGATGTATGAGTGCCACACGAGTTGACGCAAAAAAAATCTTTTAGACCGAATCAACGCCTGCGATGCACTGCTGAAACGGAACGAACTCGACCCATTTTTGAAGAAGATGGTGACTGGTGATGAAAAGTGGATCACGTACGACAACCTAAAGCGAAAAAAGTCGTGGTCGAAGCGCGGTGAGCCGGCCCAAACCATCGCCAAGCCCGGATTGACGACCAGGAAGGTTTTGCTGTGTGCTTGGTGGGATTGGATCATCCACTATGAGCTGCTCAACTATGGCCAGACCCTCAACTCGGTCCTCTACTGTGAGCAGCTTGACCGTTTGAAGCAGGCGATTCACCAGATGCGGCCAGAAATGATCAATAGGATTCGTGTTGTTTTCCACCAGGACAACGCTCGGCCTCACACATCTTTGATGACCCGCCAGAAGCTGCGGGAGCTCGGATGGGATGTCCTATTGCACCCACCGTATAGTCCGGACCTGGCTCCGAGTGATTATCATCTCTTCTGGTCCATGCAAAACGCTCTTGGTGATACTAAGTTATATATATATATATATATATATATATATATATATATATATATATATATATATATATATATATATATATATATATATATATATATATATATATATATATATATATATATATATATATATATATATATATATATATATATATATATATATATATATATATATATATATATATATATATATATATATATATATATATATATATATATATATGTAGATGGAGATGACTAGCAACCGTAGTTGTGGACGTGATCTGGAACTTATTGACTTGGTGAATCGTAAGCGTTGGAACCGCGGACTCACATCGTACTAGAACCTGACACTGATTCTTTTAAAATAGTATCGTTTCTTCTAAGCTGGCTAATTCACCTTGCTTTAAAGTAATCTTACATTGCTTTCGTTTAACCCTGTATAAGGGCGTGGAAGCTAGGCAAGGAATCGACACAAACTTCGGAGAACATAATCCCTACCTGAGGAGGAACACACATTTACCTTTGATAAATAACAATCTATTGAGACAGTTGAAAAAGTTGGTGTCAATATACAGTGGAACCTCGATTATCAGCGAATGCGAACTCCATAGTAAATCGATAGACCTTCCCCGAATTTGTCAGTGAATGATAGACTCATGCACTTTTATTTTGGTCATGGCTTTCGCTTTATCTGACCACTGTACACGACGTGGTAGATGGATGGTTTAATGATTTCTGTATTGATAAAACATAGTTTTCATGCAGAAATATTTTGAATTCCAAAGTTTTTGTTCTTAATAGCGTTATACGCGATTTTCGTTATTTGCAATGGGCTAGCCAGACTATTCCGCGGATAATCGGGGTTCTACTGTAGTTGCTACTGCCCGTTAACCCCAAAAACACTGTTTGACGCTGCCTGAGCTCACTCTATTTCACCTTTGGTTATGCAAAAATTAAAACAATATTCCTAACGCGGGGACAAAAAAATATTTTTTTACATAAACGACAAAGAAAAAATTGAAAATCTGATTCTATCATCAAATACACCATTCATTTTATTGGAAAAACGAATATAGAAGTGGGTTATATCTGTGATATAACCGCAAGGTAGACGCAGGACTTGGCTTAGCAATCAATAAGTAACAATCTATACACTCCGTCCGACACAGGATGTTGATCTTGCTGCTTTCTGTTAATGTAAACAAATAACGCTTCAAAGTATGTTCTAGTCTATTGGTATTGGTAACTACCATACACTGCAAGATTTTCATATGTGTGTGTGCAAGCGTTGATTGTAAACAAATATTTTTGTATTTTTCAATTGTCAAGATTGTATAAGACAAGGGAAAAGTGCTCACTGAGAGAGAAAATGGACAAATCGATGCATTTCACCAAGAAAATGTTGGTAACAGAGAAAATGCAAGCAGTGCTTAATTATTTGGCGAATCCTCAAGGATACGGTTAGAAGAAGAAAGCTTCACGTAAATCGAAGCTATCTGACCGGGATTAGCGGGAAATAGTTGGAACAGCTTCGAATACCTCTAAATCGCTTATGCAAACAAAGCAAATTTAAAAGTTTCCTGGAAGACAATTCGTCATGTTTTAGTAAAAAGTTGACGTTAAATATACTTTATCCTAAGCATTTAACAATGTCTGAAATATCTTGTTAAAACTCTAACTGTTTGTGTTACAATTCAATATATTCAAGGATCTTGTAGAAGTTGGAGAGTATGTAGCTCTTAGATATTTCATCTTTCGAATAAAGTGATTATCATACCACTTCGTTATTAACGCTTCGAATTATTAACGCTCAAAGAAGAATCGATTCCTCCTCAGAAATATTCAGCGCAAATAATACTCCCCTCCCCGCCAATTAGAATCATCGATCGATTGTAACACTCTTCAACAAATGACATTAAAATTCCTGCTTTCGCCAAACAATGTGGGTTCTTTGATTTGGTGGAATATTCTCTACATCATATCAAACATTTCATTTTCTCTGACATAAAAACCGTAGCCAATGTCACCATTTGTAAACAATCTGTATCGCATCGTCATCCACACTTTGTTTTTCGCTAAACGCTCCATTCGATTGGGCTGCAGAAAAGAAATGGAGTTGTGAGAGAAAAGTACAGTGTTTAAGCTAGCGAGCGAGCGAGCGAAATCATCTCTCCGTCACTATCCAATCACAACTAAGTGAATTTCCGAGCGGGCGCCAGGTTATATACAGATTTGTGTGATTTCAATAGCTTGTTCTCAAAGCATTTTTTATGCTATTGAAACAATTTTTGGAGTAAACAATAGGCTGACCAAAGGTATCGTTTTGATCGGGACAGTTTTTTCGACCATTTTCGATTTCCCGTCTTTTAATTAATTTGTACCGTATTTTGAGTATAAAGAAAAAAAATATAGCTGTCCTGGTCAAGATTGATTGCCTTTGTTTAAAGAGATGTAACTAAAATTGCTGTTAATTTTGATGACTCTATTAGAATTATTCAACATGAAAAGGAAGAAGTATTTTTGATTAATGAGGGGTAAAGTGTTCTCAAATATATAGAGACTTGTGTCCAAGACCGCATCGTTGACGCAGGCTGGAGAACCGTTGCTATGTTGCTGTGTTTGTCTTGGGATCCCATTTTCAATTACTATCGGTGATTGCACAACAAAAGGGTTACCTCCCGCTCAGATTCGGTCCCCTATGCTTGAAGCAATTCGAACGTGATTAACCCGTGATACTGCCACAGTTTGGACGACATATTGTTGAAGAATACTTTTATTTCAAGTTCTATCTCTGCAAAAACATATCAACTCAGGAACTAACACTTGATCGTGTCAGTCGCAAAAGGCTCTGTGGAGACATTTTTAGTAAAGCAACTAATTCGTACTAGGTGCAAATCGTTTTGGACAAAATTGTTCAGAAAACGAAAACAAATTTCCAGACTGTAAGGACTGTAAGGTAAGGCCTGGTAGTATCGGTATCAGTCGGAAGGATTTTTCTACGATGATCAGTATTCAAACAATAGAAAAATCATGGTGTAAATGCTATGATAATAGTCAAACATAACTTTGATCTGAAATTGGCCGAATTTTATGATAAAACTCGCAGAGATTATGCTCGCAAAGTTTCTTCAGTATCTAAATATTAGTTCGTTATAGGGAGCTAAGCGGGTACATTTTAGAATATTTGATTGATTGGATTCATTCTCGATTTTATTTACTTAATGAAGTTCTCAAAAAAATAATTAATGATAGATATATATATTTTTTTGGGTTTACGTTTACCGTTTTTATTCCTGAACTATTTGGTCAGCCTAGTCAATGAGTAATAATCATATACTTATTAGACATTTTATCTTTCGAATGAAGTGATTTTCATACCACATCGTTCAGCCGCCGAAGAGTTATTAACGGTCAAAATCTTGCACTCCAAGTGTCACTCTCTCGTTTTCGAAACTTTGAACTTACAACTCGATACAGAAATGAAAGACGTAGTCCTACGTCAAAACTGCATGATCTTACACAGTAGATCCTAAATAGAACGCTTACAGTGGAAAACTTGTCAGCTTGTTGCATTTTCCACGAATTGAAACAAAATTTTCTGCCGGCGCTTTTAAAGCACGGTCTTTTTACATAACAATAACTCCTAAATTAATATCGTAATAAAAATTGGAGTATTGGCAGATACTTTTAAAAGTCTTTGGATGAGGAAAATATTGAAAGAACATTCCAGATGCAGCGGAAACAATATTTTTTGGGGATGGCAATAGCCACGGTCTTATAAAAGGTTAAAGTTTCTGTAAGTTATGCAGTTATGCTCCATACAGCGTTAGCACTCCGGCGGAGCACACTGCCGTAGTGTAAGGATTAAATGAAAATCAATAATTTTATTAATTGAAATTTTTGTATCGGCTTCTCATGCCTTTGCAGCTGTCAGGAAATATCTCATGGAGTGGGGTAAATCAAAAATGACGTTGAGTTAAAAGTGAAGTGGGCGGCCTAGGACTTTGTGACATCACTTGTAATAGGCATGGTATAAAATTTGTCAGAGTAGGGAGGAAGTGCACGTAATTTTTGAGTCGCACCAATGACTGATATGCTCCAAACGTAAAACGCAAACATACTTTGTTAAGGCTTTCTGGCTGGTTCATCACTGGGACAAGGTTTTGCTCCCATTCCGATGAAACAATGTCGGGACTAAGAATTTTACTCGTGACATTTAGCGTGAGAGACACGGATGTTAACCACAACGCTAAATCGACTCCACCGTATAGCTTCCTCGAGCGCTACTTTGCCTTCTAATTCTGTTATGAATGGTCGGAATGGTCCGGCACAATTTGTGCCCCAAAAAGCTTCCTATTCCAGCCCTTCTCTTCACTTTGGTCTGATGTAACTCCTGTTAACAGTTCGGCTGAAAAATTCATAAGGTAACCGCCCCGAATGGGTTATTTGAACTGATTGAGAAATAAAGATTACCTACGAATTAGAAACTTATCGTAATTTGTGTTAAATTGACGTTGATTTTGTAAAGGAGTGAGAGTTTTCCGTCTGGCTCTATAGTTATGAATCCCTGGAATTTTAGTTTTTTTATGTTCGCACCTGAACACAACAATAAAGTTGAAATGGCCAATCTTATAAATGAAGATAGTTATTGTATACTACACTATATACTTCAATTCAACTGACTTCTTACATATATCTGGAAACTCAGAAAAAATGAGTGGTTCTATAGTTGTGAAACGCAGTGTAGTACTCTTTCGGTTTTTTTCCAAAATAGGCCTCTGTTTCGGAATCACTTCATCATCGGTCTTAAATTTCTCGCCAGCGAGAATTCCCTTCAGGTCTGCGAACAGAAAATAGTCGCTGGGGGCCAGATCTGGAGAATACGGTGGATGCGGAAGCAATTCGAATGCCAATTCATGCAATTTAGCCATCGTTTTCATTGATTTGTGATTTTTCCATTTTTTCACAATACCAAAAGTTGCTCCACTCTCAATACTGTAACTCACGAATCAATCGATCGGTTGCTATCAAATTTTGACACGTATCCATTGAAAGATTGTGCTTTGTGATAGTCAAGTAGTTTTTTCGCCATCTAGACGTCAATCTTATGATCTTTTCAGCCGAACTGTTGTGTAACTTCATTGCAAATATGCTTAAATAGAGTGTAATACTTACGATGCGTTCATCTTCCACGACTTGGTCTGCCAGTACTTCGATGGCTTCATTCATCGAATGATAATTCCGCTTATCCTTTTTCGATTTACTGCGTACCAGACTCGAGCACCGATTCTTCAAGTTCATCTCATTGCAATGTGAGAAGTCGCCAAACGGAGGTGAGCTGAACCTTTTTAGATTCAGCTGTGAGTAAGGTAGTGATGGCGGTGGTTGCGTCGATCCAATCTTGTTACGCGCTTGACCAGAGTCATCATCTTCATTGTAATGATCTGCGCTGTTGTTGAAATTACTGTTCAGCACAGTGAATTTACTTCCACCGTAGCGTTCACTTATTTGGGACTTAGCACTACAATAATCACCATTTGAAGCATCACATTCAGGGACAGATTTTATAGGTAAATGCGGAATTGGAGGCGTCACATTGTTGGTGCAAACAAACGAAGAACGACGTGATGAAGAGTTGGTAACTGGTGTTGGAGTCGTTGATCCACAATAGCTAGTGGATCGTCGCGAGCGATTTGAATCGATAGTATTCCTGGGGAGCAAAGATATGAATGATACAAAAATGTTAATATTCTTAGTTTATATTATATTATGAATGTGGAAATGATCGGTATGGATTCGTAAAATTATAATATCAAGTACAGTTAATATATACCTTTTTGTGCACTGTGGACTTCTGAAAAATACCGGCGTAAGCGGCACGAAATAACCTAGCTGAGGTGCGACGTTATCCGGCGAATGATAAGTTCCAATCGTAGCTATTGGGGTTGGTATCTCATCGCCGAAATCCTCTTCCGTAGTTGTGCTAGATTGCAGAGGTTCGTCTGCATAGTTATCGTCTCCGACACACTCGGGAACAGTGTAGCAAGTTGCACTGTTACCATTCGGTATAATCATATGTTGATGGAAATGAGATGAAAATTGATTCCGCATCGCAGCACTTGAATTCATTGTTAAACTATTGGAGTACTTTATTTATTTATTTTTATTAAATTCCTTTATTTTTACAGGCTCAGTTACATAAGTTTAAAGGAGCCGAATTCTTAATTATATTTTTATTACTATACATAAACATTTTCTAAATCTAAGGTAAGTAAGGTAGAAAACCGATTACTCGTGGTCTACTCGAGTTTAGTAGGGTGACATATTTGTTCAGGAAAAGGATGGGATATAAGGAAATTGTTACAATAATGATAATCTCACACACTCAATTCTTAAATCTATTCGTATATCTATTGTGTATTTACATTTCAACTTATTCTACTGTTTGTAGCAAGGGGACCAATTGCACGCAAAGGATATAAGGATATAAGGATAATCACACACGAACATCGATAGCTTTAAGGAAAATATAGATTTGGGACATGTAATCAAGGTCTAACCGAGCCAACACATCTCTCACCGGCACATTGGGCTGTCTTCCTCTAGCACTGAGGGAGTTTTCTAAATTCGATCTGGCGACAAGATACAACTCGCACGACCAAACAACGTGCTCGATGTCGTGGTAACCGTGGCCACAAACACAAAGATTGCTGTCGGAAAGATTAATACGAAAGAGTAGCAATTGGAGTACTTGGTAATCTCGATCTTTGAGCGAATTAATTTATCACCTTGAACAAATTTAGTGATTGTATAGTTACCACTTTTACATATTTACATAATTACTGATTCAGTTGAATATTTTTGTTTTTCATTCCATTCACCAAATTTTTTGAAAATTTTGAAATTATCATACCGTTTTGTCTCAAACTCCGAACACTTAAGCTTTTTTGACCAGTAAACAGTGTCTCATTACTCAAAATGGTACATTTTCCCAAAATCAATGTGGTTCTCGGATACAATAGAGCCTTTTCTTTCATTTGGCTATCGTAAAATCAATTTAAGAATTCATATTCATAGTGAAAAACTAAAAATATGTTTGATTACTTTTGTCTCAAATTCCGAACACCCAAAATGCAATTTAAAAAAAAATCCACTTTTGAACTACTAGACCGATACAGATGATCGATATATCAAATCAAAGCGAATTAGCTATTCTTCATTGGAAAATAGAATACTCTCGAAAATTTGGATATTGTGCTTCGAAACTTGATTCAAATTCCGAATTTGCTAACGCAAACATTTTATCTCTGGTTTTGACCTGAGAGAGAGGAGCCAGCTCGCGTTTGTTGTGATCGCCCTTATGTCAGCGCGAACCAGTCACGGTGAACCAAGGGGAAGTATTGGAATATGTAGAAAATTTTAACATGATATTTTTTCGCAAGACATTTTATAAGAAAATAATGTTGACGTCGGACTACATCTTTCATTTCTATACCGGGGTGTAAGTTCAAAGCTTCGAGAACGAGAGTGTTACATTGGAGAAACAGAATTTTGAGCAATAATACCTGCCGGTTGAAAGAAATGGTATGATAACCGCTTCATTCGAAAGAAAAAATATCTACGTGTTATATGTGTGTTACTTATTGATCCAAAAATTTGTTTCCAAAGCTCAAAAATTGCTTTGAAAGCAAGCTATTGAAATCACAAAAATCTGTATATAAGCAGGTAGCAGCTCCGAAATCCTGATGAATGGAGTCACCACCAAGAGCATGTTTGTGCAAATGAAGGGCACTGGAGCATCGTGTTCGTTCAAGCAAGGCCAAAAAGGAGTCCACCGAAGAGAAGAATAGTATCGCTAAGAAGGCGACCAAGAAAGCGTCAGCATCGAGCTGGTGTGGCTGCCCGGAAGCAAAAGTCAAACAAATCCTCGAGCATCGCTGCATACAAGCCGAAGCCATAGAAATCAGAAGCAGCTTCGTTAAAAACTACCGTCGCCACACATAACGCACAACACGAGAGTGTTTTCAGCAAATCAAATCCAGTTCTTTTCAGAAAGAGTATATCAAATACTGCGCTCAAATACATTCTTTTCGTAATTTCTTCGATCAAGTGCGATCAACGTAAAATTACATCTTTCGAGAACTTATAAGGGGTACAATGAATCTTGAGAAAAACAAACGGGAAGTGGGTATTGTGAGGAAGGGCAGAGTGCTTATTAAGAATGCAGACACAGCATCATTTTGATGGAACCTATTCTTATTTCCATCGGACACAAACAAAATTCCCTCAAAATGCACCTGGGAGAAATCAATGTTGACTCTTTTCATTGGGAGATTAGCGCTTATTTTGTATATTCCACATACGCTGCATATTCAAATTGTATCGGAGAATATACAATTATGGCTCACATTGCAAAAATCGATTCACCGAGCTTGCAGCAATAAATCAAACTGGAACCAGTTAAAGAATGAAAGAATTCACGAAAATTGAATGAACGATCGGAAAAAGTCACAAATGAGCGCAAAACACCCATTAATTCACACAAGAACTCCACCGGTAAGCAAATCATAAAAATCAGTTTACTTCTTATTTCGGATATTTTTTAGAAATCATCGAAATAGTTCTTTTAGACAACTATATCGGAATTATCAAAAGTAAAAAAAAAACTTGTTCGAATGAGCCGATGCTGCTGGAAGTCATGATGTGGGCTGACCTGGTACATATTTTATTATTTCCTGATCATGTAAGTGCTCGAATTTTTATCCCCCATATATTCCTGTTAGGCGTAGTCCTAAGTCAAAAATAAAATCGCGGATAAAAACGCACAAATGATCTCACAAACAAAAGTTCACGTCAAGTTTCAACACTTTTCTTATAAATGAATGACAACAACTTGCTTGATTGAAATTGTCCGATTTGAATTTTCTTGATGAGAATTCGTAAAAAGAATAAGAAGAAAACAAACTATCTGTCATTCAGCTGGCTCCTCTCTCTCAGGTTTTGACAGAGACAAAACGGTACTGTTTTCTTTGCGATGGTGAGTGTTCAAAAAAGCCACCTACTATGCTCTTCAAGTTAATATAAATAAGCAACCCCTTGGTTCAGCGAAATTAAAGAATTAAAGAATAGGAAATAGTTTAGAGAATTATGCTTCCCTTTTACATATTTATATAGATAATAAACGTTTGATAGTATTGGGAAATAATACACTCTGTCCAACTTCTATAAGACCAGGTGATGATCTTGCTGCTTTGTGCCAATATAAATAAACAATGATTCAATTTATATTCTAGTGTGTTGGTATTGGTGACGACCAGCCACTGCATGATTTTCATATGTGTGTGTGCAAGCGCTCAGCGTAAACCAAAGGTTTTGTATTTTTTATGTGTCAAGTTTTATAGGACCAGTTACATTTTTCCGTTGTTTCAGTTGTTTTGATCAATAAATTGCCGAAAGGAATAGTGCTCACGAGAAAAAAGAAAGGCAAATCGATGCATTTCACCAAGAAAATGTTGGAGAAATTTCTCGTTGGATTGGACGAACCCATCAAGTAGTGTTCAGTTATTTGATGAATCCTCAAGGATACGGTAAGAAGGAGAGAGCTCCAAGTAAATCGAAGCTCTCTGATCGGGATAAGTGGGAAATAGCTAGAACAGATTCGAATACAGGTCGAACTCGATTATATATAGTCGTCCACTTTTTTCAACAATTATTTTCAAATCCTATACATAATCGAATCTCATGAAAAAAATTTTTCATTAATGTATGAATGTCAAACATTAATAGAAAAATAGCTTTTTTGTGATTCGATTATGTATTGGATTCGAAAATTAACGTTGAAAGTGAAATTGCGATTATATATAA